>NC_053491.1:259022648-259338898 GCF_905171775.1 Rana temporaria
ATTAACTCCATAGTCAGTGTGTTCCTAGTAGTCCCTCTTGTTTTTCAATCTTCTATGATTGGAATATTTTTTGTATATGCGTTAGGGATTGAACCACTGACATGATTGTTATCAATAGACTCGATTATCTCTACTTTATTTATATGCCTTATCAGTGCTGCATATTAGTGCCACTGTCACATGACATTGAAAAATGTATCGGTAATCGGTATCGGCGAGTGCTTGAAAAAAGTATTAGTACTTGTACTTGATCTTTAAAAAGTCGTATCGGTGAAACCAATTCCCTTCAGAAGTCACTGGGGTAGATTCAGCAAGCAATTACGCCTGCGTATCCACAGATACGCAGCGTAATTGCTAAGTAGCGCCGGCGTATCTACTTTCAGAAAGCTAGATACGCCGACTGTAGCCTAAGATACAACTGTCATAAGTCTCTTATGCCGTCGTATCTTAGGGTGCATTCTGACGCTGGATCATTTAAATTACGCGCGCTTACGCTGGCCTTTTTTACGAAACGCCGCCGCAAATTACGGAGCAAATGCTTCGTGAATGCAGCGTTGCTCAAGTAATTTACGGAGGCGTAGCGTAAAAACGATACGCTGCGCCGCCGTATCAGTGCGCGCCCCTACCTGAATCTGGGCCAAAGTGTGTAAAGTCCACCTGTGTGTAATTCAATCTCAGTATAAACACAACTGTTCCGTGAAGCCCTCAGAGGCTTGTTGGAGAACATTAGTGAACAAACAGCATCATGAAGGCCAAGAAACAAACCAGACAGGTCAGGGATAAAGTTGTGAAGAAGTTTAAATCAGGGTTCGGTTATAAAAAAAAAAAAATCCCAAACTTTAAACATCTCACGAAGCACTGTTCAATTCATCATTCGAAAATGGAAAGAGTATGGAACAGCTGCAAACCTACCAAGACATGGCTGTCAACCTAAACTGACAGGCCGGGAAAGGAGAGCATTCATCAGAGAAGCAGCCAAGAGGCCCATGGTAACTCTGGAGGAGCTGCAGAGATCCACAACTTAGGTGGGAGAATTTGTCCACAGGACAACTATTATGACGCGTACACACGATCGGAATTTCCGATGAAAAATGTCAGATGGACTTTTTTCATTGGAAATTCCGATCGTGTGTGGGTCTCATCTGCCTCTTTTCCGTCTGTGTTTAGAAATAGAACATGTTTTATTTTTTTCCGATGAAAATAAAAAGAACGATAGGAAATTTCTATCGTCTGTGTGCAACTCCGACGGAGAAAAAACCCATGCATGCTCAGAATCAAATCGACGCATGCTCGGAAGCATTGAACTTTGTTTTTCTCGGCTTGTCATAGTGTTTTACGTCCCCACGTTTTGGACGGTCAGAATTTGGTCTGACAGTGTGTATGCAAGACAGCTTCAATGGAATTTGACGAAATATTACATCGGAAATTCCGATCGTGTGTATGGGGCATTAGTTGTGCACTCCACAAATCTGGCCTTTATAACAGAGTGGCAAGAAGAAAGCCATTGTTGAAAGAAAGCCATAAGTCCTTTTTGCAGTTTGTGAGAAGTCATTTGGGGGACACGGCAAACATGTGGAAGAAGGTGCTCTGGTCAGATGAGACCAAAATGTAATTTTTTGGCCTAAAAGCAAAACACAATGGGCCTGATCCACAACGAGCGGGCTTAACTTAAATACTCGGATTTAAGTTACACCGCCGCAAAATCTCTACCGAAGTCCACAAAGCACTTACCTAGAAATTTTGAGCGGTGTAACTTAAATCCGTCCAGCGCAATGCGTTCCTAATTTAATGGGGCGAGTCCCATTTAAATTAGGCGCGCTCCCGCGCCGGACGTACTGCGCATGCTCCCGACGTCATTTTCCCGACGTACTTGGCGCGGTTTTACATTGCGCCGGTTTTTGAGAATCGCGACGGACGGAAAAAAAAACGAGTTGCGGCGGGAAAATTAAAAAAAAAAAAAATGACAGCGACGCGGGATAGAAGGGTCTACTTTTACAAGGTGTAAACAGTTTAGGCCTTGTAAAAGCAGCCCTAATTTTGCAACGGCAAACTAATACTTACAGAGAAAAAACGAAGCGTAAAAGCTTTGTGGATCTCCGTAAGTGCTAATTTGCATACCCGACGCTGGATTTCAACGAGAAATGCCCCCAGCGGCGGCTGCGGTACTGCATCCTAAGATCCGACAGTGTAAGTCCCTTACACATGTCGGATCTTCTGCCTATCTATGTGAAACTGATTCTGTGGATCAGTTCCATAGATAGAAACAGGGATACGAAGGCGTATCAGTAGATACGCCGGCGTATCCCTTTTGTGGATCAGGCCCAATGTGTGGCAGAAAACTAACACTGCACATCACCATGAACACGCTATCCCCACCATGAAGCATGGTGGCGGCAGCATTATGTTATGGGCAGTGGCGGTGCACCCAATAGGGGTGCCCGGGAACCACCCCCTCTATCATGCCACTCCCTCTGTGTAGAATGGATAGACACATGAATCTATTCATGGCCGCTGTAGCCACCGCCTATTCAGGCGCCTAGCCCCTTTTCAGAGGCTCGAATAGGCTTCATAAAAGGTGGACTCGGAGCGCAGAGTATTGCGCTCGGAGCCCACCTAGGTGTGTTAGAAAAGCAAATATTCATTCACTTTTCTAACACTGAACAGTCTCTCAGTGTCACGGAAGCATGAATCAGACGTACAACAACAGATAAATGAAATAGGAAGGCTTTATTAAAAACCAAACGGCAAGGTAAAAGTCCAAACGGATGGTCAAACAGTCAGCAGAGTCTTCCACCAGAGCCAGGGTCGATAGCCAGGAATGAGAGTCAGCCAAGCCGGAGTCCGTAACAAGAGAGAGGTGGTGAGACGAAGCCGGGGAACAGGAGCCAGAAGGATCGTCCGTGGGAGCCGGGTCGGTAACCAAGAGCAGCAGCACAATCTCAGGAGCATGTATATACAAGAGGACCAAGCAAGGAAATGCAGCAACAGCTCTCCTATATATATATATGCAAGGCATCCAGCTCCTCCCAGTGGGAAGGAGGAGCCGCAGGGTGTGGTAAGTTATAAGAACCCCAGGAAGCAATATGGCCGCCAGCACACGTCAGAAGTAAGAAGCCTGCAGGGAGGTAAGACCATGACACTCAGCCAATCAGGAGGCGTGGGTCTTATACCTGTCACCTGATTGGCTGGAGGCACAGGTGCTCTGATTGGATGCATAGCAGGAAGAAAGAAGAGACAAATGGAGGACATAGGATCTGCCTCCTGACCCACTGCTCATCCCACTATCCCACAGCTCCCCGCCATACCCCGCTGCCTGATCTCCCACTAAGATAGAGAAAGTGCAGAGTAGTCAGCAAGCGCGCAGGTGGGGGGGGCATAGTGGCTGAATTTGGCAGGCACAGTGGCTGCATTTGATGGGCACAGTGCTTGCATATGATGGGGCACAAGTGGCTGCATTTGATGCGCACAGTGGCTGCATTTTACGGGAAAAGTGGCTGCAGTTGATGGCACAGTGGCTGCATTTGATGTTTTTTTTCAGTATTTTTCAGAATTGTGGTGAACAATCTAACTGACTATTAGAGGGGTTCAGGAGATGGGATCCAGATGAGCTTAGGAGGATAACAGAGAACATACTAATGTCTATATTAACACAATTTGGTGAGTATATGTACTCTTTAAAAAGTGTATGTCAGGGCAAAATAACATACAGCACATCTCTGTAAAAAATGTATGTTTCCCAATGTTTTGGCTTTTCAAGTCAAAAAAAATACTTGTTGATGTGTCAAAAATGCACCCATCTCCCACTGGGGATATATAGCAGAGACCCTTAAGAGCTTTGGTTTCTCGGGATTTATCTTTGAAGCCATAATGTCACTTTATACAACACCGTCTGCCAGGGTTTACACATCAGGCAGTATCTCTAAACAGTTTAATCTTTCAAATGGTACGAGACAGGGGTGCCCCCTATCACCCATTATATTCTTGTTAGCAATAGAACCCCTCGCGATATCTCTGAGAACTAACCCAAAAATATAGTAGGGATCAAGGTCGGGCAAATTGAACATCCCACCAGATCAAGTTGTTAAATTAAAACAGCAATCTGACTACAATTGGGACAACCCCTCCATTAATTATCTAGGGATTCAGCTTGCTTATCCATCTAACAGACTCTATGAGCTGAACTACCCCTCTTTATTGACCTAAGTTACTCAAGATATACAATCTGTTATAAAAACACAATTGTCTTGGATTGGAAGGATAGCGGCTTTCAAAATGAAGACCTTGCCGAAGATCCTATACTACTTCCGCTCCCTTCCAATCCCGATACCGGCTAAATTTTTCACACAAATTAATTCAAAGTTGAACAACTTGGTCTGGTTGGGAAAAAAAACTAGAATTGCATTATCAATTATGTCATTGGATAAAGCTAAAGGGGGCTTGAACCTCCCTGATATGCGTTTATATTACTTTGCCACGCTCCTAGACCAAATGAGACACTGGTTCAGATATTCGACTGATAAAGTATGGTTGAACATTGAACGAGAAACAGTTAAAGGAAATGACCTGTTTTCCCTATCTATGGCCTGCCATGTCCTACCAAAAATTAATACACCCAACTTCCTAACAATTAGAGCTACCCTGACAGCCTGGAAGTTTGCTTTAATGAAGTTACAACCGACATAAACCCCAGTCCTTGTACCAATTCTGTTAAGAGTAATTGACTATTGTAAAGTACGCATCACCTCGTCCTGGTCCAAACAAGGAATCAACTTCTTTGATCAGCTATCAACTGATCACAAGCATAAAATACTAACTAAGATCAACGCCAAACCGTTCAAAAAAAATATATAACCCAGAGAGAAGTGTGGAGCTCCCAAGGATGCTGTGGGAGTTTTTCACTTCTTATAAAATGGATGGGAGGAGGGGAATATCCCATATATACAAACTCCTTGCATCTTTTCTGTCTCAAATTAAAACTATAAATATGATCAAATGGGAGAAGGATCTATCCCAAACCTTTACATGGGAAGAGTGGCAAAAAGCCATCCACATTAATAATACCTCTTCTTCATGTGTAGAACACTGGGAAAACGCCCAAAAAATACTAAACCGCTGGTATTTGACCCCATACAGACTCTTCAAAATATTCCCTACCTCATCCCCCATGTGCTGGAGATGCGACACCCATACAGGTAATTTACTACATACACTTTGGGAATGTAAAGCTTTGTCTAGCTTTTGGAATAATGTATCTGTAACGGATTATGGACTATTCTGCCTGGACATTGATAATAACTGCAGGACTTGTTACAGTTGGATCTACCACATTGTATTCTGAGCTCAAAGGGTTAATTGGACAAGGGTCTCTTTCATTGCTGAATGCAAATGTTCCCTTGCATAGATAATGAACTCTCTCTTGTGTGGAGGTAAACAGCCCCCCTGTGAGGGGTATGCTGATGGGGATTATGTGTGAGTGATAATTGTTTTAAAGGTTAATTGAATTCTATTGAGAAAGGAATGGGCCTGGCCAGGAAATGTTAAGTGGGGTGCAGTGCCGAAGCGGCTAGAAACTGGCCAAGTGATTAATTCAAGGAGATGTCATTGTTCTTGTAACAGTTGTAAGCAGATATAAGCAGGTGAAATATGCCAAATAAAGTCTGTCTGCTTGACCCTTCAAACGTAGCACGTCTCGTTTCTTGGAAGGGCGTTCGATGGGATATACCGGCGGTACCTGCATATCGCAGCTTGCCAGGGAAAAGGACGTCTCCAACAGCTGAGACCCTCACACCAGTGGGTAGCCGTTACATTGGTTGGCAGCGGTGGGATGGTCCTTTTATCCAAAGAGCAAGTGCTGAATGGAGTCGCAGTACGCCAGGCTGAAAAGATCCACACTGAAAGATTTATTAGAGAGTCGTGGTAGGAGGGCCAGCAACAGACCACGGAGGGAGCTGATAGCTGAACTGCTGGAGCTGGACGAAATGGATGGATCCATGGAAGGAACGGAGCCCCTTGCACCGGTCAGCGAAGAAGATGTAATTACTGGGATTGTACAGCGGAGATTATCGTTGTATCCAGAAACGTCCGTGGAACTAATCAACCAGCTGTTTCGGGAAGCAAGGGAAGAGATACAAACGAAGAGGGGACAAGAACTGGAACTGGTAAGAGCGAGACAGCCCATTAAACCTGCAGTTCCTACCCCCCCACCTGCTGCTACAGGAAAGAAAATACAGTTCACTGCATTTAAAGCTTTTGTAGAAAGTGAGGACGAAATCGATGGATATTTGGCAGATTTTGAGAGGCAGTGCTCACTACACCAGGTACCACCAGACCAATGGGTCACTATTTTGTCGGGGAAATTGTCGGGCAAAGCCAATGAAGCCTTTCAGAGGATATTTTACAATATCAGCAAGTTAAAAAGGCGCTGCTAACCCGATACGCCGTAACTCCAGAAGCCTACCGCCGGCGCTTCCGGGAGTCCAAGAAGAAGGCTGTGGACTCCCACATGGAATGGGCCAACCAGTTACAAAGGGTGGCATCCCTTTGGGTCCAAGGGTGCAAGGCCAACACCGGGGAGGAAGTATTGCAGCTGTTCCTAATGGAACATTTCTTCCAAGACCTGGCCGCAGACATACAAGACTGGGTACGAGATCGCCGTCCCGCTAACTTAAACGAGGCGGCTCGGCTAGCAGATGAGTACGCGGAGACAAGGAAAGTAAGCCAGGGTACTATGCGGCTGGCTCAGAAGGTAGAACCGCGTACTCCAACCGTCACCCCACGCCCAGAGTTTCGGGCTCCAGTCCCACCACGTCCTCAGGGGCCTAGCAACTACCCCCGGGATTCGCCTAGGGTGACGTGCCATCACTGCAGCGACACGGGACATATTGCTCGTTATTGCCCTTTGAGAGCTACAAATAACAATTGGAGACGCACAACACCCAACACAGAGGTCACTCCATCACGTCCCTCTGCGGCCCACTGCCTGGAGACCGAGGGGGGCCCTGAGGAATGTCTGGGAATTTGGTATGAGGCAGACCCAATACAAGCTACCTCTCTGGATAACCGTCAGCATCACCGTCAGGAGGTACGAGTGAATGGACAAGTAGCACAAGCACTAAGATTCCGGGACTACTATCACTCTGATTCAAAAACATCTGGTAAAGCCAGAGAACGTGTCCACTCGCACAGTTGCCGTCCGGGTCGCAGGGGGTGCTGTATTTCGCGTACCCACCACCCGGGTGCACTTAGACTGGGGAGCCGGGTCAGGAAAGACCACAGTTGGTATCATGGACAACCTACCTGCCGAGGTGGTGCTGGGCAACGACATTGGCCCTCTGACTTCGGCTTATTTACCTACACCTGCTGCGGCTTGTCCCGTGACCACCCGTGTTGCTGGAATCAACCCGCTTGCTGCTGAGAACCGGGTAAGACTACCTTCCCCGACATGTACTGTAGATCCGGCACAATATCACAGTCTAAAATGGGAATGTGACAAGTTGGCCAGTGAGAAATCAGAGATGCAACGACACTACGCCATGTATTATGAGATGTCCCGTGGCTTGAACATTGAAATACACAAACAGGCGGAAATTGTCAAAAGATTAAATGGGATTTGCATCCAGGTGGTGCCGTATCTGTCCCAAGAGCATCAGCAACAGGTTTTGGGAGCCATTGAGAGAGCAAAGCAAGTGACTGTTCCAGAATTGAATTCTATTATTCACCGTCACCATCAGCTACCGACCTGGTAAGCCAATGGGAAGGCCGACGGACTGTCCAGGCAAACGGAACTTTTACCCTAACAGCAGACCGGACATCCCCAAGTTGATCCGAAAAGGATCAATCCGGGTCTGCCGGAGTGTTCCACAAAAGGGGGGCAGTGTAACGGATTATGGACTATTCTGCCTGGACATTGATAATAACTGCAGGACTTGTTACAGTTGGATCTACCACATTGTATTCTGAGCTCAAAGGGTTAATTGGACAAGGGTCTCTTTCATTGCTGAATGCAAATGTTCCCTTGCATAGATAATGAACTCTCTCTTGTGTGGAGGTAAACAGCCCCCCATGTGAGGGGTATGCTGATGGGGATTATGTGTGAGTGATAATTGTTTTAAAGGTTAATTGAATTCTATTGAGAAAGGAATGGGCCTGGCCAGGAAATGTTAAGTGGGGTGCGGTGCCGAAGCGGCTAGAAACTGGCCAAGTGATTAATTCAAGGAGATGTCATTGTTCTTGTAACAGTTGTAAGCAGATATAAGCAGGTGAAATATGCCAAATAAAGTCTGTCTGCTTGACCCTTCAAACGTAGCACGTCTCGTTTCTTGGAAGGGCGTTCGATGGGATATACCGGCGGTACCTGCATATCGCAGCTTGCCAGGGAAAAGGACGTCTCTAACGGCTGAGACCCTCACACGAGTGGGTAGCCGTTACAGTATCATTCTTTATTGCGTCTTTAACTGTAAACCTAAAGATACTCACACCAGAATTGGCCTTATTTGGTTTAAAACTAGATATTTATCCTCCCCACTATAGAACTGTAGTTGCTAATATACTTACAGCAGCAAGGCTCACCACAACAAAATTATGGAAATCTACCTTAGCACCTAATCTATCAGAAGTTGTTGAGAGACTCAACACTCAGGCTCATTATGAACTAGCTAGCGCACAAAAAAGGTTCCACAGCAAAATTTATAAAAAATCGGAATGAATGGATTACACACCCTAGGGCTTCTACTTTTCTGAAGAATTCTAAGAACTATTGATGTGCTCCTGTATGACTACATTTGGTCAGATTTATAAGATAACTTACGTCTCACCTCCCCTTCCCTTCCTTCCCTCTTGTTACCCTATTATACTAGTTCTTGTTCTATAATATATTATATTGAGTCAATAGAATATTGTCTAATCGGACAAGTGTCCTTTAACATTGTCGTTAAATATGTTGATATCTGTTGCTTACCCAGGCACATATGTGTTAACGATGTATAGATGACTGAGAAACTGAATTATTATTTGTTTCCTTTGAATAATACAATAAAAATATTTTGAAAAGGAAAAAAAAAAAAATGCACCCATCTCATACTGCAGATGCTTGCTGTTGGCTGACAACACACAGCATTAACAGTATCTCACAAAAGTGAGTACACCCCTCACATGTTTGTAAATATTTTATTATATATTTTCATGTGACAACACTGAAGAAATGACACTTTGCTACAATGTAAAGTAGTTAGTGTACAGCTTGTATAACAGTGTAAATTTGCTGTCCCCTCAAAATAACTCCACACAGTCATTGTCTAAACCGTTGGCAACATAAGTGAGTACACCCCTAAGTGAAAATTTCTGACAGGATCAACAAGTATTATTTTTCCACTTATTGTACAGATATAACAAAAAAGTTTCAATGGTGTGTTTATCAGCACAAAAGGAAGTACACAGGAGAAATATATTGGTTGGGTGTATAGAGGTAATGCAAAACACAAATGTTAAATCTGAAAATGTACTTAGAAAATATGTTACAAACCGACACAAATAAAGGTGAGCTGTAATTCTTAGCATTTGTGTAAAAAAAGCAAAAGATAACAATAAGATATAGCAAATGTAAATTACATCAACCATTATCGTTCTCTGAAAATCTGGCATTAATTCTGATATGGCTGTGTGATTAATTTCAGTAATAATTGCTTATTATTGCGTGTCAAATTACTAAGCAGTTAAAGAATTGACAGGATGAAACTGGACATGAAATACATTTGTTACACACTATTTCCATTAGTAGAAATAATGCACAAAATATGTAAAAGGGAGAAAAAGATAAATTGTCAGCTGCTTTTAGATTCTTCTGACTCAAATTTCCAATACATGGCGTGCTTCAAACACATTATGGGGTTGATTTACTAACGGGTTCTGTACCGCCTTCTGCACATTTACTGTGGCAAGGAGGCTTGGCTGCGTGAAATTACGTACCTGTACAACGCTTCGTGCAGCAGCCTCTGGGGGGGCATGTACGCACTGATTGGACAGAGGGGAAGAGAATCAGCGGCTTCCCAGAGAAGCAGAACATCAATCTGCCTATGTTAACAAGGCAGATAGTCATTCTGCTCATGAGGCTCCAGCCACTCCACTCAGCTCCTTTGCACCATGACATCACACAATGCACTCAGGCACCACCTCTGCCATACCCGCCCCCGGTGATGCTGCTCAAACACACTGTAGCAAGCACTTGGACGGTTTTGACTGGCTCCAGACTGGAGACGCATGCGCAGCTCCGAGCCGAGTGTCACAACCCTTTTTTTACTGGCAACCTTTTCCTGTCACTGACATTTACTAGCAGGAGAAAAACTCCCAGTTTTTATTGGCTGCCAGTAAAAATAGTGACGATTGGCAACAATGGTACCTAGCCATGGCTGGGTTTAATTCCCCTTTCTCCCACATAAGTCTAATTAGTGATTTGAAGGAGGATCTGTTGGTTTGGGCCAGGTTTTTAGATTCTTATAAAAGTGGGTCCTTTTTTCAAGATTATTTTGTTTTAGCGACCGATTTCAGGCTGTTCATGGATGCTGCGGGGTCTCAGAGTATTGCAGAATATCGCACTGGTGTTGTGGTAGCAGGCCAAATTCCTGGTTCTCCTATAAGATTACAAAAAACAGTGTCCTTTTAGGAACTTAAACAACCAGATGTCTGGAACAGCGAACGTTGGTGAGCCGACACTCATCAGTGTCAGTCACTTCCACGAACGCTCAACAGTTAGCTGGGCCTCTAAGCTTCGGGTTGAGGCCGAGAACAGGTCTCCGGCCTGTGAGATGGCCCTAGGTGTCTGTGTAAACAGAAAGTCAGAAGTTGAGCAAGTGCTCTCTCACCCGACAGGCCGATCCGCCTGAATTCTCCTCAGGAGGCGCGCTGGTAAATCACCCTTCACAGCACAAAGATCCCGGACGTGGGTGCTCCACTGGTTCGACTGACAGCTGGATTTCCTCTACAATCTCCGGGTACACAGCCTGGATGCTGGAATCTTGCTTCCTTTCAGGCAGCTGGTCTCTCAGTAGATTTAGGCCTAGGCTTCTGGACTAACCATACAGCTGTGCTCTGTCAGCAGCTCCGCAGAGGAGAGAAATGCAGGTCCCGAGAGAGCGAAATTCGCTGCGCCCTCTCTTTAAGTAACCTCCCCCATAAGTCTGTGCGGAGGTGTCACGTGTTCAAAAATGCAGGGCATTGTGGGAAGTGTAGTCTGTTTTTCTTGAGAGTCAATGGAGTCCATATCTCCTGCTACTTTCAATCCCACAATGCATAACTCCTTAAAGGTAACTTGCATATTTACAATGGTGTGGATAAAGTCCCAGTGGGGATAGCCTGTCATAAGGTCCTGACAGGACGACCCCTGTTGGAAAAGTTTTCTATGTGCATTGTGTGACTATTTATAAAAATGTAAAATGGAGTCCAGTTTCTGTAATGGCTTCTAAGGACACGTTGCTGCTCTTCTAGTTCTATTGTTTGTTTTACTTCCTTAAATCAAACTTTGCTAAGAGTTGTAAAGAGACACTGTGATTGGCAATAAAGCTGTTTGCGTCATGAGCCACCGGTGGTCTTTAAGCCAATAGTACACTTTCTGTTGACCATATAAGAAGGTCATACACCTCGTGTCTGTATGGGACTTTTTGCTTTTTCACGTAGCATGTAGACTTCCATCCAGTTATACCGGTGTAACTGAAATAAAGCTATCTTGCTTCTGGAACACTTGAAGTTTGACTGATCACAGGGGAAGAATTATCCTATCATTTTGGTCCTTCGAGCCGGCACCAATGCGTGAAGCCCGGGTCCAATGGTTCTGATCGATCAGAAATCGGTGAGTATCGGATCTCAAAACTCACTGAGAAAATAAGTCCCCCCACTTAACATTAGTGGTCAAATAGGGGCCGATTGCTACCAGGACCCGGATTCAACCATCTGGTTCCGAACCTGCCGTGATCCAGTCCTTCTATTGTGTTTTGGAGGTAAGATACTTTAAATTACATTTTTTTTCTCTCTCTAAGTCTATTCTTTTTTTTCTCTTTTTCTCTGCTTGATTCTGGTTATGAGTTATAGAACAGACATTGGGACTGATTGTATGACATCTTAATAGTCCACTGATGAGTTGTGATAACAGACATTGAGACTGATTGTATAATAACTTAATAGTCCGATGTCACAGGCATTTGGGGCGTTGCCTGAGGTAAAATAGACGTCACCTGCTGTCCGGGACAGATAAAAAAAAAGATTTGAAGGGTATACCGAATGTCGAAGGTTGCGGACCCGACAATTTAAGCGCTAAAAGTAGCTGAGTTATCTAAATAGATTGCTAGGCCGACTGTTTTCTTGGTGATCACTTTTTTTTCTCTTTTTATCTCTTTCAAATGGTTAACCCTTGCTAACTTTACCTTTTGTTTGAACAACAGTACTGCTGTACACACAGGTTTTAACTATTTTTTGTTTTTCCCCATAGTGTGGGGTGTTTTGATATTTATTTTGTTTCCCCTGTATTCTTATTGTTATCGTTGCCAATGATTGCTACACCAGTGATTTACAAATTATTGGAAACCCCAATTAATGCTAACAACAGGGACGTTTTTTGTTAAGGCAGTGTCTGCAATCTGGTGTTTAAACACTGGGCTCGCTCACCCCCCCCCCCCCCCCCATTCAGACATTGCTAAGTACACTTGCTCTTTTGTGTGTGTGTGTGTGTGCACGTGTGAATTTAGACCAGGTCATTTTTTTTTTCTCTCTTATTTTTTGTTTGTTTTGTTTGTTTGTTGTGTCTGTGTTTGTTTTAAACAAACTGTGCTTCTAAAAAAAAAAAATAAAAAAAAAAGAAGGAGAGAGGGTGATTGGTATAGGAAATATATGTGTGCATAGGTTTCCTGTTTGGGGAATTTAGACTTTGTTTTATATAGATTTTGGTGGGATTTGTATTCTAAACTCAACACTGAAGCAAACGAACAGAGCACAGGGAATAATTTCTGTAAAGGGATGTATTGTGTGTGTTGCTGTTGTGTGGTGATAAGAAATGTATGCAAACAAAGACCCTAAAATTGTGATATACTGTGCTAAAAGGAAAAGAAAATGTGTTTTTTAGAATAATTTAACTGTAAAAGGTTGCCAGAATTTGGTGACAAATACTTAAATTGTTAAGATCAGAGAAGGTGTAAGTTAGAAATGGCGGCATGCTGGCTTGTGGACAAAGAGGATAATTTAATTTGTAGCACCCAGAGACCACCTCCTTATAATGGTCCTCCCCCTCAGGTGCAAGCCACTGCCCAGAGTACCACCCTCCCTGTGACATCCACCCCTGTCAGAGGAACCGCCTCTGAACAAGACCCTGACCCTACTTCCTTAATCTCTCCAGATAGCAGCATGATCTCGGAGCTGAACAGATCAATCCTTGAAACTTTAACTGACGCCATAACCTATACACTAGGTGCCCCTGCAGGTGCCAAGAGATCAAGTAAACCTCCTATTAGGTATGGTGTAGATGATGGTGAAGTATACCCTTTGATAGAAGTCCCAAACCCCAGGGGAGGACAGGCTGATGGGTTGGGAGGACAGCATCCCCTGACAATGACTGTTTTCAGGCCATGGACTGAGAAGGACATACAAAAGGCTACAGAACACATAAAACATCCAAAATTAGGTCCAGTGGAATTTATTGAAAACATAGAGGGATTACGGAACAGTTACAAGTTGAACGGTGTGGAGGTAGAGAGAGCCCTGAGGAGAGTGCTGGGATCAGATTGGGTTTCCGTAAAGGGGGATTGGGACCCTTGCGGCCTAGCAAACGGACAGGGGCGAAGAGATCCATTACCTCCAGATAGCCCAGACTTGGGAAACAGGTTGACTGTATTACTGAATAGATGTCAGCTTAGATGGATTCAAAGGACTGATTGGCAGAAAATAAATATGACAGTACAAGAAGACAAAAAGAGTGTCAGTGACTACCTAAATAAACTACGAGAGGTTTTTAAAGTGTTCTCCGGGCTCCCCGAAGCTGAGGATGTGAATAGTGCATATCAGCAACAGCTAAAAATAGCTTTTGTAAATGGATTAAAACAGGATCATAAGGATTACATTGTTAAAAATATGGTTATTTACGGAACTGCATCAGTTCTAGATGTTTTACAATATGCTAAACATTCAGAGAAGTATCTGAAAACAATGGGAAACAAATGTGAAAGTAAAGGTTTTTGTGCAAAGTGTTGAAGGAGATGAGGAGGAGTACACTGCCGAGGCGCAAACAGAGGAGTCCCATAGAAGGAAGCAGAGGAGGGTATTGCCTCTGTAATAGATACATTTTTACAAATAGGGGTGGTTATTCTGTGTCCTGACAGCCCCTGTAACACCCCTCTTTTCCCTGTTAAGAAGACTCCGCATTCCACAGGCTGGAGAATGGTACAGGATTTACAAGCTGTTAACCAGGCAGTTATACCAAGAGCTCCTGTGGTACCAGATCCACACACACTATTAAATGATTTGGATCCAGGGAATGAATTCTTCTCTGTGATTGATATCAGTAATGTTTAGCTTTCCAGTGCACCCCGACCATCAATTTTGGTTTGCCTTCACTTACCGGGGGAAAAGGTATACCTACCAGGTTGCCCCAGAGCTATTGAGAGTCCCCCACCATCTTTTCACAGGCAATGTCCACAAACTTGGCTCAATTTGTGCCCCTAGGGGGAAGCCAGCTCCTCCTCTATGAAGACACCTTCTAGTGGCGTCTCCCTCAGAGGAGGTTTGTAGGACTGATACAATGGCTCTGTTGTATTTTCTCCATGAACAAGGGCATAAGGTAAATAACACTAAAACTCTAGTTGTGACAACAGCAGGTCAAATACTTAGGGTATAATATCTCAAAAGAAGGTCGGCACCTGGATGAAGCGAGAATTAGAATCCTCCTACAGGTGTCGAGACCAAAAAAAACAAAATGATGTATTTTTTGGGCATGAGTAATTTTTGTACGGTTTGGATCCCCGGGTATTCAATATTGACCGCCCCGTTGGTCCATGTCTTACATGGTAACCCCATGGCCCCACAGGATGCTATTAAATGGAGTGAGGAAACAGAGATAGCTTTTACTGACCTAAAACAAGTCCTTTCTAGTTCATCAGTGCTAGCCTTAACGGAATATGACAAACCTTTTTCAAACAAACAGTAGATTTAAGGGAAGGTCACATGACATCAGTACTTACACAGTCACATGGTGAGCGCCAGAGGCCAATTGCTTACTATTCTACAAAACTAGACAGTGTAACTAGAGCACTTCCACCCTGTGTACAGGCAGTGGTAGCTGCAGCCGAAGCAGGTAAGGCCTCAGCATCTATAGTGCTACATCACCTGCTGACACTCATAGTACCTCATGCAGTATCTGTTATTCTTTTACAACAAAAGATATCACATTTGAGCCCAGCACGACACCTTTCCTGTATGACAATACTCTTAACACAACCTCACTTAACTATACAGAGGTGTACTACATTAAACCCATCCACACTACTACCACTCCCTACTGATGGCCATAAACATAACTGTACTGCTGCCATCACTGAAAAGGTACTGCCTCGAAGTGATTTGAAAGATGTACCTTTATCTAATCCTGACATGACGCTTTTTGTTGATGGCTCCAGTAGGAAAAATCCAGATGGCACAAATGCAACTGGATATTCAGTAGTGACACAGGATGAAATCTTGGAAGCCAGGCCTTTACCAAAACATTATTCAGCACAAGTAGCAGAACTTGTAGCACTGACAAGAGCATGCATAATTACAAAAGGAAAATCTGTAACCATATACACAGATAGTCAATATGCATTTTCAACTGTACATGTTTTTGCACAACAATGGAAAAACAGGGGGATGGTGACCTCTAGTGGTAAGCCAATTTCACACACGGACTTCATTCTAGAACTTCTAGATGCAATACAGTTACCAAAAGAGCTTGCAATATGCAAATGTCAAGCACACACAAAACATACAGACCCCATCTCGGAGGGAAATAAGAGAGCAGATGAAGCGGCTAAAATAGCGGCACAAGAAACACATCAAATAATGACAGAACTGGAAATCATAGAGATAGATCATACAGTCCTTACTGATATGCAGCAGAATGCTCCCCCCGGGGAGAAACAATATTGGAAAACAGAAGGTTGCACATTGATAGAGAACATTTACACATCACCTGAAGGAAAACCGGTATTGCCAAAATCCCTATTTAGGTATGCAGCAGTGTTGACACATGGAGTAACTCATGTGTCAAACAGGGGGATGACTGAGATGTTAAGTAAGGTATGTACAGCCTATGGCTTCACAAACTACTAAAAAACTTTTTGTTCTCAATGCATTGGATTTTATTGAATTGGACAAATGTGGAAGGAATAAGAATTGCAGAGAGGTCTACCTGGACTCACCAGTCCCATTGCAAAAAGGTTTTACAGGCAGAGCAGGGTCAGTTGGCGGCAGAGCTCTGGTAAAGTCCGGCTACAAAGGGAGGTTCTGCACAAGGTGGGGCTTATCTCAAACCGGTGAAGAACTCCATTACCTTACCCCCAGGGCTCTGTAGCTGGTTAGGATGGAAGGGACAGTAAGTATCTTGGGTCTACTGGTGACTCTAGGTGAGACGTCTATACGTGGAGGCAGAAAATGGAAATAGAAGGAACCACTAGAATGGGCAAGTACGGGGAAGGCCTTGAACTTAACCTTCATAGAAGGAGTAACTAGTACCATTTTAGTTGATTTTTGCCAAATGGTGGACTGTGGGGACTTAACTGAAGCAAGAAGGCTCCAATGGGCAGATAAATATGTTTGTTATATATAAGTGGAACTGACTGTTTAGTATGGAACCAGGTCCTGTGGACCACAGCACACCAAGATTGGGGGTACAACATTCTAGGCATAAAATGGTTTAAAAGAAAGACTCACCATAACAAAGGCGGCCAATTCTCCCTGTACCCATGGCAGAGATTGCAATCAATCAACGGTTATATTCTATGGGAGCATGGGTGATCAGATCCTTTAGGTACATTTTTCCTCGAGGTATTACCACCCAATAAAACCAAACAGGAAAAGGTAGACACAGAAGAGAAAGAAGAAGGCCATACTAAGATAGAAGTTCTGAGTAACACTGTAAGATTTACTAACCTAACAGTAGAAGATGCCATAGCTTTGGAGACGGGTTACCAAGAAAGAAAATGAGTGATTAGAATGGTTGAGGTACACGGTTAAAGCTCTAAAAAAAAGGAAGCTGTTTTGTTTGTGCCGGAGCTAGACCACATTTAGCAACATTCCCTTTTCCTCTAGATTACAATACAGATCCAGAAGGTTTAAAATGTATGTTGCGGTTATATAATAAGAGTTATAAACCAGAAACAAATTCTACCTGTCACATATTGAGCTTGCTGTCTCCCCCAGTGCAGAGACCTCAGATACCTCCAGCGGTTGCTATGTATCCGGGCAATTTTACTTGTTTTACACTCCCAGGGAACAGTAGCGCGGTGGATCTTGGGTCACTACCTGATGACTGCTGTGCGGAGAGGATTAACAAGGAACATGGTGACTGGGTGGAACATGACATTCAGAGAGCTGATGTCTGGTGGATGTGTGGGGATAAGAAACTGCGAGCTAGGGTCCCGGCCAATACCCGAGGGGATTGTTCTATGGTCCAGCTGGTTATGCCCCTGAGAATCCTGTCAGAACACCCGTGGACTAAGAGTCACCAACGGTATCGAAGGGACACCTCTCCCAAAGGGTCATTTGACTCCCAGATCTACATAGATGAGATTAAAGTTCCTCGAGGGGTGCCGAATGACTTTAAGGCCAGGAGTCAGGTAACGGCTGGGTTTGAGTCTCTTTTTCTGGTGGGCGACTATAGATAAAAATGTTGACTGGATTAACTATATATACTACAACCAACAATGATTTGTAAACTATACCAGGGACGCTGTAAAAGGTCTAGCAGAACAGCTGGGCCCCACCTCTCTAATGGCATGGCAGAACCAAATGGCTTTAGATATGATCTTAGCTGAAAGAGGAGGGGTATGCAAATTGTTTGGTAGCATGTGTTGTACCTTTATCCCTAATAATACAGCTCCTGGAGGGACTGTGGCCAAAGCCCTGGAAGGACTAACTACTCTATCGAATGAATTAGCAGAGAATTCAGGTATTAATGATCATCCATTCACAAACTGGCTTGAGGGATGGTTTGGTAAATGGACTGGACTTATCGCATCATGTTTGATCTCAATTGCTGTGGCTTTGGCCGTTCTGGTCACTTGCGGATGTTGCTGCATTCCCTGTGTTCGAGGACTTTCACAAAAAGTGATCGAAACTGCAATCTCAAGAACAATGTATCAAGCACTTCCTACCTCCGAGGAGACATGTGTGGACGTTGAAGTTCAACTTAATGGCATATAGCCCGAAAGTGCATAAAACACAGGGACTATCATCGAAATGTGTTGAGATAAAATAGCCACACAAGAGGAGGGAATGTTGGAAAAGTTTTCTATGTGCATTGTGTGACTATTTATAAAAATGTAAAATGGAGTCCAGTTTCTGTAATGGCTTCTAAGGACACGTTGCTGCTCTTCTAGTTCTATTGTTTGTTTTACTTCCTTAAATCAAACTTTGCTAAGAGTTGTAAAGAGACACTGTGATTGGCAATAAAGCTGTTTGCGTCATGAGCCACCGGTGGTCTTTAAGCCAATAGTACACTTTCTGTTGACCATATAAGAAGGTCATACACCTCGTGTCTGTATGGGACTTTTTGCTTTTTCACGTAGCATGTAGACTTCCATCCAGTTATACCGGTGTAACTGAAATAAAGCTATCTTGCTTCTGGAACACTTGAAGTTTGACTGATCACAGGGGAAGAATTATCCTATCACCCCGCTACACTTGGTTGAGTGGCTCACCACCACCATATACCCTTCAATTGAGTCACAGGAATTATTTTCCGATCCATCAGAAGACATTTCAGATGCGCAGCCATTCTTGGCATTGGATCAAGAAGAGGAGGTAGCAACAGCTGGCACTCAGCAGTCTGACGACAGTACTCAGATCAGCCCAAGGAGGTTGGTGCCCGCTGTTGCTGCCTACTCCGAGACCTCAACTCTAAGGTGACGTCGATGATGACGTGTCTACAGACGTCACGTGGGTACCCACAAGAGAGGAAGAGGAGGGGAGTTCAGAGGGAGAGATGGACCAGCAGATAGGGAGGAGAAGCAGGCCGAACTTACATTGCACAGGAGGGACAAACCAGACTCCTAATGTATCAGGAGCGAGTTATCAACCATGTACGGTCACATCTGGCGCTCCGAGGACGCCGACCCATGGCTCTGCAGTGTGGGCTTTTTTTAACGTGTCCGCTGCAGACAATAGTGTTGCCATCTGCAGCCTTTGCAGTCAATGCATACAGTAAGTCGCGGTAAGCTCAACACTCACCTAGGGACGACCGCCTTAAGAAGGCACCTGGCCTCCCATCACCGAGCCCAGTGGGAGCAACGCCATCAGAACCCACAAAGACACACTCCAGGCTCTCACCGTCCAGCCTCTTCTCCTTCTCCTTCCCCTCTATGCTCACAATTGTCCTCCACTCCACCTTCCATCATGCCTTCCTCGCGTTTTTCTGCAGAAAGGCAGGCTTCCGTGGCCCAAATGTTCGATCGTAAAAAAAACAATGACGCCGGATAACCCTCTTGCCCAACGTTTTTTTTTTTTTGTATTTTATATGTTTATTTGTTTTTTTCTTATCTTTACATAAAACAGCATATGGAAAGGCACAGGGCAAATACTCTGCCAAAAACAAACATGAATACAATCCTCTTGACAAAAAAAATACATACATATTCGCTCTGGACCCTCCCATAAACTCCCTCACTAAATCTTCCCACTCTAACCCTTTTCTTAGTCATCACTCTCTCTCACAGAGAGACAAGTGATGCATCTGCCCTTTCCCAGCTCCCCCCCTTCAAAAGACGAGAAAAAGAAAAAAAAAAAAAAGACAAAAAAAAAGAAAAAAAGATAAAAGAGGGGGAGAGAGAAGGGGAGCCCCATCCTCTCCCTCCCTTAAACCACAATTCATAACAGGAAAGTCGGTTTATCCTTCATATTATATTTTACATTATAATTCCCTGCGCGTATCCGATTCTTCATTTATCAGGTTCAGTCATTAATCTTTTCCCCTCATCTGAATTTTTAAACAAATTCCAGCTCTTCCACGTTTCTTTGTATAGTTTATTTTTACCCTTAGCTGAGAGAACTAGGTCTTCCATAGCTTCTATATCTCTAACTCTATTTATCCACTCTAAAACTGTTGGTGACGTAGTATCCCTCCACCGTAAGGGTATACCTGCTTTAGCTGCATTCACCAAATGGCACAGTACTGAGTTCCGATAAGTCTGAACTGGGATCTCAGATAGGTGAAGTAGGAAAAAAGTGGGATCATTGGGTATTTTTAACTCAGAAATTTTTTGCAAGATTCTCATAATTGACAACCAATAAACTCTTATTTTTTTACAAAACCAAAATATATGAATCAATGTCCCGCTTTCTTCTCCACATCTCCAACATCTGTCAGAATTTTCATTGCAGAATTTTTTGAGTCGTACTGGAGTATGGTACCACTGCATCAAGATTTTATAGTTTAATTCTTGAATTTGTGTACAGATTGAAGAGTTTAGAGTCAAAAAGATAATCTGTTTACGTTGTAATGCAGAGAAGGTCCTATCTAGGTCCTTCTCCCATTTGTTAAGGCCTGGTATCTCCTGATCCTCCCTAAATTTATTTAATAGTCCATACATTTTAGAGATCCCTCGGGCTAGTGGTTCTAAATCATTACAGTACGACTCAAAGATTGTTAACTGACGATGAAAATTACTTCCCGGGCCTAATGATCTAAAAAAATTACTTAATTGCAACGCCTGCCAGATATTGACTTCAAAAGGACCTCCTATTTGTATTAATGTTTTAATCGATGGCCAGTTTTCTGATATAATAAAATGTGAGGCCTGATATACTCCTTTCTCTATTAATAACCGGAAAGATCCTCTTTCATTACCCGGACTAAAACTTGGGTTCCCCAATATGGGAAACAAAGGTGATCGCACTGTAGAAAAGTTCCCGTTTTGGCATATACGTGCAGTAATTTTTAGTGTTGTGCCAATTTTAGGGTGATTTTTAAGAGGAGCCGGTAATACTGTATAGCACCAAGGTGCTCTACCTAAAGGAACTGTACTCAGCTGTTGTTCTATGTCAACCCACCTCTTAGATCTAACATGTTTACACCAGTCCACTAATCTAGATAGATGTACTGCATAATAATACTTAAATATATCTGGGACCCCCACTCCACCAAGATTCTTAGGCATAGTCAACAGATCTCTTTTAATCCTAGGACGTTTCCCGGCCCAGATAAAATTCATAAAATAACTACGTATCTGACGCAAAAAAGTCACTGGAATCTTAATTGGTAGCGCCTGAAGTAAATACAAAATTTTCGGAAGAACGGACATTTTGATTATACTAATGCGGCCAAACCAAGAATGGGAACCAAGTCGCCATTTGTCAAGTAGGGCTCGTAATAGATTATACATTGGTAAAAATTTTTAAAAATGTCCTTTTCTTTTGATGGAATATTTGTGCCCAAGTATCTAAGCATTGGACTCCATTTAAAACAAAAATTCGCCCGAATGGAATCCCGGGAAAGAGGGGATAGTGACATGCTCATGGCCTCTGATTTAGTCTGATTTATTTTTAAATTAGAGAGAGTGCCATATTTCTCAATCTCACTCAGCAAAGTAGGGAGAGAAATATGAGGCTCGGTTACTGAAAAAAGCATATCATCTGCATAAGCATAAACCTTGTGGATTCCTTCCCCAACCCTAATACCCCGTATATCCGGATTCAGGCGAATTCTGTTCAGCAATGGTTCCAAAGAGAGAACGAAGAGAAGGGGTGAGAGGGGGCAGCCCTGGCGAGTACCATTCGAGATGCTGAAGGGTTCAGAAAGGACCCCATTTGCCTTTACAACCGCTTGAGGGTTTGTATAAACACTTTTAATCCAGCTAATCATTCGTTCTCCCATTCCTATTTGTTTCAGCACCTCAAATAAGAACCGCCAGTCTACCCTATCAAACGCCTTCTCCGCGTCTGTATTTAAAAATACACACGGTATTTTTTTATCATTTACCTGATTAATCAAATTAAGAACTTTTGTTGTATTATCTCTACCTTCTCTCGTGGGGACGAACCCTACTTGGTCTAAATCTATTATTTGGGGGATCCATGATTGTATTCTGGTTGCTAATATTTTCGTAAATATTTTTAAATCTGTGTTCAGTAACGAGATGGGTCTGTAACCTCCACAATCCGCCGGGTCCTTCCCCTCTTTTGGAATTAACGTAATATGTGCTCTCAGGGTATCCATAGGGAATGTGGAAGTCAGACCCACCGCATTAAAGACTTTTGTCATTTGTTTACTTAGCAACTCAGAAAATTCTCTGTAGTAACTTATAGTAAAGCCATCCGGACCAGGAGATTTTCCAGATTTAAATGATTTTAATACTTCAGTCACTTCTTTTACCGTAATAGGAGTGTCCAGACTATAACGGGCTGGTGAGGGTAATCTCGTCATACCTGTCGAGGTTAGATATTCTGCTATCCTGGACTGAGGGGAAGTAGCGTGAGGCAAGTTATACAGAGTAGCATAATACTTCCCGAATGTCTGGGCAATATCTTTAGGTATCTGTTTTAAATGTCCCTCTTTATCTTTTATTTGTGATATATAAGTTGACCTATTCTTTTCTTTAATTTTCCCTGCTAACAATCTGCCACATTTATCTCCTATTTCATAATCTATTTGTTTCCCTCGTTGGATTAGGGCTTTTGCTTTAAACCGTAAGATCTCCGACAGTTGTCTTCTCAGATGTCCCAGCTCCCTACCTACTGATGCTGTCTGTATCTTTTTATGCTGTGTTTCTAAGGTCTGGATCTCATCTAATAATTCTTTGGTCTGTTTTTCCCTTTTTTTTTTTCAAAATTGCTCCATGTTTGATTAAAATTCCTCTGATCACGGCCTTGTGTGCCTCCCAAATCATACCTGGGTCACTCTCAGGAATGTCGTTTATCTGAAAATATGCTATCATTTCTTTAGATACATCGTCCCTTACTTCAGGATTTTGAAGAAGGCTTTCATTCAATCGCCAGCATCCCTTACGTTGAGTGGCCAGGTTAGACAGGGAGAGACACAATGAAACCGGAGCATGGTCCGACCATGTTATATTTCCGATTATGATTTCTGTAACGTCTGAAATTAAATAGTGTGGAATCAAAAACATGTCAATACGCGAGTACACTTGATGTGGGTTGGAAAAAAAAGTATAATCTCGTTCTTTTGTATGTAAAGTCCTCCAGGCATCTACCACTTGCATTTCATGCATTTTTTGTAGTATACTTCTTCGGACCCGACAGGGGACAGCTGAAGTTCCTGAGGAGGTGTCGATTCTAGGATCTAGGGGGATGTTGAAGTCCCCTCCCAGAATCAATCTCCCCTCTATAAAATCCCTTAATTCTGAAAGAATTTTTTTAACAAACTGGTCCTGCTGTTTATTTGGTACATAGATTGTTGCTAATGTTACCTTAATGTTTCCAATGCTTCCTTTAAGGAAAAGAAATCTCCCATTAGGGTCTACCCGTTTGTCCACTAAGCACCATGGCACTCGATTAGATATTAATATTGAGATCCCCTTAGATTTAGCCTGTTGATTTGGAGCATGATACACACAAGGGAAAAATCTATTTTGAAGAAGAGGGAGTCTACCTGCCTTAAAGTGTGTTTCCTGAACATAGGCTACATCTGTCCCGGATCGCCTCAAATCGTTCAACAACATTTTCCTTTTCTCTGGGACATTAAGACCCTTAACATTCAAGGAGGTAATCTTCACCTCTTCCATTTTTCAGACAACACTGACAACAACAACAACAAACAAAAAAAAAAAAAGAAGAGAAAAAAAAAGAAAAAAAATACAAAAATAAAATAAAAGGTGGGGGGAGAGCACCCCTCCCAAACCTACATATACGCCCCTTCCTAACCCCTTCTAATCCCTCCCTCCCTTCTAGGCCCAATCGGGCGCGCACCCAAAACTGAGCCACCTGACTGTGACTTCAGTGGGTAAAACCTAATTGGGGGTTTTGGCACAAGATGACAGGGGGGCTCAGACCTAACCTCTTATCCACCCTGGCAATTACCATCTGTAGTCAATCTTCTAAACGTATATATCCACTTCTATTTCTCTTCCCTTAACCCTTGCTTCTTCCCTCTAACCGCCCCTTAAACAACATATAAATGGTCCTTAACGGACATTTTTTCACAAATAGAGGGATTGGGAAGGGACATATAAATCCAACTTTTATTTAAATGAAAAAAAAATCAAAAAATCCCTCCTGAAAAAAAAAGTTGTGACATTTTTATTTTATTTTTTTTTTAAACAAGAAAAGCAGGGGGGGGGGGGGCAGAAACCTCCAAGGTAATATCCAGTTATCCTTCACCTAATTTCATCACCATATACTGTTCCCTCACTTTCTTTTCCCATTTCTTCCCTTTCCCTTCCCCCCTTTTCTCTTCCCTCTCATTGCCCCTTAAACAACATATAAATAGTCCTTAACAGCCATTTTTTCACAAATAGAGGGATTGGGAAGGGACATATAAATCCAACTTTTATTTAAGTGGAAAAAAAAAAAATCGAAAAATCCCTCCTGAAAAAAAGTTGGGACATGTTTTTTTTTTTTTTTCCTTTTGTTTCCAAAAAAGAAAAAGAAAAGGGGGGGGCAGAAACCTCCAGGATAATATCCAGTTATCCTTCACCTAAATTCATCACCATATACTATTCCTTCACTTTTTTTTTCCCATTTATTCCCTTTCCCTTCCCCCTTTTTTCTCTTCCCTTAACCCTTCCTTCTTCCCTCTTACTGCCCCTTAAACAACATATAAATGGTCCTTAACGGACATTTTTTTTCACAAATAGAGGGATTGGGAAGGGACATATAAATCCAACTTTTATTTAAATGATTTAAAAAAAAAAAATCGGAAAATCCCTCTTGAAAAAAAGTTGGGACATGTTTTCTTTTTTTCTATTTTCTTCTTTTTTTTTCAAAAAAAGAAAAAAGAAAACCCTCTTGCCCAACGGTTGATCGCTGGCTTGTCGGAACTGATAGCCCGCCAACTACTGCCATATAAACTGGTGGACACGGAGGTCTTTCGAAAATGTGTGGCCATTGGAACACCACAATGGAAGGTCCCAGGAAGGAATTTTTTTTCACAGAAGGGCATCCCAGAGCAGGGGCGAACTGACAACTCATGGGGCCCCCAGGCAATAGAAGATTATGGGGCCCCCTGGGTTTACAGATGGCCGTCACGCCAGGAGTAAGTAACAAACAAAACAACATATAGAGTACAACAGTCAGAATGAGCTCCACGCTCACATCAGTCTTCCCTTACAACAAAGTCCCAACATTCTCCATATACATCACAGTTCACAGAGTGTCACCCTAAGGCAGAGCCCCCCAGAATGTCACCCTATGGCAGAGCCCCCCCAGAGTGCCACCCTATGGCAGAGCCCCCCTAGAGTGTCACCCTATGGCAGAGCCCCCCCAGAGTGCCACCCTATGGCAGAGCCCCCCCAGAGTGCCACCCTATGGCAGAGCCCCCCCAGTGTGCCACCCTATGACAGTGGCCCCCAGTGTGCCACCCTATGACAGTGGCCCCCAGTGTGCCACCCTATGGCAGTGGCCCCCAGTGTGCCACCCTATGGCAGTGGCCCCCAGTGTGCCACCCTATGGCAGTGGCCCCCAGTGTGCCACCCTACGGCAGTGCCCCCCAGTATGCCGCCCTATGGCAGAGCCCCCAGTGTGCCATCCTACGGCAGTGACTCCCAGTGTGCCACCTTCCATCAGTGTCCCCTTACACACACATTTGCACCTTAGTGCTTGGTGTGGCAGGCAGCGGTCAGGAAAAGGCTTTTAATTAGAAAAAATCCACTTGTCGCCACCTCTGAACTGCACAAGTGAGTCGTAGAGCCAGCGGAATAGTGAACTGCTGTGGTTGGCCTCAGATTGGGCAGCGGGGCATGTGAATAAAGGCCATGCATGATGTGTGCCATGATGTCACTGCACAGGTGTGCACCCAGCCCTGCCCTGCTGCCTGATCTGAGGTCGAGCTCTGCAGTGCACCAATCAGATGGCTCCAAATGGCAACAAGTGCATTTTTCACGGGTATGGGATTGTTAGATCACCTTCTGTTGGGCAGCAGTGGGCACACATGAAACATACAGTATACACACACATGCACAATATACATACACATAGACACACACATTATACATACACACGCATACACTATACAAACAGTATATATACACACACTATACATACAGGCCCAGATTCTCATACAATTACGTTGCTCCTGGGCAGCGTAACGTATGTGATTTACGTTACACCGCCGCAGGTTTACAGCGTTAGTGCCTGATTCTCAGAACACTTACCTGTAAACTTGCGGCGGTGTACCGTAAAAGCGCTCGGCGCAAGCCCGCCCAATTCAAATGGGGCGGGCACCATTTAAATTAGGCGCGTTCCCGCGCCGAGCTTACTGCGCATGCTCCGTCGGGTAAATTACCCGACGTGCATTGCGCTAAATGATGTCGCACCGACGTCATTTGCTTAGACGTTAACGTAAATGGCGTCCAGCGCCATTCACGGACGTCTTACGCAAACGACGTAGATTTTAAAAATGTTGACGCGGGAACGACGGCCATACTTAACATTGGCTGCGCCTCATAGACCCAGGGGCAACTTTACGCGTCGGAAAGGCTACGGAAACGTTCTCTGCGTCGAGCACGCGTACGTTCGGGAATCGTCGAAATTTGCTAATTTACATAAGGGAAACAAAATTGCATTTAAGATCTGACAGCATAAGAGCCTTACGCCTGTCAGATCTTATGGGTATCTATGCGTAACTGATTCTAAGAATCAGTCGCATAGATACCCGGAGCCAGATTAGGACTTATGACAGCGCAAATGGTGTTGCACCGTCGTAACGCCTTTGAGAATCTGGGCCACGGTATATAAACACAGACTATACATACAGTATATACACATGCATACAGTATATACACACACTATACATACAGTATATACACACACACACTATACATACAGTATATACACACACACATACAGTATATACACACACACTATACATACAGTATATGCACACACTATACATACAATATATACACACAAAGAATATACACACACACACTATACATACAGGCCCGGATTCACATAGGAGTTACGACGGCGTATCTCCAGATACGCCGTCGTAACTCTGAGTGCGGGCCTTCGCAACTCGTCGCCTGATTCATAGAATCAGATACGCCTCACAGTTGCCTAGATACGAGCGGCGTAAGTCTCCTATGCCGTCGTATCTTAGGGTGCATATTTACGCTGGCCACTAGGTGGCGCTTCCATATATTTCCGTGTTGAATATGCTAATTAGATAGATACGCCGATTCACGAACGTACGTGCGCCCGGCGTATCAAGATACGTTGTTTACGTAAGACATACACCAGCGTAAAGTTACCCCTCATAAAGCAGGGGTAAGTCATGTTAGGTATGGACATCGGAAACGTACGAACAGCGTCGTATTTTACGTCGTTTGCGTAAGTCGTCCGTGAATGGGTCCGTTGACTAAGCATTGAGCGGGCGTAATTTAATTTGAAAATTCGACATGATACTGAGCATGCGCGCGCATGTGCCGTTCGTTCGAAAACATCATTTACGTGGGGTCATGATTAGTTTGCATAAAACACGCCCACCTCTTCCTCATTTGATTTTGGCGCGCTTACGCCGGCACATTTACGCTACGCCGCCGTGACTTTAGACGCAAGTGCTTTGTGAATACTGCACTTGCCTCTCTAAGTTGCGGCGGCATAGCGTAAATACGATACGCTACGCCCGCTTACATTTACGCCGCCCTACGTGAATCTGGCCCACAATGTATACACACACACACACTATACATAGAGTATATACACACATACAGTATACATACACACTATATATACACACATACAGTATACATACAGTATATACACACACACTATACATTATATACACACACAGTATACATACAGTATATATACACACAGTATATACACACACTATACATACACAGTATATATACACACATACACTATACAGTATATACACACACACACACACTATACACACACTATACAGTATATACACACACACACAGTATATACACACACTATACAGTATACACACATCAGCATTTTTCACCCAAAAATCAGCCTGATTGAACACACTGCTGCCCCCATCTCCTGACATGCTGGGACTTGTAGTGCCCCATCAGCTGACAGACCAGGGCCGGATTAACAATGGGGCTGATGGAGCTGCAGCTCCAGGCCCCTTTCTCAAGATAGGCCCATTTTTAAAGATTTTTTTTTTTTTAAGATCGAATTTGGGGGGTTGTAGCTCGATGACCAGAGGTCACAGAAACCCCACATTTGGGGGTAGGCATGGGAAGAGCTACCCCACAACTGGTTAAAATATGGGACGGCTATCATTTATGGTTCCGGAGATACGGGCCTGCTTGCACAGCCTGTCAGAAGCTACATTCAGAGCGGCCAATATAAATACAAGCTGACACACTACAGCAGACTGATAGGATCACAGTGCTTATAATAATTATTTGTATATTACTCATGGTAATTAACCCCTTGCCACCCAGGCCAATTCTGACACTTCTCTACTACATGTAAAAATCATCATTTGTTTTTTGCTAGAAAATTACTCTATGGTGGTCTTTGCACTTTTTATGTTGCACGGTACAGAGCTGCACGATTCTGGCTAAAATGAGAATTGCAATTTCGTTTGCTTAGAAGATAGATCACGATTCTCTCACGATTGTTGCGGCGTAACATCATCTTTCACATTAAAACAAAAAAAAACAAAAAAATGGGCTAACTTCACTGTTTTGTTTTTATGGTTTTTATTATTCATTGAAGTGGGAAAATGCAGTGTGACATAAAATATTGCAGCAATAGCCATTGTATTCCCTAGAGTCTCTGCTAAAATATATATAATGTTTGGCAGTTCCAAGTAATTTTCTAGCAAATAATATTGCTTTCTAACTTAAGAAACAAGTGTTGGACTTTAAGTGGTTAAATTTAGTTACAATGTTAGTTAGTTACAATGTTTCATTTTGTTTACAAACTTCGCAGACTGCCCAGATTTGTTCTTTACACACAGAAGTGTATCCCTTTGATCTAAGAAGGAAGTGTCAGTTACAATGTTTCCTGTTAAAAACTTGGCAGACTGCCCAGATATTTTCTTTTGACAGTTGAAAGTCTCTCCACTTGTTATATGAAAGAATCAGCAAACTCTGCATTGAAGATCGTCAGGGGGGTTGAATCGAGATCACAATTTTTTTAACGATTAATTGTGCAGCTCTAGCACGGGATTTGCGCAGCAATTTTTCAAACATGTTTTTTTTTTAAAAAATGTTTCATTCATTAAAAAAACAGTTAGTTAGTTAAGTTAGCACAATTTTTTTTGGTATCCTAAGCGATGCTTTACATTTTTTTAGGTTACATGTTTAGAGTTACAGAGGAGGTCTAGTACTAGAATTATTGTTCTCGCTCTAACAATCGTGGCGTATGTAACCTGTGTGTATCTGGCTCTGATACTACCAGTGCCTACCCAGCCACTGACTAGTATCTCTCCCCAGCCTGTCCCCCCACACACCCTCACCTGCTGACCTGTGGATGGGGGAATCACTCCTGCAGTGTTATTGTGTTCTGCCAGTGCGTACAATGATCAGTGTTTCTAACTTTAGCTGGCAGCACTGATTGTTTTAAGAAAAAAAAAAACAGGCTGGTTGTACTCAAGTTGATTAATAGATTGACTTGTGTAAAACCAGCTAGCCCATACATAGATTGACTATGGCTGGTCTCTGCATAATTGGCGTAATTTCAATCCATGTATGACCCGCTTAACTACTACTCAGTCCCTAAATATCCTTCCACTCCTGTACATAGTGCTCACTGTCATACTCTCCACACTCCTCTCCTGTACATAGTGCCCACTGTCATACTCTCCACACTTCTCTCCTATACATAGTACCCACTGTCATACCCTACACACTCCTCTCCTGTACATAGTGCCCACTGTCATACCCTCTACACTCCTCTCCTATACATAGCGCCCAGGGCCAGATTAAGAACATCATGGGCCTGGTGCTGAGGATTTTGGTGGGGCCTTTTAGGCTGCATTCACACCTCCGCGACAAGTAACGCCGCGTACGCGGCGTATTTTGCCACGAATAGTGTAACTTTTTTTTTACAAATCCTTCCTATTGCTTTGTATGGCCGAACGCCAATGCCGCCTGAAAAAAAGGGTCCGGGACTTTTTTTCATGCCGCAGGTGTACGGCGTCTATGAGATGTGAACCTTCTCATAGGCAGCAATGGGAATTCTCCCCTCCAGCGGCACGAGCGGCCGGCGTCGGGCATTTTGTCGAGGAGGTGTGAATGGGGTGTAATAAATAATAAATAAATGCGTGGGAATGACATGAACGCAGCCCAGCCAAGGCAAGTGACCAAAGGCACAGAACCCAGAAGGAAGACCGAGTGAAGATGGAAGTGTCCAGGCCCCGCCTGATTCATCGCAGCACTGGAGGGCTCAGTCTGAAAATTGAAGTGTACACTAATGTGCTAATATGCTGTGCATACTTGTACGTTGTGGCAAACCTACCCCAGGGCCTCTAAAAAGTAGTAATGTCAGGAAAGTTTACTACCACTTTATTATCATAGGATCCCAGGAGCCTCTCATGGGGCTCCCTACTGACCCGGTGGATGGTGGCCCTTGGGCAGTGCCTAAGTGCACAGTTGCCAACATTTAAAAAATATTTTCAGGGCCACTTTTTTATATAAGTGCTATATTTAGAGTAGCTGAGATCCCCGATGTTCCTCTATACATCATAGTAGTAATCACAAAATTAAATGAGTACTAATAATGGGGCAGAACAAATATGAGAACTGATATTTCCTTCAGTTGAACTAACAAAAGTGTGTCCATTCTAGAGCTGGTAACATTGAGGATATTCAGTATAATTTTAAAGAACTGTTTTTGTGGGTAAGCGACATAGGGGAGGAGTATGGACGGTATATAAGTGGGAAGTATGTGCAGGTGAGGGAGAGGAATGTGGAGGGTCTAACAGTGGGCACTATGTACAGGAGAGGAGTACAAAGGGTACGGAAAAAAGCACTATGTACAGGAGAGGAGTGTGAAGGGTATGACAATGGGCAGTATGTACAGGAAGAGTGAGGGGGTATGACAGAGGGTAGTACGTACCAGAGAGAAGTGTGGAGGGTATGATGGGGCAGTATGTACAGGAGAGGAGTGTGGAGGGTATGACAGTGGGCAGTATGTACAGGAGAGGAGTGTGGAGGGTATGACAGTGAACACTATGTATAGGAGAGGAGTGTGGAGGGTATGACAGTGGGCACTATGTATAGGAGAGGAGTGTAGAGGGTATGACAGTGAGCAGTATGTACAGGAGAGGAGTGTGGAGGGTGCGACAGTGGGCACTAAGTACAGGAGAGAAGTGTATGACAGCAGGCACTATGTACAGGAGAGGAGTGTGAGGGGTATGACAGTGGGCGCTATGTATAGGAGAGGAGTGTGGAGGGTATGACAGTGGGCACTATGTACAGGAGAGGAGTGTGTAGGGTATGACAGTGGGTACTATGTATAGGAGAGAAGTGTGGAGAGTATGACAGTGAGCACTATGTACAGGAGTGGAAGGATATTTAGGGACTGAGTAGTGGTTAAGCGGGTCATACATGAATTGAAATTACGCCAATTATGCAGAGACCAGCCATAGTCAATCTATGTATGGGCTAGCTGGTTTTACACAAGTCAATCTATTAATCAACTTGAGTACAACCAGCATGTTTTTTTTTTTTTCTTAAAACAATCAGTGCTGCCAGCTAAAGTTAGCAACACTGATCATTGTACGCACTGGCAGAACACAATAACACTGCAGGAGTGATTCCCCCATCCACAGGTCAGCAGGTGAGAGGGTGTGTGGGGACAGGCTGGGGAGAGATACTAGTCAGTGGCTGGGTAGGCACTGGTAGTATCAGAGCCAGATACACACAGGTTACATACGCCACGATCGTTAGAGCGAGAACAATAATTCTAGTACTAGACCTCCTCTGTAACTCTAAACATGTAACCTAAAAAAATGTAAAGCATCGCTTAGGATACCAAAAAAAATTGTGTTAACTTAACTAACTAACTGTTTTTTTAATGAATGAAACATTTTTTTCCAAAAAAACATGTTTGAAAAATTGCTGCGCAAATACCGTGCTAGAGCTGCACAATTAATCGTTAAAAAAATCGTGATCTCGATTCAACCCCCCTGACGCTCTTCAATGCAGAGTTTGCTGATTCTTTCAAATAAGTGGAGAGACTTTCAGCTGCCAAAAGAAAATATCTGGGCAGTCTGCCAAGTTTTTAACAGGAAACATTGTAACTGACACTTCCTTCTTAGATCAAAGGGATACACTTCTTTGTGTAAAGAACAAATCTGGGCAGTCTGCGAAGTTTGTAAACAAAATGAAACATTGTAACTAACTAACATTGTAACTAAATTTAACCACTTAAAGTCCAACACTTGTTTCTTAAGTTAAAAAGCAATATTATTTGCTAGAAAATTACTTGGAACCGCCAAACATTATATATATTTTAGCAGAGACTCTAGGGAATACAATGGCTATTGCTGCAATATTGTATGTCACACTGCATTTTCCCACTTCAACGAATAATAAAAACCATAAAAACAAAACAGTAAAGTTAGTCCGTTTTTGTTTTAATGTGAAAGATGATGTTACTCCGCAACAATCGTGAGAGAATCGTCATCTATCTTCTAAGCAAAAAAATTGCAATTCTCATTTTAGCCAGAATTGTGCAGCTCTGTACCCTGCAACATAAAAAGTGCAAAGACCACCATAGAGTAATTTTCTAGCAAAAAACAAATGATGATTTTTACATGTAGTAGAGAAGTGTCAGAATTGGCCTGGGTGGCAAGGGGTTAATTACCATGAGTAATATACAAATAATTATTATAAGCCCTGTGATCCTATCAGTCTGCTGTAGTGTGTCAGCTTGTATTTATATTGGCCGCTCTGAATGTAGCATCTGACAGGCTCTGCAAGCAGGCCCGTATCTCCGGAACCATAAATGATAGCCGTCCCATATTTTAACCAGTTGTGGGGTAGCTCTTCCCATGCCTACCCCCAAATGTGGGGTTTCTGTGACCTCTGGTCATCGAGCTAAAAAAAAACAAATTCGATCTTAAAAAAAATAAAATCTTTAAAAAAAAAAAATTTTTTTTTTTTTTTTGGGCAAATGGGCCTATCTTGAGAAAGGGGCCTGGAGCTGCAGCTCCATCAGCCCCATTGTTAATCCGGCCCTGATAGCGCCCACTGTCATACCCTTCACACTCCTCTCCTGTACATAGTGCCTGCTGTCATACACTTCTCTCCTGTACTTAGTGCCCACTGTCGCACCCTCCACACTCCTCTCCTGTACATACTGCTCACTGTCATACCCTCCACACTCCTCTCCTATACATAGTGCCCACTGTCATACCCTCCACACTCCTCTCCTATACATAGTGTTCACTGTCATACCCTCCACACTCCTCTCCTATACATAGAGCCCACTATCATACCGTCTACATTCCTCTCCTGTACATACTGCCCACTGTCATACCCTCCACACTCCTCTCGTGTACATACTGCCCCATCATACCCTCCACACTTCTCTCTGGTACGTACTACCCTCTGTCATACCCCCTCACTCTTCCTGTACATACTGCCCATTGTCATACCCTTCACACTCCTCTCCTGTACATAGTGCTTTTTTCCGTACCCTTTGTACTCCTCTCCTGTACATAGTGCCCACTGTTAGACCCTCCACATTCCTCTCCCTCACCTGCACATACTTCCCACTTATATACCGTCCATACTCCTCCCCTATGTCGCTTACCCACAAAAACAGTTCTTTAAAATTATACTGAATATCCTCAATGTTACCAGCTCTAGAATGGACACACTTTTGTTAGTTCAACTAAAGGAAATATCAGTTCTCATATTTGTTCTGCCCCATTATTAGTACTCATTTAATTTTGTGATTACTACTAGTGTTGAGCAGAATACGCCATATTCGATTTCGCGATATATCTCGAATATATAGTCGAATATTCGAGATATATTCGCTAAATTCGAATATTCGTGATATTTTATCGAAATGAAATGATTGCGAATTTCCGCTATTGCGAATGCGAAAATAATTGCGAATTTTCGATAACTGCGGTAGGAGCACTCTGATTGCCTCAGAATATTCGTGATATTTTACAATACAAAATAATTGCGAATATTCGGCAAATGCGGAAGGAGCACTCTCATTGGCTCAGAATATTCTTGATATTTTACAATACAAAATAATTGCGAATATTCGGCAAATGCGGAAGGAGCACTCTGATTGGCTCAGAATATTCGTGATATTTTACAATACAAAATAATTGCGAATATTCGGCAAATGCGGAAGGAGCACTCTGATTGGCTCAGAATATTCTTGATATTTTACAATAGAAAATAAAGTGTTTTGCATTGGTGGTGATTCTTTACTCTATCCATCTGTCACAGCCGTTTGTCAATTAAACACCTTGAAGATTGAACACGTTCATGCTGCATGCTTTGGACTTTTTTTCACTTCACATATCAAAGAAATTTTTATGAAAGATTATTTTTCTATTATTGGGACTATATTTCTTTATATATTTGTTTCACTGTGTATTTCACAAGTTATTTGCGCTTGCTTATTTTATAATTTGCCCACATGTCTTGTCACTAGACATATTTTTTATTCTTGTAGAGCGACTCCATTTTCTGTCTTGTATTAATTTATGTTGTATAACATTTTTGAGTTGCTGCTGTATTCTCCCCTTTTTTTAAGGTATGCGCAATTTTTTCCTTCTTACAAAAAAAAATAATATCAAACATACAAATATTCATAACAGAAACATACACAAAGCCCCCCCTTTTTGCATCAGAGACAATCAGAGTTCTCCTACCACAGTTATCGAAAATTCGCAATCATTTTCGCATTCGCATTAGCGAAAATTCGCAATTTTTTTATATTCGGCAGCATAAAAGGATCGCCTCAGCTTAGCTACTCGGCCCAGGGTCTCTAATCATACCAGCAATGCTTTTAGACGTCGATAGGATGTGATCTGTTTTAAAAATAAAATTGAAAAAATGCGAATATTCGGAATTGCGAATATTCATTGCGAAATTCGAAATATATCGCGAATACTCGAATATGCCATATTCGAGCCGAATATTCGCAATACGAATATTCGTGAGCAACACTAATTACTACTATGATGTATAGAGGAACATCGGGGATCTCAGCTACTCTAAATATAGCACTTATATAAAAAAGTGGCCCTGAAAATATTTTTTAAATGTTGGCAACTGTGCACTTAGGCACTGCCCAAGGGCCACCGTCCACCGGGTCAGTAGGGGGCCCCATGAGAGGCTCCTGGGATCCTGTGATAATAAAGCGGTAGTAAACTTTCCTGACATTACTACTTTTTAGAGGCCCTGGGGTAGGTTATGCCACAACGTACAAGTATACACAGCATATTAGCACATTAGTGTACACTTCAATTTTCAGACTGAGCCCTCCAGTGCTGCGATGAATCAGGCGGGGCCTGGACACTTCCATCTTCACCCGGTCTTCCTTCTGGGTTCTGTGTCTTTGGTCACTTGCCTTGGCTGGGCTGCGTTCATGTCATTCCCACGCATTTATTTATTATTTATTACACCCCATTCACACCTCCGCGACAAAACGCCCGACGCCGGCCGCTCGTGCCGCTGGAGGGGAGAATTCCCATTGCTGTCTATGAGATGGTTCACATCTCATAGACGCCGTACACCTGCGGCATGAAAAAAAGTCCTGGACCCTTTTTTTCAGGCGGCATTGGCGTTCGGCCATACAAAGCAATAGGAAGGATTTGTAAAAAAAAAAAGTTAAACTATTCGCGGCAAAATACGCCGCGTACGCGGCGTTACTTGTCGCGGAGGTGTGAATGCAGCCTAAAAGGCCCCACCAAAATCCTCAGCACCAGGCCCATGATGTTCTTAATCTGGCCCTGTGACAGACACATTAGTTGGTAATACAGGAGAGGAGGGGACTGTGCCTGTATAGTGGTGGGCAGCTAATGAGTATGGAGATGTAGTTAGTAAGTAGAGATTGGGGGAGACATTCAGGACATGTCCTTCCTCCAGCAGCAGTGCACTTATCACACACAAAATCGATCTAATAGCCTCAGAGACAGGAGGAGGTAACACATCCTCTCCCTCTCTGCTCACCAGGGGAATCCACTGACAAGAATCCATTTAGTAAAGCTCAGCCAGCTTACTTTATCAAGCAGTAGTTCGTCCCACACTGCAGGCTTAGCCCCACCTCCCTCTTCTCTCCGCCAGCAGTCTCTCCTGGTTCTGTGTAAAAAAAGCCGTGCTGTGGAAGGGGGCGTGTACAGCTTGTTCCTTTTGGCTGAGAGGGCAGTGCAGAGGCCGGGCAGCTATAAACTCCAGATTTTTACATCAAAATAATGTCGGTCTCAGACATTTCAAGAACAGATGTAAAAATACACAGATTTTGACATACTGTCCCTAGTTTTACTGAGGCTGGCCACCCTGATGGGGCCCCCTAGTAGAATGGGGCCCTCGGTCACTGCCCGAAATGCCCGAATGGTCAGTCCACCCCTGTTCCAGAGCTATATGGCCATGTTCAGCGGCAAGTGAATGTATCTCTGGCACACAGTGTCGGTGCCAAGATACATCTGACCACAGACACGTGGTCTAGCAAAAACGGGCAGGGAAGGTATATAACTTTCACTGTCCACTGAGTCAACCTTCTGACGGCCGTCAAGCATGTAACCCGTGGCACCCATGTAGATTTGGTTTTACCGCCACAGATTACATGCAGGTCTGCCTCTTCTTCTCCTCCTCCTACTCCATCCTCCCTCTCCTCCTCAGCTGACTCCTCATTTTCCTATGCTACTGTCTCTTCCGCTGCGCAGCTCAAGATCCCAGAACCTATTCCACATGCCAGGTGAGACGTTGCCATGCTGTGCTGCGTCTGTTGTGCCTGGAAGACAAGAGCCACACTGGTTCTGCACTCCTTTCAGCTTTGCGTTCACAGGCAGATCAGTGGCTAACACTGCTCAATTTGACAGTTGGTAAAGTGGTGTACGACAACGGTGCCAATCTGCTGAGCGCGCTGAAACAGGGCAATATTACACACGTGCCATGCATGGCACACGTCCTGAACTTGGTCATGCAGAGATTCGTTGCCAAATACCCTGGGCTCCAGGACGTCTTGCGGCAGGCCAGGAAAATCTCGGCCCATTTCAGAAGATCTTACAAGGCCATGGCTTGCCTTGCTGACATTCAGTGGCGACACAACCTGCCCTTCAGACGTCTTATTTGTGACTGCCCGACGCGATGGAACTCAACATTGTATATGCTTGATAGGCTGCTCCAGCAGGAACGTGCAGTTAACGACTACCTGTACGAACTCTGCGGCAGGACAGGTTCTGGGGAGCTTGTTTTTTTTGCACCGCACCAGTGGCTGCTCATGCGCGACTCATGCAGACTTCTGCGGCCATTTGATGAGATCACCAAATTGGTCAGTCGCAGCCAGGGCATCATCAGTGACATTGTACCTTACGCCTTCTTTCTGGAGCGTGCATTGCGTCGTGTCATTGATCAAGCCGTCGAGGAGCAGGAGCAGGAAGTTGAGGAAGTCGCAATACTGGATGAATTCCCAGGGGGGGGGCTACTCCACCTGAGACAAGTCAACAACGGGAGTCTGAAAAGGAGTCAGAGGAGGATGGTGCCGGGGCGGAGGAGGAGGAGCAAGAAGAGCATGCTTTAAACCTTTCTGGGATCCCTGGTGTTGTCCGTGGATGGGGGGAGGGAGGAGAACGAGGACGACATTATCCTGGATGATGAGCAGGAGCCAGGCCAGTACAGCGCTTCCAGTTTAGTGCAAATGGGCGCCTTCATGCTCCAGTGTTTTAAGAGGGACCCCCCGTATAAAAAGCATAAAGGGCAAGGACCAGTACTGGGTGGCAACGTACTTAGACCCCGGTACAAACAAAACATAGCGGAAATGTTACCACCATCACAGAGGGCTATCAGAATGCAGCACTTCCAGGCCTTGCTTCGAGAAATGCTGCATTCTGCTTTTGCGTCCGCTGGCAGAGGAATTTCCACTCACAGAGAAACAGTTTTGGGTACCAATCCAACAGCGCCTGCAAGAAGAGGGCGGTTTGAAGATTTCTTGGTCACTAATGATATGAGATCATTCTTTCAGCCGACCCATCGACAGCAGTCCTCCGGATCCAGCATCAGGGAATGCCTAGACCGACAGGTGTCCGACTACATCGGGTTAATGGCCGATATGGACGCACTGACAAGTGATGAACCCCTGGACTACTGGGTGGGCAGACTTGACCTATGGCCAGAGCTTGCACCATTTGCAATGGAACTGTTGGCTTGCCCCTCATCCAGTGTCCTGTCCGAAAGGACGTTCAGCGCAGCAGGGGGGGTCATGACCGATAAGCGCACTCGCCTAGCTCACAACAGTGTTGATGACTTCACATTTATAAAAATGAATGAAGCATGGATCTCGGAGGAATTCAACACATGTGACCAGTAGACCATGTTTCATTCAAATTCAGGTGAATTGGGGGCTAATTTTTTGGGCCTGTACTGGCCATCACTTTTTTCTGTATCTGGTGAATGCCTAATGTACCACTAGCCACAGAATACAACGTTGTTTGCTGTCAGATGAACACCTGTGGCCGTGGGCTAATTTTTGAGGTCTGTAATGGCCGACACTTACTTCTGTATTTGGTGAATGCCTAATGTACCACCAGCCACAGAATACAAAGTTGTTTGCTGTCCGGTGAACGCCTGTGGCCGTGGGCTAATTTTTGGGGCCTGTAATGGCCGAAACTTACTTCTGTATCCGTTGAATGCCTAATGTACCACCAGCCACAGAATACAAGGTTGTTTGCTGTCAGGTGAATGCCTGTGAGCTAATTTTTGGGGCCTGTAATGGCCGATACTTACTTCTGTATGCGGTGAATAGCTTAATGTACCTCCAGCCACAGAATACAAAGTTGTTTGCTGTCAGGTGAACGCCTGTCGGCTAATTTTTGGGGCTTGTAATGGCCAGCACTTACTTATGTATCCGGTTTTTCACTTAACACTTCTGGTAGGTCAGTGTCCATGTTGTGGGACTATTTTTGCATATATATATATATATATATATATATATATATATATATATATATATATATAATCTTCGAAGAACCTATTAAGTTTTTAAACAAAAGAATAATGTGGAAAGAGCAATATTATACACATCCTTGTCTGCCTCTACAATAAAAAAGAAGCTATCAAGCTACTACACGTTTTCCTGTCAGTAAATCGCAAGGTCTTAAATTTTCAGTCTGACTGTAAAGCTAAATGTCTTGTATACAGGCCAGAATTTTATGTTTCTCAAGGCCATAAATGCAAGACCAGCTGTGCAGTAAGAAGATGAAAGTGATGAAAGAACAAGGTTAAATAAGGAGACTACTGCCTGAATTGTTACAGCAGTATAAGGGACCTCATTCTCTAATACTTACTCGTAAGCACTAATTCTTATGTATAGTAAGCCGTAGAAACCAATCAAAATCCATCCTGTATGGATCTGACTTCAACCAAATAAATTCAGATTTATTGCTCTGAGTTTTAACACTTATTAGGAATCTGTTTATTAAATAAGTTTAAATGTTCTAAATAGACAGTTGGATTTTTTTTGGGCACCTATACATTCATCCCAACTATGCAATTGCTGCAATTTGTATATTTTACATCCATCCCTGCTTCTGTCAAATACTCATATTGTATTAGACAATTTAAATACTTTTTATCATACAAATAGTATTGATATGTACATTTTGGGCCAAATCCACAAAAGAGATACGCAGGCGGAACTGCTGTTCAGCCTGCGTATCTCTGTGCCTAACTTTGGAAACGATCCTCAAAAGGATGGGCCAAATTCTCAAAAAGTCTGCGTAACTTAAATTTTAGCAGTTAAGTTACACTGACTTAAAATTTCTACCTAAGTGCCTGATCGTCAAAGCACTTAGGTAGAAATTACACGCCGTGTAACTTAAGTGCCGCCGTCGTAAGGCGGTCCTCCTCTCCTGGGGGCGTTTAAAATTTAAATGAGGTGCGCTCCCGCGCCGGCCGTACTGCGCATGCGTGTGACGTAATTTTCCCGACGTGCAGCGCGCGAACGTAATTAACGCCGGGCGGCTTTGAGAATTTCGACGGGACACTAAAGTTGCGACGGGTGAAAAAAAAAGACGCGCCGGGAAAACAAATAATTATAAAAAAAAATGTCAGCGTCGCTCAGCATGCATTCCTGAGAGGGAGAACTCCATGCCAATTTTCAAAGAAAAAAACGGCATGGGTTCCCCCCCCAGGAGCATACCAGGCCCTTAGGTCTGGTATGGGTTGTAAGGAGACCCCCCCACGCCGAAAAATTGACGTAGGGGGTCCCCCTACAATCCATACTAGACCCGTATCCAAAGCACGCTACCCGGCCGGCCAGGAAGGGAGTGGGGACGAGCGAGCGTCCCCCCCCTCCTGAGCCGTGCCAGGCCGCATGCCCTCAACATGGGGGGGTTGGGTGCTCTGGGGCAGGGGGGCGCACTGCGGGCCCCCCCACCCCAGAGCACCCTGTCCCCATGTTGATGAGGACAGGACCTCTTCCCGACAACCCTTGCCATTGGTTGTCGGGGTCTGCGGGCGGGGTGCTTATCGGAATCTGGGAGTCCCCTTTAATAAGGGGGCCCCCAGATACCGGCCCCCCACCCTAAGTGAATGGATATGGGGTACATCGTACCCCTATCCATTCACCTGGAGGCAAAAAGTAAAATTTAGTAAACACACAACACAAGGCTTTTTAAAATATTTTATTATTCTGCTCCGGATGCCCCCCCTGTCTTCGTTATTAGCTCAATTAGCAGGGGGGGCTTCTTCTTCCGCTCTCCGGGGGTCTTCCACTCTCCGGGGGTCTTCTCCGCTCTCCGGGGGGGGCTTCTCCGGACTCCGGGGGGCTTCTTCCATCTTCTCCCCTCTTCCGCTGTTGACTCGGCGAACCCCGGTTCTTCTGCAGCTCTCCGGTGCCTTCTTCTTCAGCGCTGGCTGCCTGCTATGTTTGTGTGTTAGCTCAATTTCAAACAGGCAGCCGGCGCGGTCTTCTGTGACGTCAGGGTCTTCTGTTCTTCTCTCTTCCGATGTTGCCTCGTCGCCTGTTGTCACTGCAATGATGGAAGCGCGCCTTGCATCACATTTATATAGGCATCACCGTCCCATCATGCTCCGGCAGGTACCCACGTGGTGGGTGCACGTGGGTAGGCACCCACCACGTGGGTACCTGCCGGAGCATGATGGGACGGTGATGCCTATATAAATGTGATGCAAGGCGCGCTTCCATCATTGCAGTGACAACAGGCGACGAGGCAACATCGGAAGAGAGAAGAACAGAAGACCCTGACGTCACAGAAGACCGCGCCGGCTGCCTGTTTGAAATTGAGCTAACACACAAACATAGCAGGCAGCCAGCGCTGAAGAAGAAGGCACCGGAGAGCTGCAGAAGAACCGGGGTTCGCCGAGTCAACAGCGGAAGAGGGGAGAAGATGGAAGAAGCCCCCCGGAGTCCGGAGAAGCCCCCCCGGAGAGTGGAAGACCCCCGGAGAGCGGAAGAAGAAGCCCCCCCTGCTAATTGAGCTAATAACGAAGACAGGGGGGGCATCCGGAGCAGAATAATAAAATATTTTAAAAAGCCTTGTGTTGTGTGTTTACTAAATTTTACTTTTTGCCTCCAGGTGAATGGATAGGGGTACGATGTACCCCATATCCATTCACTTAGGGTGGGGGGCCGGTATCTGGGGGCCCCCTTATTAAAGGGGACTCCCAGATTCCGATAAGCACCCCGCCCGCAGACCCCGACAACCAATGGCAAGGGTTGTCGGGAAGAGGTCCTGTCCTCATCAACATGGGGACAGGGTGCTCTAGGGTGGGGGGGCCCGCAGTGTGCCCCCCTGCCCCAGAGCACCCAACCCCCCCATGTTGAGGGCATGCGGCCTGGCACGGCTCAGGAGGGGGGGGGACGCTCGCTCGTCCCCACTCCCTTCCTGGCCGGCCGGGTAGCGTGCTTTGGATACGGGTCTAGTATGGATTGTAGGGGGACCCCCTACGTCAATTTTTCGGCGTGGGGGGGTCTCCTTACAACCCATACCAGACCTAAGGGCCTGGTATGCTCCTGGGGGGGGAACCCATGCTGGTTTTGAATTTAAAAATTGCCGTGGAGTTCTCCCTCAGGAATGCATACCAAATGCCGTCGCTGGAATGGGCCTTTACAAGGTTTGGCTAACTTTCCACATTATAAAACCAGCCCTAGTTTTGCGCCGGCAAATGCGGAACTTAGGCAGAAATCACAGTGCTGAAATGCTTTGAAAATCTGCTTAAGTCCTCATTTGCATACGCAAAGCTGCATTTCAATGAGAAATGCCCCCAGTGGCGGATGCGGTACTGCATCCTAAAATCTGACCGTGTAAGTGTCTTACACATGTCAGATTTTCTGCCTAACTTTGGAAAAAGCCTTTTGAGAATCGTTTCCAAAGTTAGGCACAGGGATACGCAGGCTGAACAGCAGTTAAGTCTGCGTATCTCTTTTGGGAATTTGGCCCGATTTTTCCAAAGATAGGCAGAAGATCTGACATCTGTAAGGCCTCGTACACACGACAGAGTTTCTCGGCAGAATTCACCGAGAAACTCGGTCAAAACCCGGATTCTGCCGAGAAACTCTGTCGTCTGTACACTTTTGGCTCGATGGAACCGCCGAGGAGCTCGTCGAGAAAATAGAGAACATGTTCTCTATTTTCTCATTGTTCTATGGGAGAAGGCGGCCCGCCGAGCTCCTCGGCGGCTTCATCCCAGAACTCGACGAGGAACTCGACGTGCTTGGCACGTCGAGTTCCTCGGCCGTGTGTACGGGGCCTGAGACACTTACACTGTCAGATCTTAAGATGCAGTACCGCATCCACTGCTGGGGGCATTTCGAGTCGAAATGCCGGCTACCGTATGCAAATGAGTACTTAAGCAGATCCACAAAGCTTTTAAGCTTTGTGTTTTCTGCGTAAGTTACGATTTGCACGCGTAAAATTAGGGCTGGTTTTACAATGTGTAAAGTTAGTACACCATGTAAAACCAGACCTTTTTTTCGATCGCCGTGATTTTTTTTTAAATTTGAATTTTTTTTCCCGGCGCGTAAATTTTTTTTCACCCGTCGCAACTTTATTGTCCCGTCGCAATCCACAAAGCCCGGCGTAAATTACGTTCGCGCGCTGCACGTCGGGAAAAATGACGTCACACGCATGCGCAGTACGTCCGGCGCGGGAGCGCGCCTAATTTAAATGGGAATCGCCCATTTAAACTAGGAACGCCTTACGATGGACGGAGTTAAGTTGCGCTGCCGCAATTTTCCGGGTAAGTGCTTTGAGGATCGGTACTTAACTTCGGAAAATTGCGGCAGTGTAACTTAACTCTGAAAAGTTAAGTTAGGCTGCATGTCTGTGGATTTGGCCCTTTATTTTTAGGTTTCTCAGATCACCATATGAAGAGTTGATGCAAGAGTGAAAGCTAACATCTGTACATAAATCATCATGTTAAAAATAAATTCTAGGAAAGAGTAAAGTTTCTTCAGACAAACCTACGGAGATGGAAAGGGTACAGCAGAACTAATGTTTGAAATATTCACATTCCTTCCAGCAATGCAATGTGTTCAAGCTTCCTCGTGACATCTTTGCATGATCTTCTTTAGGGTTAAGCATCTTTGGCCAAACTGACTGCCCAGTAGGATTCAACTTATACACATAAATGAGCACATGAGTTAATTAATCCCAACACTGAGGCACGCTACAAATATACACTGAGCTGTGCATGCACATACGCTGCTGTGTTAAGTCATATATGCAGTATATGTGTATGTCTATAATGCAGGTTTGTGATTTTTGAGTTGTTTGATGTTTTTCATGTTTATGTAAACATCAGGTTTCTTTGAATGGACATTTCTCGAACAAAATGTTATTGGAATATTTGCACAAGCTGTCCTTTAACACAATTGGAAAATAAATACTATTGTATGTTGTGCCAGTATAAATGAGCCAATCAGCGGTGCACACATTTTTAGCTGCTTCCATTGTTTTAGAGGAGTTCATGTCAAAGGTCGGGTCCATCTGTCAATAAAGATCAACAATAGTTAGAAGTTTTGACATTTTTCACCTATGGCATGTGTGATACTACAATGCCATCTAGAGTTTGAGTTAGTCAATGCTCTCACAAGAAACTAGTGTAGAAAGAGGTAATGGGACACACCCATGTGAAAATGGCTACCCAAACTTTAAAAAAAAAAGGCAAGTGTCATAAGCTGAAAGGACGGCTCCATAACAACAAGGACAGTCCATGCCAGAGGGCTCCATGCTAACAAATGAAGGTTTGTGCCAGAGGATTCCATAACAGCTCAAAAACTAAGAAAGAAAGACTGTGCTAGAAGGAGCTTCACTTGAGGATGATGATAGCACCAGTCTTCTTGCATCACATGAGTACAGCCTGGAGTTGGTTGTCTGCAGAGATTGTGAAGTTGCTATAAACCAAGCTAAATCATTACTTGTGTATCCTTCCTGTACACATACCACTGTTTATGCTCATTCGCTAGGAAGGTTAGGTAGTGTGTGCATGTGTTGTTTGTATCTGTAATACTTTGAAAGTCTTGTATTATTTTCCTACAATTGTAATGTCGCGTACACACCATCACTTTATGTGATGAAAAAAAAAAAGTTTTTAAAAATGTCACTTTAAATGACTGTGTGTGGGGGAAAACTTTGTTTTATGTCTTGTGAAAAAGGACAAAAAAAATTGAAGCATGCTTCAATTTTATGTGTCGTTTTTCAAAACGTCGTTTTTTACTTCACAGAAATTGACCGTGTGTAGCAAAAAACGACGTTTTTACACCCGCGCATGCCCAGAAGCTAGTTATGAAGTGAGCTTCAATGGAAAAAAGTGGTGAACGTAACCTCGCTTTGCTAGAGCATTGTGAAAAAACGATGGTGTGTAGGCAACTTCGTCTTTGAAAATTGAAGTTTCAAAAACTTCGTTTTTTACTTCACAGAAAATGTCGTTTTTTTTCATCACATAAAGTGATGGTGTGTATGCGGCATCAGTCATTTATATATATAGATCATTCTTATTTAGTAAAGCACATTAACATACAGTACTACAGAGGTTAATTCATCCTTGTTTTTACTGCCAAGTGACTGTAAAAGACCAATCAAAACAGATGGTCAGAGTTCATTCTAAAGAAATTTGCCAATAGGTAACAAGCTTTTATTGCTGAAGAGACACATTGGGGTTGATACTACAAGTAAATAGACTGTGTACTCTGCAAGTGTAGTGTTGCTCACGAATATTCGTATTGCGAATATTCGGCTCGAATATGGCATATTCGAGTATTCGCGAATATATCGAATTTCGCGTCCAATATTCGCTATTCCCAATATTCGCATTTTTTCAATTTTATTTTTAAAACAGATCACATCCTAGTGATCTCCATCGACGTCTAAAAGCATTGCTGGTATGATTAGAGACACTGGGCCGAGTAGCTGAAGCGATCATTTTATATTGCCGAATATTCGCAATGCGAATATTCGGCAATAGGAATATTGCGCGATTATTTTCTCCGCCCTTCTTTTGCATCAGAGTTCTCCTACCACAGTTGTTAAAATTTCGCTATCATTTTCGCATCCGCATTAGCGCAATTTCGCAATATTGTTTTTTGGATAAAATGTCACGAATATTCGATTTCAGAATATTAGCGAATACTTTCTCCGCCCTTCTTTTGCATCGGAGCCAATCAGAGTTCTCCTACCACAGTTGTCGAAATTCCGCAATCAATTTCGCATTCGCATTTGCGAAATTTCGATAATATATCACGAATATTCGATTTCAGCATGAGCCAATCAGAGTTCTCCTACCGCACTTGTCGAAATTTCGCAATTATTTTCGCATTCGCAATAGCGAAATTTCGCAAAAATTTCATTTGGATAAAATATCACGAATATTCGATTTTAGCGAATATTTCTCGAATATTCGGCTATATATTCGTGATATATCGCGAAATCGAATATGGCGTATTCCGCTCAACCCTATGCAAGTGCAGTTGCACTCATTTTCCCCAGAGTGTAAGGGATGTGGTGAAGAGCTGTGGATTTCCATCATCCAATAATGTGCAAGCAAAAATGCCGTTTTTTTTTTCTTGGCAACTGATTGGATATTCATTGCTAAGTGAAGCTTCACCACATTCATGCTTGCAAAGTACACTTACAAAATCAACCCCAGTATGTCTTTTCAGCCACGAAAAACCCCCTTCTCACGTATTTTTTACTTTAATTTGATAATTACCTAGCAAATAGCAACCAGCTTTTGTGGTCATTGGCCAACCACCTGTCCCACCCACCACTATACACAAGGAATTCTAGACTTTCCCTATATTGGGAAGCCTCACCGGCCAACAGTGATCTGTAGAAGGTGAGGGGGGAACAAGTGATCATTGAGGCTAGTCACTATTTCCAGAGGTGCTAGACAGAAAAACAGACATGGCAGTACAAGATATATGCTAGTTTTTGGGTTACATAGGTTTGCTTTAAGGGTAGGTTTACATGGCATGTAACATTTAAAGTGGTATTAAACCCCAAATCAAACATTATTATATTGCAGGTTACCAATTCTTAATTGTGATGTCTGCATATTTTTTTTTTTTTAGGCAATCTTTCCTTAGTATCACCAGGTGAAAATAGTCAGTAAGTCTGTTTGTTCACAGAAAAAGCTCTCCTGCAGATGTAGCAATTACATTATTTTTTTTTTTAACTATTATCCCAAATAAAAAAAACTGTTTGAAACTGCTTACAATGTTTTGGCTGGAGTACAGCTTTAATATGTATCTAACTTTGTTAGTGCATCTAGCGCTCCCCTCTCCCCAGATTAACAATGCTGTTGTTCAAAGGTGCCACCTTTGCTACTTCATACAGTGTGTATGCACTCTAATAAAGGAAGTGTGTTACTCACCAGACCACAAGGTGAAAACAGAGACACAAGCCTAAAAATCCAACATCTAATAATTGATTAACTGCAATATATTACATTTTTGGTTGTGGGTTCAATACTGCTTTAAAAAGTGACAGGAGAACCCAAACTCTGTAAGAGTAGAGGGGCCAATGTGAGGGTGGGGAGGGTAGCTTGGCACTATGGTATACCCTACATATTGGTGTAACATTGATATAACTTGGTATAAAGTTGGGAATCCATGGGGGTGTGCAGTAATACATTTTAGGATTCGAAGACTAGCATTTGTAAGTGAAGCAAAATTAAACTTTCAATTTTGAAAAAAACTCTGACAGGTTTTTTTTTTTTTATAATAGAAGAGACCCTAATGCTTCTCCCATCTTGACAGCAATAATTTACACTGAGCCTTGCATTTGTAGCTCAGAGTACATTTATGGCACCACTCTGTGCCATAATGATGTGACGCTGGTGCACATGTGCAGGAGTGATGTCACCGTGCTCCAGCCATTTAATCGGCCAAATACAGTTGAGTGAACCCAGAATGAAAATACACCAAAAAAACGCGCTCATTATCATCTACAGTTCATAATAAACCCAGCATTTTTGGGAGAAGACAAAAGTTTCAAATAAAATGTTTTGGAAGAAAATCCATTTATTAGAGATGAACTCCAGAAATATGATAAAAATATCTGTATAAAAATATATGCAAAGCTATATAAGCTGTATAAACCAGATGTAAATTCCACAGGCAGCTACCATCAAGTACACGGGGTTAAACCCTCACGGGTTCAATGAACATACCATCAGATGGAAATAGCAATAACAGTACCTTCAGGGCAGATAGTAGGGTGGCGGTGGTGAGGAGATGGCCGTACTAATCTCAACAGGAGCCTGTCTTCAGGCGACCCGCGTACCCGGAGTGTCACCGTGGGGGAGAAAGGACGGGATCATCTGACGAATCCACCCATCGGGGACACCGCACAATGAGGTCTGGAAGGACAGCCGCTCGTTCCGTCCGATTGTGATGACATCACACGTCTGAGACTCCGCTCTTCGATCGAAGCAATGAAGCAGAGTTGTAATTGCTGCCCTCTAGTGGAAGATCCATAGGTTGCACACTCACATGCAATATAGTGGAAGCTGCCAGCGGGAAAACAATGTTTAAAATGAAGTTAATCTTGAAAAATTTATGGATGGATTAGACTTCCATAAAATGGGGGGATGAAGCGCTTTGAAGCGCAAAACGCGTCGTCAAGGCTATCACCTGATCCCCCCATTTTATGGAAGTCTAATCCGTCCATCAATTTTTCAAGATTAACTTCATTTTAAACATTGTTTTCCCGCTGGCAGCTTCCACTATATTGCATGTGAGTGTGCAACCTATGGATCTTCCACTAGAGGGCAGCAATTACAACTCTGCTTCATTGCTTCGATCGAAGAGTGGCGTCTCAGACGTGTGACGTCATCACGATCGGACGGAACGAGCGGCTGTCCTTCCAGACCTCATTGTGCTGTGTCCCCAATTGGTGGATTTGTCGGATGATCCCGTCCTTTCTCCCCCACGGTGACACTCCGGGTACGCGGATCGCCTGAACACAGGCTCCTGTTGAGATTAGTACGGCCATCTCCTCACCACCGCCACCCTACTATCTGCCCTGAAGGTACTGTTATTGCTATTTCCATCTGATGGTATGTTCATTGAACCCGTGAGGGTTTAACCCTGTGTACTTGATGGTAGCTGCCTGTGGAATTTACATCTGGTTTATACAGCTTATATAGCTTTGTATATATTTGTATACAGACTTTTTTATCATATTTCTGGAGTTCATCTCTAATAAATGGATTTTCTTCCAAAACATTTTATTTGAAACTTTTGTCTTCTCCCAAAAATGCTGGGTTTATTATGAACTGTAGATGATCATGAGCGCGTTTTTTTTGGTGTATTTTCTGTATCTTTGGTACTTCCGGGTACCACGATTCTCGCAGCTCTGGACTATCTACTCCACACCCTACATATGAGTAACGACTTTTACATTAGGAATTCTATTATCCCTGTCTAGCGCCAGTGGATTTTTTTGTGTGTTTATATGAACCCAGAATGAAGACCAGGGAAAGATGGAAGTGAGTGCCCGGGGCCAGCTAGAGTCCTGACACTGCAAAGCTGGAGGGATTTATATGACAGGTAAGTCTGCCAGTGCCATGATGTGCTAATATGCAGTGCATTATGGCACAAACAACCTGAGGGCCCTTTAAAAGAAATTGGTAGAGTTTAATTTCACTTTAAAGGCACCAAAGGTTCCCTGCATTTCAGCCCTGCTGTCACTTTAGAAATGTTTTAAGCCAGGACAGATTTACTTTATTATGAAAAAATATGTCTGACACTAGGTCTAGTTTACAGAAATCATGTGGTTATTGCTTAATCTCTACTACAGACACATTCAATATTCTTTGATATTTGTTGATAGATTGTTATTATGCTTCTACAGTGATTATCTAGCAAAAGCAGTTAACATTCTTAACATGTAAACAACAATAAAGCCACATTTTTTCTCCCAGAATGACAATCAGAAATCGTGTTTTTGCTTTGTTAGATGAGAATATTGGGGGTTATCCTCAAAAGAGATACTCCGACTTAACTGCTGTTCAGTCTGTGTGTAACTTTGGAAACGATCCTCAAAAGGCTTTTTCCAAAGTTAGACAGAAGATCCGGCATGTGTAATTGAATTACACTGCCGAATTTTAGGATGCAGTACCGCATCCGCCGCTGGGGGCATTTCGAGTCGAAATGCCGTTGCTAGTATGCAAATTAGCACTTAAGGCGATCCACAAAGCTTTCTAGCTTCCTTTTTGCGCCGTAAGTGTTATTTTGCAAGTGTAAAATTAGGGCTCGTTCTACAAAGTGTAAACTAGTCACACCTTGTAAAAGCCCATTTCAGCGACGGCATTTGGTATGCTTTCCCGAGGGAGAACTCCACGGCAATTTGTAAAAAACAAAACCGGCATGGGTTCCCCCCCAGGAGCATACCAGGCCCTTAGGTCTGGTATGGGTTGTAAGGGGACCCCCCCTACGCCGAAAAATCGACGTAGGGGTCCCCCTACAATCCATACCAGACCCGTATCCAAAGCACGCTACCCGGCCGGCCAGGAAGGGAGTGGGGACGAGTGAGCGCCCCCCCCCTCCTGAGCCGTGCCAGGCCGCGTGCCCTCAACATGGGGGGTTGGGTGCTCTGGGGCAGGGGGGCGCACTGCGGGCCCCCCCACCCCAGAGCACCCTGTCCCCATGTTGATGAGGACAGGACCTCTTCCCGACAACCCCTGCCATTGGTTGTCGGGGTATGCGGGCGGGGGCTTATCGGAATCTGGGAGTCCCCTTTAATAAGGGGGCCCCCAGATACCGGCCCCCCACCCTAAGTGAATGGATATGGGGTACATCGTACCCCTATCCATTCACCTGGAGGCAAAAAGTAAAAGTTAATAAACACACAACACAAGGCTTTTTAAAATATTTTATTATTCTGCTCCGGACGCCCCCCCTGTCTTCGTTATTAGCTCTTTTACCAGGGGGGCTTCTTCTTCCGCTCTCCGGGGGTCTTCCACTCTCCGGGGGTCTTCCGCTCTCCGGGGGGGCTTCTCCGGACTCCGGGGGGCTTCTTCCATCTTCTCCCCTCTTCCGCTCTTGACTCGGCGAACCCCGGTTCTTCTGCAGCTCTCCGGTGCCTTCTTCTTCAGCGCTGGCTGCCTGCTATGTTTGTGTGTTAGCTCGATTTCAAACAGGCAGCCAGCGCGGTCTTCTGTGGCGTCAGGGTCTTCTGTTCTTCTCTCTTCGGATGTTGCCTCGTCGCCTGTTGTCGCTGTAATGATGGAAGCGCGCCTTGCATCCCATTTATATAGGCATCACCGTCCCATCATGCTCCGGCAGGTACCCACGTGGTGGGTGCCTACCCACGTGCACCCACCACGTGGGTACCTACCGGAGCATGATGGGACGGTGATGCCTATATAAATGGGATGCAAGGCGCGCTTCCATCATTACAGCGACAACAGGCGACGAGGCAACATCCGAAGAGAGAAGAACAGAAGACCCTGACGCCACAGAAGACCGCGCTGGCTGCCTGTTTGAAATCGAGCTAACACACAAACATAGCAGGCAGCCAGCGCTGAAGAAGAAGGCACCGGAGAGCTGCAGAAGAACCGGGGTTCGCCGAGTCAAGAGCGGAAGAGGGGAGAAGATGGAAGAAGCCCCCCGGAGTCCGGAGAAGCCCCCCCGGAGAGCGGAAGACCCCCGGAGAGTGGAAGACCCCCGGAGAGCGGAAGAAGAAGCCCCCCCTGGTAAAAGAGCTAATAACGAAGACAGGGGGGGCGTCCGGAGCAGAATAATAAAATATTTTAAAAAGCCTTGTGTTGTGTGTTTATTAACTTTTACTTTTTGCCTCCAGGTGAATGGATAGGGGTACGATGTACCCCATATCCATTCACTTAGGGTGGGGGGCCGGTATCTGGGGGCCCCCTTATTAAAGGGGACTCCCAGATTCCGATAAGCCCCCGCCCGCATACCCCGACAACCAATGGCAAGGGTTGTCGGGAAGAGGTCCTGTCCTCATCAACATGGGGACAGGGTGCTCTGGGGTGGGGGGGCCCGCAGTGCGCCCCCCTGCCCCAGAGCAACCAACCCCCCCATGTTGAGGGCACGCGGCCTGGCACGGCTCAGGAGGGGGGGGGCGCTCGCTCGTCCCCACTCCCTTCCTGGCCGGCCGGGTAGCGTGCTTTGGATACGGGTCTGGTATGGATTGTAGGGGGACCCCCTACGTCAATTTTTCGGCGTGGGGGGGTCTCCTAACAACCCATGCCAGACCTAAGGGCCTGGTATGCTCCTGGGGGGTGAACCCATGCCGGTTTTTTCTTTGAAAATTGGCATGGAGTTCTCCCTCAGGAATGCATGCCGCTGTCATTTTTTTTTTCCCCGACGCAACTTTAAGCCGTCGCGATCCTCAAAACTCGGCGTAACGTAACTTCGCGCATGCGCAGTACGGCCGGCGCGGGAGCGCGCCTCATTTAAATGGGACTCGCCCCATTTGAATAGGAACGCCTTGCGCCGGCGGAATTTTAGTTACACAGCCTGAAATTTCTAGATAAGTGCTTTGTGGATCAGGCACTTAGGTAGAAACTTTAAGGCAGTGTAACTTAAATTGGATTTTTTAAGTTACGTCAGGTTTTTGTGGATCTGGCCCATTACGTTCAGGTAATCAAACTTGTGTATTCATTTCGAGTTAATCATGAGAGCAGTAATAAATCTTGAAGCTTAAACTTCTCAGGTAATGATTTCTTGTTGTTTTTAAAATAAGAATCAGAATGATTTAAGATATGCTAGCTGTTAGACCCCTTTCACACTAAGTGAGTTTTCAAGCGTTTAAGCGCTAAAAATAGCATCTGTAAAGCACCTGAAAACTTCCTCTCATGCCTCCCCAGTGGAAAAGCCTGAGTGCTTTCATATTGGGGCAGTGCGCTTGCGAGACAGGAAAGAAAAAAGTCCTGCAAGCGGCATTTTTGGGGCGGTGCCTGTCTATTGGAATGAATGGGCAGCGCTTCTGAAGCGCCACAACACAGGCGCTATTAACACCTCCTTCAGCCACTAGTGGGGTTTAAAAGCACAGATTACACAGCGGTAAAGCAGTCCCGCTAAAACTAGCAGCGATTTACCGCTAACGTACACGCCACCCCAGTGCCCAGTGTGAAAGCAGCCTTATTGGTAGCAAGAAGAAAAATGGATGCTATTGCATAAGTCTGACTTTGTGCTGCCCATCATTAAAAGCAAGTGATGCAACCAATTCCAGTTCTGCATACTGGGGTGTAGGACAAAGTCTATAGCTTAGTAAAGTTTCACTTTGAAAAGAATACTTAAAGTGATACTAAACTCAGGACCCTCCATTCACTATATCTGGTCTCCCACAGTAAGTACAAAGAACATGGAAATACAATCATTTTAGTTACTATACACTTCTAAATACCTTTTCTCATCCGCAGTATATAGCACTCTTGTGACTTCTTTTAGTGCCTGGTTAAAGCTTGTAGGAGGAGTTTTCATTCTCCCCTAATTGTCCCATGAGTCTGCAGGACCCCTGATCCTCTGTCTGGCCCTGTGCTGATCACATGCACCCTCCCAAGAAACAAAAAACTCTCTAGCAATACACAACAAACTGAGCATGTGCCGCCTGACTCCATTAACTCAGTCTTATCCTGACCTGTTCTGGAGATCAAACTGCCTTTTTACACAATGCATAGGATTAATCCCTTAGGGTCCACAGTGAGTATAACAAACATGCTTTACTGCATATATATATATATATAATGATTTAACTTTTGTGTGTTTAGTAACACTTTAATAATCACATGCAAGGAAAATCAACCTCATTGCCTTCTACAATGAAAAAGGTACAAAGCTTTCACTGCATTTGGAAATACTGAAAAGATGACCATGGTGGAATCGAGTAGTCTAAAGATAAATCAAAGGTGAGCAGATGCCTAACCACTTGCCATTCTTGGCAAGATATCCGTATATCCTGAGCTTACTAATACCAATCTGTTTTTGGTGTAGATCGGTGGTCTCTAAACTACTGCCCTTTGTTTGCCATGATCTGGCCCTTGGGGCATTATTCTTCACACAGACACCAACAATCAGGCATAATTCCTTCCACTGACAAGAAAAATGGGACACTTTCTCCCACTGACACCAACTATTTCTTCCCCTAATACCAAAGATTGGGCATTGTTTACTCCCATTGGGCACAGTTCAGCCCCCTAAAGTTTGAAGGACAGTAAACTGGCCGTTTCTTTAGAAAGTTTTGGAGACCACTGGTGTAGATGAACGGCATCTATGAAGTCTCACTACCTGCCACTCTTGGGGAGGCTGCCGTACATCATGGTCTCCCTAATATCAATCTGTTTTAGGTGTAGATGAATAGTACTTGTGTCGAACTAGCAGCCATTCACTGTAATACATCTTTACATCATCGATTCCTTAATATAAAATAAAGAATAAAGAATAAAATTAATATAAAAGTTTGTCCCATATCTTTCCAACTAATGGGAACGTCCATCCCCACTCCATGAACTTTATGATTAGTGGTATCCAGTAGTAAGCAGGTCTCTTGAATGCACCTTTTCCAGTATCAGACTTCTGGGTAATATTCCAATTAAGGATTCCTACCAGAGTTTATGATTATTTAGTGAGCATTCAATTGTTTTGTTTTGGTTCCAGTATTATGTACCTTTTCAATTTTTGTTTTATGCTATGGTTTCTTTTTTGGCTGATCACGTTGGCCAGCTTATTAATGAATTGTTTCTCTATATACAGAACTGGACTTGCCCGAAGTCAGAAAAGGATTATATCCTGTGTACCTGTCTGCATTTTCATAATATACATACTAAAATGCTTAGGCATATTTATGATTGTTGATATCATCATCAATTTGATGTATTTAGAAGGGGCTGGTCCCCTCTCCTCCTCCCTCACTTTTTTGCCTTTCTTGGTTGGACCAGTGTTGGGCTGTGCAGTAGTGCTCAAACATCTAAAAGGCAAAGGCTAATAATTTTTTGTTTATTTGTTGTGTGTTTTTGATTGTAAAATTTGTGTCATTATTATTACCTTGTAGAACTCGTTTAAAGCTCCTGAAGAAGCGTTTTCTCTCAACGCGCAACATGTAGGGCTGAGCTTCGCATGACATATCACCTTCTGCAAACCATAAGGGTTCTTTTACAATTATTAGTAGGAAGTGGTTGCTAGTTCTCCAATTTTATTTATTTAATGTACCCTCAGGTTATAGGTGTCGTGTTATGCTATTTTTCTTGTGTTCTTAGGCATTCTTAGGAACGGCCTTAATTGTTATTTATATGTTTTTTAATGATTTTTATGTCTTTTTACAATAAATATTCAATTTTTAATATAATACGCCTCCAAAGTCCATCATCTGCCACATATTTTTTTCTAAATCTGAGTTATCGGGACGTGGCACTGTGTATTCCTTAAACTCAGATCCACAGCCCCACTCTGTGATGATCTGATTTGTTATTTCATCTTTACATCATCGACTCCTTAATATAAATCTGTTGTAGATTAATGGAACCTGTGATGTCTCACAACCTGCTATTCTTGGTGATGCATCTGTGCTATATTGACTACCTAATTTAAATCTGGTTAAGGTGTAAATGAATAGAACATGTGAAGTTCAGATTTAACTCAATTTGTTATATATAAAAAATAAACCTCTTATGCAGAAAACGTAAGGCTATGCATAGACATAAAACAAATCTGAACACATTTGTGGCCAATTCCTCATTTGTAGAGAGTTTTGATTGAAAACTAACCATATAAACACCAGCAACCACCTCTGCCAACATTGTATAGTCCTGGATCAAAATATTACTCTGTTAGACTTTAACGCAACTAAACATAATTAAAAAAAAAATAACATTACATTTAACCCCCTTTACAACCCTGTAACACATCCATGAGGTGGGATTTCAACCTGGGCACTGTATGTGTTCTTGGCTATCACAGTGATCATTCAATCTGTTGTCCACCCTTGTTGTTTTACATCTGTAAAGAATATAAACAACACACTTTTCCTAATGAGGAGGAAAAAATATATTGTATATTTTCCTCCGCACCAGAGGACATGTCTGCAAAAAAGAAAAAAAATTGGCTGTTAAAAATAAATAAAGATTAACTCGTTCTGGGATAGATTTACAGTAGTGTAGTGTGTTAGTATCAGTGTAGGAGCCAGTGTTAATGGCAGTATACTGTAAATATCAGTTAACCTCTTCCCACCCAGACTATTGTCAAATGACGACTAGGCGAGGCCATCGTCGTTGCGGGGGGGGGGGGGGGGGGCATATGAGATTGGTCATTAGGCAGAAGCGCAGTACAGTGATCAGTCATCAGCGCTGCGACCAAAGCAAATCACATGACAGTTGTAAACAATGGATGCCTTCCTTTCATGTCATTCATTGTGTACAATTGTGTTGCTAGCTGTGATTGGTCAAAGTGATCACATGGTACAGACAAGGCCAATCACAGCCCATCTGTACCATGTGATTAGCTGTGGGCAATCACAGATAATTACAACAATACACACTGAATGAATCAATTTAATTCAGTAAAGATGATTGTTTATAGCAGTGAAATTCACTGGTATAAATAATCATAACGTGTAAAAAAAAACCCTGATCACTTCCCCAGACTAGTACAGTGATACTATGATAATATTGTATTGCTCTGGTCACATTGTTTTTTTTTTAATTGCATAATTGCAAAAATTGCATTTTTTTTTTTGCATTCCAATTCCAGTCATTGTCCCTGATCAATGCCACATCAGTTATACGATGACGCTGTACTGCACTGATGACCGTATGCAAAAAAATAATTGTGAAAAAAAAACATTACATTTTTTGTTTTTTTCAAAAAACTGTGGCAAAAATGCATAACTTCAAAAAATGTACCATGCCTCTTACTAAGTACCTTGGACTGTCTAATTTCCAAAAAGAGGTAATTTGGAGGTATTTGTACTGTCAGATCATCAGTAAATAAGGATTGAGCAATTTTCAGATATACAGTATATACCATAGTTTGAATTTTTTCTACAGACCAGGGCCGATCCTAGGGTCACAGGCGCCTGGGTGCAGAAATATTTCTGGGGCCCCCACATGGGCGTGGTCATTTTACTAACTCCTCCCCTTTACAAATGTTTCTATGGCAATGACTCAACCACAAAAATGCTCCCCCACAAAGTCTTCAATTACCTGGGGTCCTTACATGATCTCTTAACAATAAACAAAATACAGGAAGAGAAGCAGAGTACTTTTTTGGGACCTAGAGGGGGGTCTCTCTGATAGACACAGAGAGGGCTTCTGTTAGAGAGTCTGTTAGAAAGAGCCCCCAGACATACTGCAGACATGATACAGGAGATGGTCAGAGACTGCTGACATAGTAAAGGAGATGGTCAGAGACTGCAGACATAGTTCAAGAGATGGTCTGGTCCTGAGTTTGTGGAGACAGTGCAGGATCCAAGACTCCCAGTGTGAGGAATTCATTTCTGCATATCAGCACTCAGCAGCCACTGAAAACTAGAACCCTTGTGTCAGGAAGAGGAGCGGCCCCTCCCCCGAGCACTGCCAGGATGGACAGGCTGCCCTATGCTCACACATTAGTTCTGGACGTACACACACATATGCTTAAAACACTAGTTCTGGACAGACACAAACAAGGAGAGAAGGAGGGAGGGGAGAACCCCAACCTCTGCAGGAGCCTGGGTGCACCCTGCCTAGGACCGGCCCTGCTACAGACTAAATAATAAACACTGACTTTTTTTTCACTAAAGAAATATAGCAGATTACAGTTTGGCTGAAATTTATGAAGAAAGAGTATTTATTTGCAAAATGTTATAACAAAAATGAAAAAAACACAATAAAAAAATAAATATATATATATATATATATATATATATATATATATATATATATTGTAATATTGGGGGTGTTTAGCTCAAGTAGGATATGCGATATTAAGCGATTCACGCCAGTCCGGAACTATGTTTAAGGGCGTGTTGGCCCACTTTTATTGAAAAGGCAAAAATAAACAAAATCCAAACATAGGTTTCCCACGCAGGGGGTTTTCACTGTCCACACAGAACGGTACCTTCAGCCTCCTGGCTTACACGTGCAAAAGAAAATACAGAGCCGCCTGGCTCTTGTCAGCAGTAGCACAACTGCCCAGGCTCCAGCAAGGAGCTCTCCTGACTCCTGTCAGCAACCTTAGACTCAGGTCTCTGGGGTTTCACAGTGCAGCCTGCACTCTCCAGCTTCTCTAGCCACTTCACAGTGCACACCTGCACTCTCTGGGTTCTCCCTTCCAAGCCTGGACTCCTCAGGAGGGTGGAGCCCAGAATGCTGGTCCTGAGTCTCCTATCAGGCCCACACACCTGCACAATCAGTGTGCTGATCTATCTGAAAAACTGGACCCAGGACTGGGGATTTCATCCCACCCAGATCTCTACGAAATCCCCGGGCTCCAGGTCCCAAAGTGGACTTTACTAACAATTGAGGCAACTGAAATGCCAGTTTCCTCTGTAAACTGAAAGCTTCCTGGAGCCCCTCAACCAGTCCAATTGAAAACCCTGGGTCACCACACCCCTGGGGTACCACACTACTACAATGTATATATATATGTGTGTGTGTATGTGTATGTGTATATATATATATATATATATATATATATCTTTTTTTTATTTATTTAGCAAAAAATAAAAAAACACAGTGGTGATTATATACTACCAAAAGAAGTCCCTATTTGTGTGAAAAAAAATGATAAAACTGTCATATGGTATAGTGTTGCATGACTATGTAATTGTACGTCAAAGTGTGACAGTGCTGAAAGCTGAAAATTGGCCTGGACAGTAAGGGTGTGAAAGTGCCCAGTATTGAATTGATAAATAAGTGTCAGTTGGTGTCAAGCCCTGTACACACAGGCAAGAATCTCATCAGGAAAAAAATATGCACAGACTCTCGTTTCAAAAGAACCGCGGTTCTCTTGAAAGGAAAGAAGGCGGTGACGTCATTGCGTACGACGAGCAGGCGCTCATCACATTTGATGCCATCGCCACCATCTTGCTGCACCCTACCTATGGCTAGGAAGCTACCGCAAATGCGTCAAAGTAATTTCGAGCATGCGCAGGTTTCCACGGCGACAGGTAAGTATACACACTCTCGGGTTTCTCGGCAAGAAAACTGCTGAGAATCTCACAACGAGAAAAATAGAGAACATGTTCTCTATTTTTCTCGTCGAGAAACCTGAAAACCTCGTAAACACGCTCGGTTTACTCAGCAAAAAAAACGAGCGTGTGTACAAGGCTTCAGTGTTATGGCCCTACACTATATATGAAAATTTGGCCAAACCCATTTTCGAAAAACGTGAGAGCAAATGATAGTGCCATCATGTAATTAACTGGCCAAAAAACGAACAAACTGGCCAAATGACTGAATTTCGGATGATTTTTCATTTGGCCAGCATAAGTATGAGTGGAAAGTTTAAAAAAAAAAAAAAAAGGTTTTATATTTAGATTCATTGGGAGTGTTTGTGTCAGTTTCAAAATATGTACTATTGTTCCTTGGCCCTACTACAGGCAAAAGGAACAAATCACACATACATACAGTATGCGGTATCGCCATGATTGTTAGGTGTAGGAGAACTTTGCAGGTTTTTTTGGTGGTGGTATATAATAATGGCATAAAAATATATGGCTATATTTAAAAAAATATATATATATTTTGGGCCAGTTTTTCTGAAAGAAAGAAATCAGGAGATATGCATTACCTTTCCCACCAAATAAAAAACCCAATCTGTCCTGAAAAAAATAAAAAGGTATAATCCACATGAATACACTAAGTATAATTGTACATATCATTGCAACTGCTAACACACGTCAAAGTTGCAACATTGGGCTTGGGTGTTAAGTTTGTTTTGACTCTCGTCATGAAGGGGTTTATGTGTTATTTACTGTAATTACCTATATTGCCATAGTGTTAAGAGTCTATTCTATTATCCTGCTGATTTTTTTATGATTGTGTAGCGCTACCCCCTCAGGAGCCGCTGATTGATTTGGGATCGGCGTATTAAGTTACCTCTCTGTGACGTCTAGGGGTGAAGGTAGTGAGTAGAGCAGTAATTGAATGTCCAGTCTGCAGGTGAAGTTTTCTGAATGCTTTATTTCTTGGTCCAACACGACCAACATCAACTTTAGGTGGACAGGAAAGGTTGATGAAATCAAAGGAAACTCTGTAGTATCAGGCTTTGGATAAGGAAAAGCAGTCCTGCTTTTCTACAGCTATAACGATACGTTGCCACTCTAGCCAGAGTGGGTGAAGTGCCCCCGGACAGACCTCTGCCACAGGCCTGGCAGCCAGGGCGTCACTTTAGGTTGCTGGGAGGAACAAGTCTCTGCCACCGACTTGGCTCAGATTAAAATAAGATGCCAGATGAAACCTCTGCCACAGGCTCAATACTGACAATGTGAACAGCAAAGCAAATCCTCCCAGTAAATTACAGTAAGGTCACCGGTTGACAGTGCAAGTGTACCTGTCAATGTCCGGTCACCAGATCCCCGATGGTTCGTTCAAGCCCTTTTGGATAACCTGCCTCCGGGTTTTCCTCAAGCCGATCCCCCACCGAATGGCATACAGCCTGGGATCTCCTCAGTAGAAGTGGGAACCCAGTAAGTCACTGGGGCCCCTTTGTGGCATCAGTTGCTCCAGGCCAGGAGGGCCCAGAGTCAGGAACTCCGCGTAGCGCGCGACCCCAGGCCAGGTAGGCCATAGAGGTGGGGCACGTGATGTGCGCACACCCTAAAGGTGGGTGCCTCACCTGGAACCAGGAACCCGCAAAGAACCCAGAACAACGGCCTCCGCCACAGAAATACCCCCTCCCAGCATGCACAGCGAGGCCCAACTCCTCACATTGGCTTCTGGGAAGAAGCGGCTCCACCTGAATCCCCCCGGCACCATCTGCCATCCAGAGATGAAACCGCATCTCTGGACATACAGACTGACCCACAGGACAATCCAGGATTTGGCGACAGCCAAATTTAACAAAATTAAGAATGAGAGCAACTTATCTCTCTCATTCTCCCACCAACTTTAGTGTAGTGCCCTTTCTGGAAGTAAAGGGGGCGCTACAATTGTATGCAATTTTTGCTCATCAGCCCCCCAGGTCACTAATACTTAGCTGGAAAAAAAACTGAGCCCATCATAAATCTTTGCTAACCTGAAGGACAAGTTCAGGAATAAAACATTTTAAAAAAAACAGTCCACCTCCCTAGCCCAGGAATACAGTAAACTGTAGACCCAACCCACTCACTCCAGGCACGCCCTCAGAAGTTTCAGCATCTAATCAGACAGCTGCAACCTCTGTGACCACTATGGAGTCTGTAAAGGAACATTTTTCCTCTCAAAACCCTGCTCAATCTGTACAGTGGCACAGCAACACCTACTGGATGGAGGCCAAACTGTACCTCCCTACATGCAGACAGGCCAGTAAAAATCCACCTCGCATGTCCTGTAGTGATGTAGTGTGCAGCGAAAAGAGCATGGAATTTACACAATCGGAAGTGTCAGATACCTAAGGCGGTCATAGATCAGCAATAGAGGGCAGTTTTAACACAGAGGCCACCAGAAAGGTAAGTATGTAGAATCCTCTGTACAGGCTGACTTATTTTTACTTAACAGAATCAGAGCATTATAATAATCTGTACTGCAGTCATCAAGATGTCCTTTTCCTTGCTAACACAATTGTTTGACTGCTTTTTCAGAATATTGTTCCTAAATGCTATCTCAGTGTAAATGGACACCTGATTATTGCTTGCCTCTAACCATGGGTAATATTGAAGAATTATGAGGGCTATACTGTATGTACAAAAATGGCAATTAAGCAGAGCTTCTTCAAGTTTCTTTTTATAAAAAGCATGTCATTCTTCCTATAAATTTATCCAATGTAACTTTTCTTGTATTTCCTGATGCTGGCTTGATCAACTTCCCGCTTGCAACTGATACAAGACGCAACATGAGAAAAAGGTGAGCCTAATAGGATGCAGGCGGTATATAATAAAACACATATCTAATTAAAGATGTGTGTCCTTAAAAGTCTTTCCCACTGAGCTCATAAAAGGTAATTGTACTATATTAAACATTTACACTATGACATATAGTCTAGGGCTATGTGGGTGATCATAAAGAAGCACTGTAGTGAGAGAAATATTGAAGATATCATTCCTGGTCTTCTCCTGGAAATGCTAGTCAATTGGCTGAATCACCCAACCAGAACACAGATGCATATAATATATGTGCTAGAGTAAAGTCTAAATTCCTTATCTATATACTTGAAACTATGGAGTCAAAAGGTAAACATTTTAGAAATCAGTGTCCCCATTTAGCCTGATTTAACAATCTAACATTACCTATCAATTTACTGCACTATGTACAGGATACATAGGCATGCGCACAGGGTGTGCCAGGTGCACCCTAATCACCCTGTGCAGCACAGATTCCCCCTACTGCCCTGGCTCCCATATTTACCCCCGCAGCACTGCCAGCTTCCCTCCTCTCCTATCGGCTGTTGCTGCTGGGATGTTTTAGGAGTGGGGAAGGGGCCAGTAAATATGTAATTTACCGACCCCTTCCCGAATGAACACCGTGAGCGATCGGTAGTGTATCTTTGGGCTTTGGGGTGCACACCCTAAGGCAATAGGCTGTGCACGCCTATGACAGGATATTATACACTTAGAGCCTATACTGTGCTGAGCCAGCATTAATACCATTTTAAAAATATTTCCTGGACTGGGATTAGCACTCTATAGATATATATCAATATATCTATCGATATATATATATATATATATATATATATATATATATATATATACCAATAGATAGATATATATTGATACATATATATATATATATATATATATATATATATATATATATAAAAGAAGGTAGGTTGGAATGTTTTATATGCCAAAATAGTGTCAGTAAAAGAGATTTGTGTTAGTTCCTTTATTTCTCTTCCTATTTGGTGGGCTTGTCTTGTGGTTTGGAGGATTGTCTAAGTGGGGTTGTCTGGTTGTGGGGACTGGGGGTGTTGTTTGGATTGTATGATGCTAGTTGTTTGTTCATTTGGCGGGTCTCAGGTATATGCAGCGGTTTTGTTGGGGATTGCTGTGCATTCGTGAGAGTGTTTTGGTTTGAGCTCATTGGTGTGTGTGAATATTTTCTTCGATTTTTTTTCTTTTTTTTTTGTTTAGCATTTTTCTTTTTTTTCCCTTTTTTTGTAATTTCTGTGTTATTAGTTTTGGATTCTGACAGGACCTTGGGGAGGCCTAACTTGACTTGTGCTTCCTGTCTCCCATGCCTAGCCAGAGGATGCTGGGGTTGCTGGGTGATGTTAGCAGTGTGCATGTGGCATCATCCCGCATTATTCTGGATTGGCTGATTGTGTGTGGGAATTCCAGGGCGGGGGGCCTGTTGCTGGAGTTCCCCTACCACCACTAAGCATGTGCGCCAATAAATGCATGGCCAGTGGCACAGTCACCCACACTGGGCTCCGCCAGCGTTATAGCGACAGCAGATGTGGGTACACAGCCAGTCCATGGCAGACTTATTCATTGAGGGAGCAGTGACCAACATTAGGTTGCCGTTTGCCAGAACAGGGTTTTTCATAGGTGTTCTATTATTATTTTTCTGTTTTTTAGAACGGCAAGTTCAGCAGGTTTTGGTCTATTTAAGGGACCCTTCTTTTTGGAGGTATGCTCCCAAATTCTGCATTAAATTAAGTCAGATATGGCCTTTCATATGTAATGTTCAGTTGGAACCTAAGTATTTATATCATATTTTATGGTGTGTGTATATATATATATATATATATATATATATATATATATATATATATATATATATATATATATATATATAGTATATAATATATATATATATATATATAGTATATATATATATATATATATATATATATATATATATATATATATATATATATATATATATATATATATATAAAAGAAATTAAGTTAATATAGATTTCAGTATATTTTTTCCAATCTTTTGCAATTTATATTGTTTATTTGTAAATTTATTTGATGGGATGCCAACAAGATCTTGATCTAGTCATCTTACTTTTTTACGATATAATATGGTTTCACTGCACTGCTCCTTTTAATTTGCCTCTGCTGACAATTGTTTGGGCACAGTAGGGTTAATTGCAGTGAATATATAATCCCTGAAGGTTAGGGTAAATGTCAGGCTGATGAAGGAGGTTTGGCCTCCAAAATGCATTCTGATTGGTCACAGCACCCTGGATGGTTGACAGCTTCCTGACAGCTCCTTAATAAGTGCGTCTCTGGTGTTTAGCTTGGAATCCTGCCCTGGCTTTACAGCCCTCCTGATAGTGGCTCTGGTGTGGACTGGATTCAGAACTGATGATTTTTACATGGATGTTGTTTCAATGCTTAAAACCAGCGATGTCTGAGTGCATACGTTTTTTATTTTAACTTGTTCTAATAATAAAACTTGCCACAATGTTGGCAGCTTGGTGCCTCTCACCCCATCCCTTTTCTCTCTTAGATTAATTAAACTTTACTACCGCTCACTGCTGCACTTGAAGTGGCCTTGTTACTGTTTCTGCTGATCTGGATCTCATATAGCGACAGCAGATGTGGGTACACAGCCAGTCCATGGCAGACTTATTCATTGAGGGAGCAGTGACCAACATTAGGTTGCCGTTTGCCAGAACAGGGTTTTTCATAGGTGTTCTATTATTATTTTTCTGTTTTTTAGAACGGCAAGTTCAGCAGGTTTTGGTCTAATATGGATGGTTGACAGCTTCCTGACAGCTCCTTAATAAGTGCGTCTCTGGTGTTTAGCTTGGAATCCTGCCCTGGCTTTACAGCCCTCCTGATAGTGGCTCTGGTGTGGACTGGATTCAGAACTGATGATTTTTACATGGAGAAACCAGCGATGTCTGAGTGCATACGTTTTTTATTTTAACTTGTTCTAATAATAAAACTTGCCACAATGTTGGCAGCTTGGTGCCTCTCACCCCATCCCTTTTCTCTCTTAGATTAATTAAACTTTACTACCGCTCACTGCTGCACTTGAAGTGGCCTTGTTACTGTTTCTGCTGATCTGGATCTCAGAATGGCCCGGCTGCTCAAAGGGACGTATCTGCCGCGAGCTCTGTGACCTTGCCAACGGGACCCACAGACTCAATGTCTGCCGGTGTCCCACGATCGTGTCACAGAGCTGCAGAACTGGGAAATGCCTATGTAAAAAAGCCATTTCCCTGTTCTGCCTAGTGACAGGACAATAATCTACTGCTCCCTGTCATCGGGAGCAGTGATCACACACTTAAACCTTCCTCGCCCTTTAGTGGTTAACCCCTTCCCTGCCAGTGTCATTTACACAGTAATCAGTGCATTTTATAGCACTGGTCGCTGTATAAATGACAATGGTCCCAAAATAGCGTATAAATAAAAAATGGCATAAATCTATCCCCTATTTTGTAGAGGCTATAGCTTTTGCGCAAACCAAACAATATACTGTATGCTCATTGAGATTTTTTTTACCAAAAATATTTAGAAGAATACACATCGGCCTAAACTGAGAAAGAAATTCGTTTTTATATATATATATATATATATATATATATATATATATATATATATATATTTGGGGATATTTATTATAGCAAAATGTAAAAATATTGCTTTTTTTTCAAAAAAAAAATTTGTTTATAGTGCAAAAAATAAAAACCGCAGAGGTGATCAAATACCACCAAAAGAAAGCTCTATTTGTGGGGGGAAAAAAAGACATCAATTTTGTTTGGGTGCAATGTCACAAGACTGCGTAATTGTCAGTTAAAGCGACGCAGTGCCGAATCCCTAAAAATGGCCCAGTCATTGGGCAGCCAAATCCTCTGGGTTTGGTGCCTCTGGGTTTTTTCTTTGATATTGCACTATTTCTGGATACTGAGTATTACTTTCAGTCATTTCCTGTCATATTGTATTGTATGTTTGTACACTCATCCTATCCACAGGTTCCTATGGAGGAAGTGCTACATGTGATCTGTGATCATGTTTCCATTTGAAAATACCATATTTTTTCTACATTTGTTTTAAAACTCTTATGTTAGGGAAACAATTATTCCTATTCCATTTTTAGTCCCTGCCTAACTGTAACAGGCACTCCGCGCGCCTGTTACATCCTGCCTGCGTTCCGCCCTGGAACTCATTACGGCGTCCGCGTGATGACGTAATCGCGCGGCGCTACGTGCGTTTCACCCTGCAACACGGAAGTGCGCCAGCGAATGGCGCTTCTTTCAAACTAAGTGCGATGCACTACAGCTGGTTACTGGCCTATAAAGGCACTTAGCTTAGACACAAGCCTCGTTCTATTATTGTCAGCCGTAGCTCAGCCACACTACAGAGAAGCGTGTCATCGCTCCCCATGCAGGAAGATCGCTCCAGCCTCAACTACTCCTTTAGTGCCATCTGTAGTTATTGCAACTGGGAGCCATTGCTGGGGACAACCTTTATAGATTTCCTTGCTGAACATCCTTCACCACAGAATCCCTATTGCCTATCCTGAAGCCTGCAAAACGGATAAGTAGCTATTCTATTACTTGTAGTGCTATAGCAAGATCTAATACTTATGTGCCAGCTATACAATTGCTATTGTTTATCATGCCTTCTGACGATCAACATATTTAGGATATACTGTTGTGCTAAAGGACTGTCTCCTAAGGAATATCTTAAAGGGACATCTACACTCAAATACCCTGAGCTTTACTCACCTCTCATAAGTAACTATTAGTCATTGCTACAACTTCTAATTACTACATGTACTCTCAAAGTACCTGAGCTATACTGCCTCTCATATGTAACTAGTAGTTGCCTCTACAACTTGTGTATTACTGCGTGTACTCTCAAAGTATCTGTGCTATATTGTCTTTCATACGCAACTATTAGGTGTTACTACAACTCATATTTACTACGTGCTTGACAGAAGTATAAATTGCTTATAGGCCTTGTCCTAATTATTTGAACATGTTTGCTTTAACTTTTCTATTTCCCTGGGTTGATGCTATTTCATAGCATCTCCCTTAGTGGCCTAATACATCCCTATATGCTTAAAGTGATATGATGTAAAGAACCCCCAAACTCCTGTTTGTGAGGAGTGACGCCTGGGGTCCCTTGATGATAATCACTTGCATATTGAGGTGTATTGGAATATTGACCTTGAACTATATTTTTAAACGCTAAGCTCTGGTCGCATGTTGTAATGCGTCCATGCTTAGTAGCTCAATGACTTTCTTTATGTGACACAGAGATGATGTATAGATCCCCCTAACTCATGTTGCAAGGAGTGACGCCTGGGGCCCAATACTGAGTTGTCACATAGAGAATCGCATTGAAATCCTTGCTAACCACAGTTGTGGTTCACTCCGTTCACCAGTGCTGTTACACTACCTTTGTTGTATCTTATCAGGCTCTGCTTGGTTGTACTTATCAGACCCATCACATTTTCTTTAAGCCTATTGTAGCAGGTACTTCTCCGGACTGAAATAATCTATTAGGGGACAGCTGTCTGCTGCAGCAGCGTGGGCTTTTTCACCCCCCCTTTCTCTCTTCACACACAGACTCTCAGAACTAGAGGTTGTCTGTAAACTCCCTATTGGAGGTTGTCTGAGCCAATCATCAGACTGCAGCAAAGGACTTTGGGGGAGGAGATAAAAAGCCAGATGAACTAGGCCAGAGCCTCTTTTTGCCTGCACCCCATCAGGAGAGCATCTCCTGCACTCTATGTGTGTGTGTGTGGAATCGCAGCCTACCAAGGGGCATACAGCCTGCAACTCCAGCCCAGAGGAACTGATTGTTCATGCAGCTCCAGCCCAGAGGAACAGACTGTTCATGCTAAAGAAGGACACCCTGCAACAGCTTAAGGACTGAATGCCACTGTGGCACACCTGCATCTAAGATCGATTGATTGCTCAGGGGAGGACAGCTGACTGTGTACAGGATTTGGTGAGGGGGCTTTGCCCAGAAACATTAATGCTTTTTATAGAATACCACATCCAAATATTGTCCACTGAGCTCCTACATTGCCAGTGAAGATAATAAATGCAAAGCTTTGCCTCCAGGACATTACCACGGTTGCTCTTAAAGGGGACACAACACGGGTATTGATATAATTTCACTGGACTAGAGGTATCGTAGGCCAGCCTGGGGTTCCCCTTTAGCCACACCATCCCACACACACCAAAAGTTATTAGGTAGTCTATTTAATCTGTACATATTGTTACCTATTGCTTTCGTTGTTTGCATAGTGTTCCTGACTGTTTTCTTTAAACTGTTTCAACCAAGTCCTGGGTACTTACACAGGCCCTGGTTGACTAATGTTTACCTAAAGAAAAGAAAAATTCAGGTTAACTACAAGAAGAACTGTGTTCTTCTTTAATCACATTGCTAGGTGTGCCAGAGGGGCTGGGACAGTTCATTGGGGTTGAAAGGCTGAGTAACAGACTGAACAAACAAAAGAAGCTCCCTCTGGGGTTTGCTACAAGTCTGATGCCACGTAGACATGACCGTTTTTTGGGTTCTAAAAAATTACATTTTTTTTTTAATGTCATTAAAAACAATTGTGTGTAAAAAATGGCCATTAAAAATTTCGAACATGCTATAATTTTTCACGACGTTTTTAACGTTGTCATTTTTAACGTCGTAAAAAATGGTTGTGTGTGGGCTTTAACGATGTGAAAAAATGCGCATGCTCAGAAGCAAGTTATGAGACGGGAGCGCTCGTTCTGGTAAAACTAGCGTTCGTAATGGAGATAGCACATTCATCACGCTGTAACAGACTGAAAAGCGCGAATCGTCTCTCACCAAAGTTTTACTAACACAAAATCAGCAAAAGCAGCCCCAAGGGTGGCACTATCCGCATGGAACTTCCCCTTTATAGTGCCGTTGTATGGGTTGTACGTCACCGCGCTTTGCTAGAGCATTTTTTTTTCACGATCGTGTGTAGGCAAAGCCGTTTTAATGATCGGGTTGAAAAAAACTTATAGGTAGATTCAGGTAGATGTGCCTACACTTACGGTGGCATAGCTTAGCGTGTTTAGGCTACGCCGCCGTAAATTAGCTAGGCAAGTACATGATTCACAATGTACTTGCCTGCTAAGTTACGGCGGCATAGCCTAAAGCGGGCGGGCGTAAGGGTGCCGAATTCAAATGTATATAAGGGGGCGTGTTTTATGTTAATAAGGCTTGACCTTACGTTTTTGTCAATTTTTTTTAACTGCCCATGCGCCGGGCGCCTACATTTTCCAGTGTGCATTGCGACGTAAATCGCTATTCGCGGATGACTTACGCAAACAACGTAAAAAATTTTAATCTCGAAGCGGGAACGGCGGCCATACTTTAACATTACTATTCCATCTAATAAATGGAATAACTTTAGGCTTGGCTTACGGAAACGGCGTAAATGTACTGCGGCGGCCGGGCGTACGTTCGTGAATCCGCGTATCTACTAATTGACATATTTTACGCCGACCGCAATGGAAGCGCCACCAAGCGGCCATCCGAAATATTGCAACCTAAGATAGGACGGCGCGAGCCGTCGTATCTTAGATATGTTTAAGCGTATCTCTGTTTGAGCATACACTTAAAAATAAGTCGGCGTAGATTCTGAGTTAGGTCGGCTTATCTACTGATAAGCCGGCCTAACTCTTACTGAATCTACCTATTAGTTTTTTCTAGACCATTAAAAACGTAATTTTTTACAACCCGAAAAACAGTCGTGTGTACACGGCATTACACCTTGGACCTTGGAGAGAGCCTGCAGGAGCAGAAGATTGGGCAAGTAAAAGCGCTTTATGCAGTGTCCTGGACCTAAACTATTACTTAACTTTTTCAGTCCAGGGTGGAATGGGAGGCAGCCCACTGCATGGGAGCATTTTTCCTTTATCTGGATTTCAGCTTTAATGCCAAAGTATCCAATTTACCAGCAGGAGGCAGTGCACACAAACTTAGATCACAGTTTCTATTTCTCTGGACCACAGGGAGTTGTGAGAGGTAAAAACAGCTTGGAGTGACTGTATAAGCAGTGACTAATGACTGGGTGGTATTTTTGTTGTTAATGTTCTGGGAAACTCTACAACAATGGAATTCACTGTACATGAGAATTAATATTACAATAAAACTTAAATGTGAGATCCAATGGGGTAATCATAGAGGTAGAAGTAGAAAAAGGAGACATCATTAATGAGATCCGGGCAGCAAAAGGAAAAGAATTATAATGTTCTACATAGAACAACAAAAGAGACTAAATAGGCAGACGGAACAAGGAAATTGTATTGTGCATTATTTGCATGGTTTGATATTCCTTAAAAAGAAATGTAAATGTCAAAATTGCTAAACATCAAGGAAACAGACTGGTCACTTTCAGCCTCCGAGCTGTGTAATATATTCATCCTCAGAGCTGTTCTTTAAAGTAAAGCATAGAGTTATTAAACCTGTGAAGTGACACCAAGCTGTGTTGTTATTGTCCAACATCTCAGTAAAAGCCTGCAAGTGTCATATAATTCAAGGCTCACTACATAACAAAACTGTTTTCCTGCTAACAGAACTGTCATTACCTAATTTGTGTCCAAGAGGCCTTGCAGCCCTTAGCAGCGCAGAGTTTATACTCAACAATGTACACGTGAAACAACCGTACATTAAAGTTCCCATCCCCTAATATTTTACCACCAGACAATTACTGCACATATAAAACACCTACCAGATGAAGGCAGGGAGTTTGGTGGGCATCTGAGACATCACCAGCATTCAGTTGCAAACATATACAGTACACTCTTTGGGCCAGATTCTCAAAGAGATACGACGGTGTATCTCCTGATACGCCGTCGTATCTCTGAGTTAGGCCGGTCGTATCTATGCGACTGATTCATAGAATCAGTTACGCATAGATATGCCTAAGATCCGACAGGTGTAACTGTGTTACACCATCGGATCTTAACTGCAATTTAAAAATGGCCGCTGGGGGCGTTCTCGCTGATTTACGGCGAGGATATGTAAATCAGCGAGATACGCCAATTCACGAACGTACGAGGGCCCGACGCAGTCACTTTACATCGTTTATGTAAGCGTTTTCCCGGCGTATACTTACCCCTGCTTCTATGAGGCGCAGCCAATGTTAAGTATGGCCGTCGTTCCAGCGTCAAATTTTTTTTTCTACGTTGTTTGTGTACGTCGATTCTCCAAAGCGCTGGACGCAAGTTACGCTCATGCCGAAACCAATGGCGTCCTTGCGACGTCATTGGGAGCAATGCACGCCGGGAAAATTCGCGGACGGCGCATGTGCATTTAAATCGGAACGGGGACGCGCCTGATTTAAATACTACACTCCCCCTAGCCGCGGAATTTGAATTCCGCCGGGGGATTTACGATCCGTCGCTGCAAGTTTTGAGGTAAGTGTTTTGTGAATTACCTACTTGCCTCAAAAACTTGCGGCGGCGGATCTTAAATGACATAAGTTACGCGGATCTAAAGATCCGCTAACCTATGTGAATCTGGCCCTTTTACTGTATTAGTGCATTAGTCAAGGAAGCCAATGGTTTTAGGGCGACACATGGTCACCTCGAGGAAGTGACACTGTTTGGTCTCATATACAATAGTTGTCTTACTTTATTGATGTGACAATGTACTAATAAAATAATGTATATGTTTGCAACTGAGTGCTGATGACATCTTATTGTTTTTCTGTGGTTTACAGTACAGTACGTGGCACCATCTGCTACAGGCACTACCAGCACCCATATGTGACGACGGCTAAATACTGAAATGAGTGTGGACCTCATCTTTTGATTTATATGTTTCTAATTCCCCAGCATTTTTTTAATACAATAGGAGAGTTAAAAACTTTTATTTGTTTTTTTATTTCTGCATGTTGCTGTTTTGGTGAGATTTTCTTTCTCTCTCTCATAAAAAAAGGAAAACGAATTGTGTACCAGTCCTCACCAGGACAGTAAAACACAAGTAGAAATAATATATTGTCAAAAATTCAACCTTTCGCCAATAAAAATATATTTTTTGTCCCTGTTGGAGAGATTTGACACCACTTGCTGTTCTTATTTTTAAACTCTAGCCCATGTATTCTTAACCTTTTCATTATAATTATGATTACAAACCCCCAAAGAATTGCCCAATATGTCCCCATACCCCTTTCCAAAACTGGTCATCATCACCTCTATCCCAAAATGTGGAATATGATGTATATTTAATGAAAATGTTAAGCTCCGTATACACGTGCCGAAAATTGGCCAAAATCAGCTGGTACAGTATATTCCGGCCGACATTCAACTCGTGTGTACGGGTCCTTGTATAAAATAAGTTGATCTCACAGACAGCTTCTGTTGAACAAGCTTCCAGGAAAACGAGCAGCCGATGTGCAGCCAATGGCTGCGAGCGATGACTGGGGTGTTCTGACAGGGAGGCGGCCCCCCCCTGTCAGAACACAATAGCTCAGCGACCTCTTCCAGAGCCCCTCGGTTTTTTTTGTCATTCAATGCATGAGACTCCTGTTTCAAGCTTAACTCCAACCTTACCAATAGTCTTGTGCATTAGTAGCGGCAGCATGTTAGATAGAGTCTACCTCTTTTCCTGGCAGGAGGACATCCAGCATCATCTAGCCTTTTTCTCTCTAGCCTGACTCTCTGACCAACCCCTTTCTTTCATTGGATTTCAGTTCTTAAAATTGTGGCCCCCCTCCTATTACAGTCTGCATGCAAATCTAACCTTACTAGTGTAGCAAACCCCAGAGGGAGCTGCTTTTGTTTGTTCAGTCTGTTACTCTGCCTTTCAATCCCAATGAACTGTCCCAGCCCCTCTGGCACACCTAGCAATGTGATTAATGGAATAATTCAGCAGGAATACACAACACAGTTCTTCTTGTAGTTTACTTGAAGAAAAGTATAATTCAGGTTAACATTAGTCAGCAAGGACCTGTGCAAGTACCCAGGACTTGGTTGAAACAGTTTAAAGAAAACAGTCAGGAACACTATGCAAACAACGAAAGCAATAGGCAACAATATGTACAGATTAAATATACTCCCCAATAACTTTTGGTGTGTGTGGGATGCTGTGGCTAAAGGGGAACCCCAGGCCAGCCTACGATACCTCTAGTACACACCCAGTGAAATTATATCAATACCCGTGGTGTGTCCCCTTTAAGAGTGACCTCGGTAATGTCCTGGAGGCAAAGCTTTGCGTTTTATTATCTTCACCGGCAATGTAGGAGCTCTGTGGACAATATTTGGATGTAATATTCTATGAAAAGCATTAAAGGTTCATCGGCAAAGCCCCCTCACCTAATCCTATACACAGTCAGCGGTCCTCCCCTAAGCGATCGATTGATCTTAGATGCAGGTGTGTCGCTGTGGCATTCAGTCCTTGAGCTGTTGCAGGGTGTCCGTCTTTAGCATGGACAGTCTGTTCCTCTGGGCTGGAGCTGCATGAACAATCTGTTCCTCTGGGCTGGAGTTGCAGGTTGTGTGCCCCTTGGTAGGCCGCAATTCCACACACATAGAGTGCAGGAGGTGCTCTCCTGATGGGTTGCAGGCAAAAAGTTCCTCTGGCTTTTAATCTCCTCCCCCACAGTCCTTTGCTGCTGTCTGATGATTGGCTCAGGCTCTTCCAATAGGGAGTTTACAAACAACCTCCAATAGGGAGTTTACAAACAAGCAGTTCTGAGAGTCTGTGTGTGAAGAGAGAAAGGGGAGGGGGGTGAAAAAGCCAACGCTGCTACAGCAGACAGCTGTCCCCTAATAGATTAGATCAGTCTGGAGAAGTACTTGCTACACTAGGATTCAGGGCTGCCCCAAGACATTGTGCTGCTTGGGTGCAAAAATTAAATGCTCAGATTTACATGCAACAGCACCTTGTCTATATGCAAAATGATATGACATACCATTATGTTCAATTCCAAGGGTTGGGCTGGGTCAGTATACGGCAAGCTAGGGCAGTATATAAACAGGCTAGGGTAGTATATTGACAGGCTAGGGCAGAATAGAGGTAGGCTAGGGTACAATAGGGGCAGGCAGAGCGACCCAGGGGGGAAGTTGTCATCATGACAAAACTGCTAAAAAAAAATCTTGAGTCTTCAATTTTCTGGGTAAATAGAAAAGAAGGAGAGGCAGCCGTGGTTACATTTTCTGCCCTTCTCAAAGTGCTCCCTGAGTCCAATGGATCCACTGGTACCCATGGTAGGGCCCACCCTGCTAGGATTACCCACTCCCTCAGACTGACATCCATGAAGGCATTTTTAATATTTGCACAACTCCTCCCAAGAGCTAGCTGATTGCATTGAGGCTGAGAATTCCTGAGAGAAACACTGAAGCAGGGTGCTATGACGTGTTAATGAAGCTATGTATAGCATTCTGCTATCCCCTCCCACTACCCATGCCTGCATTGCATAGAGAAGCACAGAGACCCAGCAATATTGCCACTTATAAAATAGATTATAATTATAATTAAAATGGACAGGTTTTACTTAAAATTGGTATTAGCATAATGATAAAGGGGGTGGGGTAGGAAGGGCCAAGGAAGGCAACATATATATATGTATATTAAACTTCAACTTTAATTAGTCAAAGATCCAGTACCATACTTCATCATTTGGTCCCCATAACCCCATGGACATTAATACCATCAAATATCTTCTGCTCTGGCCCATCCTCACTCAGCAAAACAAAATAAAACAGTTTTGCAAAATGTTCACTATGTACAACGTTTTAAAGTGTATCTAAACACAAGAACAAAATTGTAATATATTGCATCTTTCCAGTTTAGATGTGGTGGCGGAATTCATTTTCTCATGTTCATTTTCTTTACTTTCACCGGCTGATCATGCCAGTAACACACTGTATATATACAGTAAATGTATTTTTTTTTATTTTTTTGAACAGTAAACGTTCTAAAGCTGATTATTATTTAGTTTAAACCTGAACTCCAGGAAGATAAAAACATGAATAAACAAATGCAGCTCTGTAATCATAAATGTATTCTGCTGATTGTGGGTACAAGGCTTCTGAGATTTCTAAAAAAAAAAATGCAATTTTTTTTCCTGCTTAAATTTTATTTTTTAGTTTAATTCAAAAGTTCTTTATTACATTTTTCAAACAAGACAAGATTCTGAAGATTGTCAGATACAAACAGATGTTCCATTAAAGCAGGGTAGAACAATTAACTGAACCATAACGGAGATAAACATTTGTACTTCAAAATGATGTGAATAAATGCTAAATGCAGTGCTACATCCACGATATTGCTTTAGACGAAATACGGTGGGGTTGTTGAGGTAAGGAAAGGAGGAAGGGAGAGGGGTATGAGGGGCACGGGATAGGAGTTATGCCCTGTACACATGATCGGTCTGATTTTTCCATCAGTTAACCGACGAAGCTGACTGATGGTCAGTCGTGCCTACACACCATCGGTTAAAAAAACGATTGTGTCAGAACGCGGTCACGTAAACCACGTACGAAGGCACTATAAAGGGGAGGTTCAAATCCAATGGCTCCACCCTTGGGTCTGCTTTTGCTGATTCCGTGTTACCGCGTGTTTGTAAAAGTTTGGTTAGAGCCGGTTTGCGCTTTTCAGTCTCCGTGCTTTGCAGATCGTTTTCTCGTGTTCAGTTTATGCTTGTGGGTTCGTATCTGTCTTTCAGTGCTTGCAGTCAGGTCGTATCTGTTTTGCAGTGCGTTCCTGTCTGCTCGTTTTCTGTTTTTCAGATCATTCTTTACAGGCCTTGCTGTACTTGGGTGCTTTCTGTTTCAAGTGCGTTCTGACGAGCCGACCGGTTTGAAGCCATGTTGGAAGTGCGTTCTCATTCTCGTGTTCATGCTGCTTATGGGCTGTCTTCTGCAGTTCATGATCTTTCCCGATCTGTGGCCGTGAACAGGGCGAGGAGGAGTTCATGGGCCAAGAATTGGTTGCGCCAGCATGACCAATTCTTTCATATGCCTATGCTTAGGGAAATCCAGGAGAATAACCCTGATGATTTCAGGAACTTTCTACGTATGATGGACCCCGTTTTCCACCGTCTTTTGGATACTCTGTCCCCCTATATCACGAGGCAGGACACTGTCACGGCCATCACGGCCGAGCAGAGGCTCATTGCCACGTTGAGGTACCTGGCGACTGGGAGAAGCCTGCAGGACCTCAAGTTCTCGTCAGGCATATCCCCCCAGGCGCTTGGGATCATTATCCCGGAGACGTGTTCTGCCATCATACAAGTGATGCAGAAGGACTATATTAAGGTAAGTTTTTTACTTTCACATCACAATCTATGTCTTGAATATATGCTAATGTCTTGTATTTCTTGCACCATTCCCTAATTACCATGATTGTAATATGCTGTGAATGTCCCCTTTGCCCCCATGCATGTTGTAACCTTTGAATGCTCCTTTTTTGGCCTACATGCATATTTCCCTTCACTAACCTGTCCAGCATGCTATCCTAGGCCCAAACACACCTAGCCTAGTCTGTTTCCAACTTGTTTTTTGTCTGTTCTATTGTAGTTCTGCCACCCTCCCCCCTTAAAATGTGTCCCAATGTATTTTTTCTCATTCAATTTTGGCAGAGTGCTAGAGGGATTTTTTTTCTGGGCCCAAACTCGGCTAGAACCCCCCCTTAAAATCTTTAATGGCCCATCAAAGGGGTGAGGAGTCTGATAAGTGGGCTTTTTTGTTTTTTGGCATTAAAAATACTCCAATAAATGTTATACTAATGTTGGACAAGGATGTCTTTTGTATTGTGCTTGCAATGTTTATGTGCCAAAGTACTAATTTTTTTTTTTGTTTGACTCCACAGTTTCCTTCCACGCCATAGGAATGGCAGACTGTGGCTTCCAAATTTGCCCAGCGGTGGGACTTCCCAAACTGCGGAGGGGCAATAGATGGGAAACACGCCCGTATAGTGCCGCCACCCCGTTCGGGGTCATACTATTTTAACTATAAAGGTTTTCAGCTGAGTATTCTCGCAGACAGAGTTTGCCCAACGTCTCCAGACTGGTGGCCTGGCACTGCCACGGGATGAAGACAATGTGGAGGGACTCCCTTTCGTGTTTGTCGCAGATGAAGCTTTCGGGCTTGGACCACACCTCATGAGGCCGTTTCCCCAGAGGACCCTCACCCCGGAGAGTAGGGTTTTTAATTTCTGGCTGGGCAGAGCCCGGAGGGTTGTCGAGAATGCCTTTGGGATAATGGCCAGCCGGTTCCGCCTGTTCCTGACAGCCATACACATGGCGGAATATAAACTGAACACTGTCATTTTTTCCTGCTGCATTTTTCATAATTTTTTGCGCAGGCATTCAGACACCTACCTTTCAAACATTGGGCCTGAGGCCAGACAATCATCAGAGAAACTTACTGGCCTGGACACTGGCCATACTGGCTTGGCCCCCCGAACTGCTCGAGATGCCCGTGAAAGATACGTGGAGTACTTCACGGGTAGGGGGGCCATCGCTATGCCAGACCATATTACTTTAAAAAAAAATTAAAACAAAAAAAATAAACACAAAATTTGATCTTTGAAATTACAGTTTTGTCATTCTTGCTTGGGTTTCTTTTATCTCTCTCCCTGGTTTTCCAACTAGTGCACTTGTAGTGCCAAATGTATTTCTCTGTTTTAGTAAATAACCACAATTGTCACAGTAATCACTCACTTTTAAATGTACAAACTGCTATTGAGCATAGAAAGAAGAAGCCACGCTATTTTTTTTTGGGGGGGGGGGGGTTTATCCCGTGCAAAACTTGTGCGTTTTTTAAATTTTCAGGTAAAAAAATTAAATTTTTTGTTTTTTGTGGCCTAAAACCAGACTTGTTTCAAAAAAGCAAATATCTACAAACAATGGAACTTACAAAGTTCAACCTTATTAGAAACACATGTGATGGGGTGATGTCACCCCGGAACAAGCCAAAATTTGAAAATGCAAATATTTTGAGCAGCAAAATGGGGATTTGTATCCTGATCCTGTGCCAAATGTCAACATGTGCTATTTGCCATCATGGGGGATCAATGGATGTGTTTTGGGGGTGCAAACCCTTCCTCTCACCTACTTGAGTAGCGAGAAAGGGGTTGCATCCACAAAGCACAGACATAGATATCCTGTGATGGCAGATAGCACATGTTGACACACTGTGTGCATCTTCAAATTTTGGCTTGTGGATTATCCAATGCAAATTTGGGCGCAAAGCACAACATAGAAAAATGTTTGGGTGGGGGGGGGGGAGGGGTCAGTCTACTATACAGCCCATCATGTCAATGATGTTTTTATATTTATGTTCAATGACATTCATCCTATTCCTCATAATGTCCATTTCACTACTGCACTGCATTATTTCTTGTATCACAATTTTTGCACTAGCACTGGAGAAGGGTGTACTAGTAGATGCTGTGACACCACCATGTTCATCCCCTAAAAACAAAAAAAAAGGGTTTATTAGAAATATGCAGGCTTACATCTCTTTACCTGAAGCTGTGGTGACAGACACTGACCTGTTGTGCTGTTAATCTCTACCTCCCCTTTTTCCACCTCTCCTTCTTCCACACCTCATTCTTTCACACCTCCTTCTTCCAACTCTCCTTCTTCAACCTCTCCTTCTTCCACATCTACCTCCTCCACATGCTGAGGTTGGTGGTGTTTTTCATGTCTGTGCTTCCTTGCCTCCTCCAAATGATGTCCTCCCATTCTTCTTTCCCCTAATAAAATGAAACAAAAGGTATACTCAGCACACAGATATTGGAGGGCACAAATTGAAAACATTGCTTGGAAGTGGGGTACAATTGTCTGTTTGGGATCATTCCTAAAATCATCACCTTTGTTTTTTGGAGTTTCCCCAAGCTGGAATACTGAGGCTTTTTGTCAAAGTGACACACATGGAGGCACCCCAAAGCATCCTTTTGTGTGAGACCCTAATAAAAAGGTAATTTATGGGGGACACACAGGTGCTCCTAAATCCAGATGTGTAATCTGCTGATTATTATCCTCTCCTTTACACTGTGAATGAATCCGGTTTGCATTTCACATTCTAGTAAGGTCGAACAAACACATCATCTTGACAAAAATGTTTATAAATGTTGGTTTACGCCAAATAGGCATGACCACGTGTGGTTTTTCTCGATCTGCGTAAAACATCGGATTTTGGAGGAACGATGTTTACTAAGAACGTTAAAATACTACACTTTGCCCACTAACCTGAAAGTTGCCATGTTCAAAAGTACAACCAGGCCAAACAAGCACATGGAGAAAAACATGCAAAGATATAATAAAGATAATTGCTACAAACACATGAAAAATACCTACTTTTGTCAATAATTTTCCTGATCTTCCTATACTGCTCTGGCTCCCGCAATTTCAGGTCAGACCACCTTTTACGGAGCTGTTCCTTGGACCTCCTGACCCCAAATTTCTCGTAAAGACTCCTCGCCACTTTGTCCATTATTTGGGCCTTCCTCCGATTAAGGGTGTGGTATGGGCCATGATCGTCATCGTAATCTTTCCTGCGCAGTATGTCCACCATCTCTTCAAGTGACATATTCGTGGCTTTGTAGCATCTGGCCCTGGAACGGGACATTCCCTCCTCCGGCCTTTCCTCGTCACCGCCACCGCCATATTGTCGTTTCACACTGAGAAGGGGCATGGAATAGAGGAAAAGGTCCGTCATGGGCGGGCGAAGAGGGCGGCACTTCACGCATTTACGGGGGGGGTATATAAGGAGAACGACGTGACTACGTTGATTACGCAGAGTCTGGACGAGCGGAAGTGACGACCGACTTAAACGAAGGTAAAAATGAAAATGGGGACAGCAGAGGCCTATATATACTTGAGTCATGATATCAAGGCAGGGATGGGGTGTTTATGTTGATTGGACCCTTAACCAATTAAATTTTGGGCCCCCCCATGCAATTTTGCTCTTGATCTGCTCGGAGACATCTACAATATATATATTTATATGCAAGACTCAAAAACATCTTTATTTTACTGTGTATCAGATCAGGCAATGATTGTGATTGTTGGACAGAGGTAATTAAGCAGTGTATCATCTCATCAATGCTGAGGGGAATGATATATACACATGAATGGTGCCTTGATGAATGCTCTCATTACTTTACATCTAAATAAATAAGTGACATTAAGATGCCAAACACAGGGTCTGCAGTTAAATCATCATTACACAACAATGTGGCAAAGCTGGGCAACATTTATTAGTGACAGAAGTAGACACTGTGTTTAAAGGTCAAGATTGTGATAAGATTATGACAATTTAAGCTGACCTAGTGTTTATATGTTTTTGGTTTTCTATTCTAGACATAAATGTAGCCTGCTCGGATTGGCAGAGGTCGTTACTCCAATCCGAGCAGGCTTAGCATGCTCTGTCATCACACAGTGCATCGGGATTGGCTAAGCGGCGCATATACAGAATACATGCAGCCGTACAGAGCACCCGGCAGCTGATATCGATCGAGCAGCTGCTATACCCGGCGTATAAGACGACCCACGGATTTTGGCTGTGAAATTCCGGTGTAAAAAGTCGTCTTATACGCCGGAAAATACGGTATCTGATTTTAGTATTTATATAGTTCTATTCCTGCTTTGGCAGTTTACTCAACCTAGCCCCATCATATTTTTCCTTTATTGCTCAGCAGCAACACACGGCTCTGCTTTGTGGAGTTGTGTGTTGCCTGCCTGTGTGCACCATTGGGCGTGTCCTCTGCGGCTCTCGGTGCACAGTATGGTGGGTTTGCGTCTGTCAGTTATGCATGATCCATCCCTTTGTCCTGTATGACCTCACTATCTATGTAGAATGTGTGTCCTTAGCCATCCAAACAAACGGTTTGTCCTAAGTATTGATGGGCTTCAACAAAATGGCTGAAAGACGTTCTATTATGAAGACTATTTAAGCCTATGCATTTTACCTAGTAGCATCCCCTGATGAAGTCACAAGATGACACGCGTTGGGATTGGAGCACTAGGTTTATCATCAGTTTGACGGCAGGAAAATGAAAATGACAATGGTCCCAAAAATGTGTCAAAGTTGTGCGATGTGTCCGCCATAATGTCGCAGTCACGAAAAAAAAACGCTGATCGCCACCATTAATAGTAAAAAAAAAATTATTAATAAAAATGCAATAAAACTATCCCCTATTTTGTGAAAGCTATAAATTTTGCGATTTTTTTTTTTACCAAAAATAGGTAGAACAATATGTATCGGCCTAAACTGAGTAAAAAACATTTTTTTTATATATATTTTTGGGTGATATTTATTATAGCAAAAAGTAAAAAATATAGATTTTTTTTCAAAATTGTCGCTCTATTTTTGTTTATAGCACAAAAAATAAAAACCGCAGTGTTGTAATATGTTGGCCGATTTATGTGGGATATTATATTATAAGTCCAAAATTGACCAGGCCAGATTTCAGTTGACATTTGGTACCTGTTAAAATATCTACATATTACACATATCAAAGGAGACTTGTCGATTGCCAATATGCAAATATCCAGGAAAAGTCGATTTATTGTAAAAATTGTATGAATTGTAGAAGATGGCGAGGTACAGAGACAATTTTCATATTCATGTAGAACTCGTTCTGCACAGTATGTGGAAATAGCAGCATTTCTGCAAGTTCTCATTGAGTTAAGAGATGATGGTGGAATTGTTAACATTGCTTCTGACTCAGACCAGGTATGCAAGGGTGCAGTTGTCTATCTTTCATGGTGGAATGTGATGGGCTTTAAAGGAACAGATGGCAATGAAATAAGATATGCATCCTTATGAAAAATGATAGAGGAGGAAATGCAATTATTTTCAAAAATTAGTATCCGAAAGGTACAGGCCCACAGAAAACAAACAACTGAGCACTACTGGAACAATACTGTAGATAGATTAGCAAAGGAGGCTGCAGTAACATCCCCCGAATGGCCACATATAGAGCATACTTTGTCATTTCTAGTGTCTGCCCTTACACGTGCTCAAGCAAAAGGAATTGAAGAAAGGACATGTGAGTTGGGTAAAATACAAGATCAGGATGAGGAATTAGCCCAACTAAAAGAAATGTGTGGGACTGGGCCTATACAATTTGAGGGTCAAGAGATGCAGGTGAAGGATGGCCTTTTAATAACTTACAAAAATGATTTATCTTTATGGGTTGCCCCAAAAAGTGTGAGAAAATACATTCTTACATGAATTCATGGGTCCCCTGTTGGTGAACACGCCAAACTTCCTTTAGCTTTAGAGAGATTAGATCATGTAGCTTGGTGGCCTCAAAATAAACAACACATGCAGGACCATATCTTATCATGTTTGATGTGTGCCAGGCATGATCCCGCAAATAGGAAGAGGAGAGGGGCACTGATGAGACAAGCTCCCATGGGACCATGGGAGCGAATACAAATTGATTACACAGGTGAATAACCTAACACTGCACACCAGAACAAATATTTGCTGTTTTTTGTGGATTCTTTCAGTCACTGGGTTGAAGCTTTCCCTACCAAAAACTGTACTGAATGAATGAATGAATGACTTGTATAGCGCAACTCATGCAAACTGAATCGCCTCTTGGCGCTTTTTTCCAGCCAGAGTCTGCTTGGCTGGTGCGGTCATTTTACCCCGTAGGATCATGACACGCTTGGGACACACAGTCATACACAAAGATATACATATATATACTGGGCAAATTTGGACAAGATCCAATTTACCTACCAGCATGTCTTTGGAGTGTGGAAACCGGAGTACCCGGAGGAAACCCACGCATGCACAGGGAGAACATGCAAACTCCAGGCAGATGGTGTCGTGGTCGGGATTCGAACCAGCGACCCTTTTGCTGCTAGGCGAAAGTGCTACTCACTGCACCACTGTACTGCCACTACTACTGCAAGGATCTTGGTCAAAGAAATATTTAGTCGGTGGGGGATACCAAAAGTTTTAGACAGTAACAATGGGCCAGGTTTTGTAGGTAATGTGGTGCAAGAAACATGTAAGCTCCTTGGTGTCATCCAAAAATTTCACATCTTTTATCACCCTGAGTCTGCAGGACAGGTTGAACGAATGAACAGGACAATTAAAAATGCTCTTAGAAAGGTTGTAAATGAGCAAGGTACCGATTAGGATGAAAAATTACCCTTTGTTCTGGCAACTATTCGTTCCAGAGTTTGCAGGTCCATAGGCTTTGCCCCTTATGAAGCTCTGCTCGGCAGAACAATGAGAACCTGGGAACATCTGATAAATCCTGTCCCTGCAGCATTAGAAACTGTGTCATTGTCTGAATCATGGGTAGAGATCTTAAAGGATCATGTGATTACAGTACATAATGCTGTGTGTGCCACTGATGAATGTACTCATAAAAGCTCACAACAGTGGTTTAATGCAATGGGTGACACTAGTGAATACCAAATTGGGACTAGAGTAATGTTACAGTATTTTCTGGGTTTCATCCATTCCCTAGGGCAAAGTGGAAGGGCCCTTATGCAGTCATAGACAAAATTGGACCCTCTGTTTACTTATTAGACTTGTGAGAGGATAGGTCAAGATGGAGTCATGCATGTCAGATCAAAGCATTTACAGGAAAAATTGATTTTATGGATGAGAGCATTGTCTAACTTTCTTCCTGTGATTGTCTTTCAGGTCCCAGGAGGAAGGCGAATATCAGAAGACTACACCAAAATGAAGACACCCCCCCTGGACAAATACAAGCCTCTATTAGCATATGTGTTGATAACAGCGTCAATCACTCTACTACTTTGCATCACAAACATCAAAGTGGAAAAGTGTCAAGCTTCATTAGAGACACCTAATTTATAATGTTCATTTCCACCTATTTATAATATATGAAATTTACATAAATAGATTGTAACGGCTACCCCATTAGTGAGGGGGTATCAGCAGTTGGAGACGTCCTTTTCCCTGGCAAGTTGTTGTATGTGAGTGAAGCCGGTATAATCCCATCCACGAGATCCAGAGAGAGAGAGTCAGGTTCAGTTGTAAAAGGAGCAGAATAATAATCCCATCGAATGCCCTTTCAAGAACGAGACGGGGCTACGTTTTGAAGGGTCAAGTAGACAACTTTAATGGTTCACTCAATCAAACTCCCCACCCACACATCACACAATGATCTCCTTCCAATCCACATCCCTAGACAGACGTTCTGTCTCCGACAAGTACATTCCACACATAAGCAGTATTTAGCATACATAATTAGAGGTCTGGGAGCAGACCTGGATTAACACCTTTACACAAGGGACAATGAACTGTCTAGGAGTAGATGCAATTAACACCTTTCAAAAGAATGTGTCCCCACATTGAATAGCCAACAACTTGTGATATCTCAAGAAATCCTGCAAACATGAATTATGATTCACTTGCCACCCCATCTCCTGGCTCAATCTGTGCCCAAAAGTCACTCATGTTACATAGATCTTTCATCTTCACCTTTTTATTATATTTTAGTATATATAATAATTTTTGTATTATATATTTTTTTATTCTTTCTCCATTCTTTTTATTATTTTATATATTTCCAATTTTTTAGTCCTACAGTGGAGTTATTCCAACTAACCTACCTCATTTTCCCAGCCTACCTGTTTTAGTTTAGCATAGTGTAGGAGTTTTAGACATAGGAGTAGTCACTCCCTCTGGGGGATTCCAAGGGATGGGGGTCGTGTAATAACAATTTTTGGTGAATATATATAGTCTGACACTACCATTAGTCAGTATTTAATTGTTATTTTAATTACAAACTGTATTTTAATTATAGTGGTCATTTACAGCTTGGTGTGCATGCATTCCCTTGAGGCCCCGTACACATGGTCGGACCAAACCGATGAGACTGGCCCATCGGATCGTTTTCATCGGTTCACCTCTGAAGTGGCCGTACGGCCTGATATGTGTACACACCATCAGCCCAAAATCTGATCGGGTCAGAACGCGGTGACGTCAAACACACGACGTGCTGAATAAAACGAAGTTCAATGCTTCCAAGCATGCGTCAACTTGATTCTGAGCATGCGCGGGTTTTGAACCGATGCTTTTCTGTACTAACCATCGGTTTGGTCCGATGGGGCAGCGGTTCATCGGTTCGGTTTTGAAGCATGTTTAGAAATTTTGGACCGAAGGAAACCAGACCGATAGCCTATACACACGGTCGGTTTGGTCCGCTGAAAATGAACTTCGGTTCATTCTCATCGGACCAAACCGACCGTGTGTATGGGGCCGAAGTGATAACTTTTTTAAGTGGAATTTGGGATCTGTGTTGATTGACAACGGCAGTTGCCCACATTGCAGCTTCATTTTTTACTGTATTTTGTGTGTCTGTATACAGTCTTATGGCTTAGACAATCAGGTCTAGTTGGATCAGTTGTACTGATCATTATTCCACATGCAGCTCTGGTTTAAATTTGTGTTTTTAAATATCGTAAACAGTGTTTAATATGCACACGATCTTAAAGATGTGATGAAATTTTAAGTTTAATGATTGCATATGGATATGGATCGGTCACTGGGTGTTTCCGGTACTGTGGCTGGCTGCTCGGCTATTGCGCAGTTAAGCGGCAGCCCAGCCTCATGGATCATAGGTGTACTGATCCTCGAACTTCCGCCCAGCTCCTGGCAGTGTTTACATGACGAAACAGGCTATTGCAATAGCGTCGGACGTACGCCAGTGCGTCTGACGTCACGCAAGGGGCGGAACTAATCCCAATTTTGACCGGTGGTTGGTATGGTGAGTCACGCCCTCAGACGAAGTCAGGAAGTGACGAAACGTGTCAGAAAGTGACTCACAACCAATTACCGGAAGTGACGCATGCGCTCCAAAGACCTGGAAGTAGGAAGGACACGTGTATACTGGTAACACAGACGGCGTTCTTCTACATAACGGCTAAGCGCATGCAAATTATCATTTACATTGCTTGAAACTTTGTTTTGTTTGGTACGCACATATGTATAAAGGGGTACTGTTGGGGGTTAAAATAAATCTTTTGAACGGTACTGCTCTATGTGGGAATTTTTTCTCTTATATGTGATCCTGGACCGCATATCAAGCAAGACTTAGTGGTGGAAAGTGCAATATGTGAAGGAGATGGTTAACATTTTACGCTCATTTAAATCTTACCTTTGGTAAGTGCATTCCCAAAAGGGGATTGTCCCCCCACGTGGTGAACAACTTTGGGTGAAAGGAGTACTGGGCACTGCCCGTATAATTTATCACATCCTCCCACATCTGCATCACTATCAATTCCTGCATGCAACACATATAGAGGACTTTCAAACGACAGTTTGATTTCAGCGCTGTTACAGCACTATTTTGGACTTTCTTAGTTTTTAATAATACTGTTTTATTCAAGTAAATTTTCTATGCCTTGTCAGTAAAAAAAATCTGGGGCTGTCAATCCTGCCTGTATCCCTGAGATATAATAATAAATCACCTGCATATAATGTAGGGCTAGTCATTAATGTTTTTGCCCAAGGGTAATGGCTCTAGACTGTGCTATTCTTAAATAGACTCCTTTTCTTTCTATATAGGTTAACTACAATTTATTAAAATATTTTGAAAATGAATTTACACTTGAAGTCAAGTTGGCTGGGAGCAAGATATAAAGCATTACAGTTTACAGGTTCTGTCAGTCAAACCCATATAACCAGTTCTGCAACAGGTAATTAACTGTAAACACGAGATAGAAGTCTAACATATTTGTTGCTTTTTCATGCTTATAAATTGTTTTAGACATTTGATGAACGTGTAGCCCTGTGATGGGGGGGGTCATATGAAGTTGCCCTCTCCACATGGTGCTAACCTGCAGGTAACCAAATGAGCCAAAGCCTTTGCTAAAGGAAGAGCGGACTATGGGGCAGATCCACAAAGATCTGCCCCGGCGCAGCGTATCTGAGATACGCTACGCCGCCGTAACTTACTTTTTTTGGTTTGAATCCTGAAAGAATTTGCGCCGTAAGTTACGGCGGCGTAGTGTATCTCTCGCGGCGTAACGGCACCTAATTCAAATCGGCGAGTAGGGGGGCGTGTTTCATTTAAATGAAGCGCGTCCCCGCGCCGAATGAACTGCGCATGCGCCATCCCTAAATTTCCCACCGTGCATTGCGCTAAATGACGTCGCAAGGACGTCATTGTTTTGACGTGGACGTAAATTACGTCCAGCCCGATTCACAGACGACTTACGCAAACCAATTTTTTTTTTTAATTATACGCGGGAACGACGGCCATACTTAACATTGAGTACGCCACCAAACAGCAGCTTTAACTATATGCCGAAAAAAGCAGACTAGAGACAACGTAAAACAATGCGACAGACGCTCGTATGTTCGTGGATCGTCGGAAATAGCTAATTTGCATACTCGACGCGGAAAACTACGGGAACGCCACCCAGCGGACGCCGAAGAATTGCATCTTAGATCCGAAGGCGTACGAAGACGTACGCCTGTCGGATCTAACCCAGATGCCGTCGTATCTTGTTTTGATGATTCAAAACAAAGATACGACGCGGGAAATTTGAAAGGATGCCAGCGTATCAGTAGATACGCCGGCGTACTCGCTTTGTGGATCTGCCCCTATGAATGTATAATTGGCAGTGCCTCCAACTAGAAACTAGCAGGTGATTAGTGTAACTTTATATATGATAAAGTGATGGCATTACACACAACCAAAGCAATAACAATAATGTACATATGTTTTAGAAGAACAATGTATATACAGTTTGTATCTATACTGTATATCCGTATATATAACTAAAGGCCTTTAACACCAATGCCTCCAATTAGGCCCTGTAGCACAGTTCAGTTGCAGGGGCCCCTGATGAGCTGGCTTGCAAGGCATAACACAATCTGGCTTAAGAGGATGAACACTGATGCATCTGTGGAGCAGTGGCTTCCTGGGGACAATTGTACACACATACACACCGATGGCGAAGAAGTCTGGAACATGCCACCTGCAAGGCAAATAAGGCCTAGGACTATAGGCTATCAAAGCTACCGGACTACCTATCTAAATGGCAGTCGGAAGCCTATCTTGTCACTACCCTGAGCGGTTTACCATTCCCTAGGCTAATACTAGCTAGGAACCCCCCAGACCAAAAAGGGTCACTGCTGCTTTAAATAATGAAGTGATATATTTACTCTTCAACACAAACCAGTCACTTGATAGGTTATAATTAAATGAGCTTTGCTCTCATATGCTTGAGAATAGCCCAAGTATGTTGCAGTATGCAAACAAAAAGTTTCAGTGAATCCTCAATAGATATCTCTGATTCCCAAACAGGAGTGACAGTAATATAACAAATAGTGAGCTACACAGTACAGTAACACTGGCCTATATTTTCCCTTTTCAGCCTGGATGGATACAACACAAAATCATACTCCAGCACCTACTGGCTAGCATGACTGTTGTGTAGAGAAGTCCAGACTCTAGGTAAGGCCTTCTGAGAAAAGACCAAACAGACCTGCACTAGAATATACAGTATGAATAAAGTATGCATACAATGTTGTCCAAAACAGGTGTAGACTATTAATGTTAGATGTTCTGTGCAACTGGTGATTATGTCTACTATGAGCACTAGAAACAGCCTATAGGGGTTGGCCAGATTGCTTTAATAAAAATAAATAATTTGTAGACTGACAATATATTTGCTAGATTACCAATTTACTAACATGCAGGTTCAAACATATCATCAACTTTAACAGTGGCTTATAAAATATTAACCACTTGACCACTGGGCACGAAAACCCCCTTAATCACCAGACCAATTTTCAGCTTTCGGTGCTCTCACAATTTGAATGACAATTACTCAGTCATACAACATTGTACCCATCTGAAATTTTTGTCCTTTTTTTCACACAAATAGAGCTTTCTTTTGGTGGTATTTGATCACCTCTGCGGTTTTTATTTTTTGCGCTATAAAAGAAAAAAGACTGAAAATTCTGTAAAAATAAAAAAAAAATTCTAGTTTCTGTCATATTAGCAGGTTATTTCTCACACACATCATATGCATACTACAAATTACACCCCAAAACACATTCTGCTATTCCTCCCGAGTATGGCGATACCACATGTGTGAGACTTTTACACAGCGTGGCCACATACGGAGGCCCAACATGCAGGGAGCACCATCAGGCGTTCTGGAGCACCCAGGCCAATTTTGACATTTCTCTCCTACATGTAAAAATCATCATTTATTTGCTAAAAAATTACATAGAACCCCAAAACATTATATATGGTTTTTTTTCAAATACCCTAGAGAATACAATGGCGGTTGTTGCAACTTTTTATCTTGCACGGTATTTTCGCAGCAATTTTTTGAACGCGTGTTTTTAAAAAAAAAACTGTTTTGTGCTTAAAAAAAAAAAAACAGTAAAGTTAGCCCAATGTTTTTGCATAATATGAAAGATGAAGTTACGCCGAGTAAATAGATACCCAACATGTCACCCTTCAAAATTGCACACGCTCGTGAAATTGCGCCAAACGTTGCTACTTAAAAATCCCCATAGGCGACGTATTGCAAGGTATTGGAGTATTGAGGGTATTGCGGAGTATTGGGGGGGTATTGCAGAGTATGGGGGGGTATTGCAGAGTATGGGGGGGTATTGCAGAGTATGGGGGGGTATTGCAGAGTATGGGGTGGTATTGCAGAGTATGGGGGGGTGGTATTGCAGAGTATGGGGGGGGTGGTATTGCAGAGTATGGGGGGGTATTGCAGAGGATGGGGGGGGGGTATTGCAGAGTATGGGGGGGTATTGCAGAGTATGGGGGGGTATTGCAGAGTATGGGGGGGTATTGCAGAGTATGGGGGGGGGTATTGCAGAGTATGGGGGGGGGGTATTGCAGAGTATGGGGGGTGGTATTGCAGAGTATGGGGGGGGGGTATTGCAGAGTATGGGGGGTTGCAGGTATGGGGGGTATTGCAGAGTATGGGGGGGGTATTGCAGAGTATGGGGGGGGTATTGCAGAGTATGGGGGGGTATTGCAGAGTATGGGGGGGTATTGCAGAGTATGGGGGGTATTGCAGAGTATTGCACTTTACTTAGCGCTTATCATTTTTTTTTTATTGCAGAGTATTGCGCAGGGATGGCTGGATCTGTGACTGCAATTGTCACAGATCCAGCCCACAGTGCGGCGGCTGCTGCTGCCGCCCGATCCCCCCCCCTCCCTCTCCTCTCACACTGTACCGAACGGTACAGAGAGGAGAGGGAGGAACTGGCGTCATTACATGACGCCGGTTTGTTTACAAGTGATCGCGCCGTCATTGGACGGCGCGATCACGTGGTAAGGAGCCGCTTCCATTGGCTCCTTACCGCGATCCGTGTTGCTGCGGGTCCCGTGGACCCAGCGAGCGCCGGTGATCGCGTGTGCGCGCGCGCTCGGGCGCGCAATTCTGACTCTCTGGGAGGACGTATATTGACGCCCTCCTAGAGTTAGGGAACCGCCTTGTAGCCGTATTTCGGCTATAGGGCGGTTACCAAGTAGTTAATCTCATCACCAAGACTTACTTAGTATTTCCACAGCAAAACTCACATGTAACAAACAAGACAAATGAAGAAATGATATACACTTTCTAGAATACTACGTCATAATAACAACAACAAAAAAAAGAAGCAATTAAAAGGGCAGGGCAATAATTACTGTGTTTGAATAATCTCACTTGGCATGGTTTGTGATGAGGGAGGTAAAAAATAACATACAGCATTGCACTCATTTTGCTGTTATTTTTTATTATGTATGAGCCATCCCTGGAAAATCTACTGTATGTGCATGACTGTTTAAATCATTATACTGTACATTTATCTAAGTAAAAAGTCATTGTGATGTTCCGATAAATATAATGCCATGTTTTGGGCATGTAATGTTATTTATTAAAATATGTATCTATAGTAAACAGTGCCAACCTGTAACTAAACTCAGCCTTGGAAAACAGGTTAACCCTTCCCACAATCGTGTATATGACATATGTTTGGTAAGCAAAATAGGGATGTTTTTTTTTTGTTGTTCACTTGTAGCACCCTCTAGCTGTGTTGCTAGAGTGCTAGGATTATTTTGTGTTAGACCCCTTTCACACTGGAGAAAAATAGCGCCTGTAAAGCGCCTGAAAAAAGCCTCAGTTGCTTTCACACTGGAGCACTGCGCCGGCAGGGCGTCAAAAAAAGTCCTTCCAGCAGCTTCTTTGCAGTGCTTTAGGAGCGGTCATCCCATAGTGTCCCTATCCACTTTTATTTCCCTGAATAAAACATAGAAACAAAGCCAGAGGCGTAACTAGAAACTTCAGGGCCCCGGTGCAAGAAATCACGAAGCCCCCCCCCCCCCAAAATCATGATTTTGATATATATTTTTTTAGGGAGGCAGGAACGGCGGTAGTTGAGGGGGGGGTGGCAGTGGTGATAATTGAGGGGGGGGGGTGGTAGCGGTGGTACTTGAGGGGGTGGCAACAGTGATGTTGAGGGGGTGGCAGCGGTGGTACTTGGGGGGTGACATCTGTGGTACTTGGGGGGTGGTAGCAGTGATACTTGGGGGGTGGCAGCGATGGTACTTGGGGGTGGCAGCAGTGGTACGTGGGGGGGTTACAGCGGTTGTACATGGGGGGTGACAGCAGTGGTACGTGGGGGGTGACAACGGTGGTGCCATCCTCTCCCACCACCACCTTTACCTCTTACTGATCCCTCCCCCCCCCCACTGATCTCTACCCTATCCCCCCCCCCCCACTGATCTCATCCCTATCCCCCCATCACCTCTGTTGTAGAAGTGATGGGGGTAGGAATGGGATCAGTAAGAAGCAGAGGTGGTGGAGGTTTGGATGGATAGATTGCACTGCAATCCATCACTTACTTCCGTCACCGTGCCTTTCCTAATGGGGAGAGCACCTCCCCTCCACTCGATTGGTGTCAGCTGACTTCATTTTTCAGTGTCCGTCCCGCCTCCCTACAGTCTCTCTCTCTGGATAGGTGGGCGGGATAGTGCAGAGTTTCTCTCAGCCAGTGTTCTCTCCGCTCAGTGGGCAAAAGCCCCCCTCCCCGCGGTGGAACGAACGGGCAGGCGGCGCGGCTGCGGCGGGCCTCCCAATAGTCAGCAAAGCCATATTGACGGCCCCTCACACTGGCACACTGGTGGGCCCCCCTGAAGTGGCAGATCTGCAGGGCCCAGTCCGCCACTGAACAAAGCACTGGACTGTTCTTCTGACTTGTCTTCTGAATTGTGCTGTGAAAATGTGGTGTGCATGGCTGTGCAAGGTGGGAGATCTCTTTCTACTTGCAGCTCCTTAGCGGGTGAGCGACAAACTTCATATTTAAAAAATAAATGACTATCCCCACAGACATGGAAATATAGGATAGATTTGAATAGATGAATGCCACCACAATGCACTGAAAACACGTATATAAAAATGTGAAAGTAAAATAAAAAATAACACTATCATATTAATATATTAAGATGCATTATGATTTTCTCGTTCACAAAGTGCACATGGCCTCAGAGGGTGCTTTTGAGTGTAGGAAAAGTGCACACAGAGATAGAGACACACCAACACTGATATTAACCACAGTTTCAGTGCTAGTGTCAGCCAGGGGACAGAAGAACAGCACAAGTTTTACTAGAATTCAAAACTAGATACTTTTTTTATGTTGTTAGATGAAAAAAAAAAGTAGACTGTGGAAGTAACTAGATCAGCACAAATATAGATACATACATTGATAAAGTTTTTTCACAATTCTTTTCTTACATCTAAGAATTGGTAATGTGCAATATTTTTAAAATGATTGCTTTTGGGTTTACTACCGCTTTAAACCCTCCCAACTTCATAATCTTGCTTTTATATTATTCATTATATATCAGCAATAATCATGGAAATTTAAAGTCAACCAATAATGAAAGAAACATGGGGCCTGCAACTGTTAAATTTCTTGCCTTTTAGCTTTTTATCAGGACAAGGTATCATGGCTGACTGCAAGATTTTTTGTTATGCCACGTACACACACTCAGAATTTTCAACTCAAATGTTCGATGGGAGCTTGTTGTCGGAAGATCCGACCGTGTGTAGGCTCCATCGGGCATTTGCTGTCGGAATTTCCGACAACAAAAAATTGAGAACTGGATCTCAAATTTTCTGACAACAAAATCCGTTCTCGTAAATTCCGAGCGTGTGTAGACAATTCCGACGCACAAAATTAGATAGAACATTTGTCACGCTGCAGATTTTTTAATCTTTTAATGCAGCGCATTCTCTTCTTTATAATGCTAGAAAAGTTGCTTCACTGCTGATATTCACACAGAGTTCTGACAAACTGATTTCTCCGATTACGAGAGATCGGGAACAGCAATAGATGACATAAGCGCGAATTGTCTCTCACCAAACTTCTACTAACACGTGATTAACAGAAGGAGCCCAAAGGGTGATGCACTTGGTATTGAACTTCCCTTTTCTAGTGCCGTCGTACGTATTGTATGTAACGCGTTCTTGGCGATCGGAATTTCCGATAACATTTGTGCGACCGTGTGTATGCAAGACAAGTTTGAGCCAACATCCGTCGGATTTTTAAATATTTGTTAAAGTGTTACTAATACCAGGACCCTGCATTTACTATATCTGGTCTCCCACGGTACATAAACCATGAAAATGCATTTACTTCAGTAAATATAAACTGCTAAATGCCTTTTTTATCAGCAGTTAGACCAGTCTTGGTTAAAGCTTGTAAAATGAGTTTTCATTCTCCCACGATTGTCTTATCAGGCTACAGGACCCCTGACCCTTTGTCTGGACAGTGCAGATTGACCCTGTGTTGATCACATGCACTCTCAAGAAAAAAACAACTCTCTAGCAATACACACCAAACTGAGCATGCCCAGCCTGTCCCCTGGCTCTGTAAATATCAGCAGATATTTCGGAGACAGTGGAAGGAGGAGAGGATCAGAGGAGACAGCATCAAACAGCCTTTTTACACAATGCAGAAGATTAACCCCTAAGGTTCCACAGTGAGTATAATAACAAACATGCTTTACTGCATATACAGACTGATTTTACTGTTGTGGGTTTAGTAACATTGTAAGTTACACTATGTGAATTGGGACGTGTAAAATAAATACTGTAAGATGGGATAGGCAACCTCCACATTTCAGCTGTGGTGAAACTACAAATCTCATCATGCCGCTGCCTCTAGGAGTCATGCCCGTGATTGTTAGGGTCTTGCAATGTCTCATGGGACTTGTAATTTCGAAACAGCTGGAGGGTTGCCTACCCCTGTTTTATGACGTAGATGTTGCAAAACTGGAAATATAAAAAGGACCATGGCAACAGCTAGGAAACTTTATCTTCAATATTTAGTGAGTCATCAGCTCAGAAGATAGAGCAAATGTTGGTACATCTGGATGCCTGCTTGTTTCAGGTCAGTGACTCATAAAGCAGATAAGCCATAGGAAAAGCAAAACATCCTTAAAACTAGCAATATACAGGTATTTTAAAAGTTAGCAATGACAGTGTTTATGGTATTATCACAATATATCAACTTGAGATGAATTTGGCATGATTTGTGTTTTTACTGTGCCATTATATTTCAGTAAAAAATATATAATTACCGGTATATAATAGACTGCATTATTATTAAATATTAAGATTGACTGAATTAATATTGAGAAGTGATACACTGTCAGTAAACAATTCGACAAAAATATGATGTATACATTCACTAATAGTAATAAATATGCAGCTAATTAAAGGATTTCACAAGTAATAGTCCAGTGTTTTTTATATAGTTCAAAATAGCTTTCTCTAACTATCTCCCTGGATGTAAGGAAGCGCAAAGGATGATTCAAATATTTATTCATGTATAATTTATGCTTTGCATTCTCACGATATGATACCAAATGTTTTACTCATCAAAAGCTATTTGCCTCAAAAATAATTAAACCTGTTTGCATTATCACTTTACCTAATGTTATAAATAATACCAACAATATTCCATATAGTACACCATATAAAAAATAAGCCAGTTTTAAGCAAGTATAATTGCTGGTAAACAATTAAAGGGGTTGTAAAGACAAACATATTTTCCTCTTAAATTAAAGTCTGACAGTAGCTGATAAAGTAAAAAGTAATGTTTTGCATTATAACTAGTTTGATACCTGTTGAAATGGGGCTGTTTTATTCACCTCCGGCACTCCTGAATCATTATTCTCACTGACTTCCTGGTTTGCGGTGCCCATTCATTCTTGCTACATCGCGGCCTAATGGGAACTACAGTTCCCATTGGGCTTAGCCTCCATGCCTGTGAGGGATAAGAGAGCATCTTCACGCAGGGCTGTAGTCATAGGGAGGGGGTGAGCACATTCTACTTTCCACCATGCAAAACGGCTCAGATGCTGGTGGAAAGCAAGAAGAGGAGAGACAGGAAATGGCATTTTCAAACCTGGATTACTGTATTTTGGAGGTCAAAAGGAAAAACGAGGTAAGTGATATTTAAATGATCTAGCTTACAGCAATTAATTTATCTAATAAAAAACAAACCTTTAGTGTTCCTTTAAGGTATTAAGCCATTACACCATTATTCATTGTTCACTGATTATATCACAATTTCACGTGCAAAAGTATGTATTTCATTGGGGTTGATCTACTTTTGTTTTCTGTCAGTGGTACGCTGTAACAGTGTTAACAATGATAAGAGAACTGGGTTGCACATGAGTTTCAAAAATTAATTGAACAGTTAGAGATGTTGAAATTTCTAGAAAGTTATGTTGGTTATGCTCTTACTTTTGCCAGCCATAGACTTGGCAATATTGCAGCAGTTTCAATCATGTTCAACCAAGTTTCAATAGAAAAAAGTACAAAATGACCCACCAATCCATCAACAGATCCACCAACAGTTTCCTGGTGCCTACATGGCAGCATACATATGGTTGGTTACGCTGCCCACATCCAACCCACAGGACTATTATAACTCTATAAAAAACAAAAAGCAAAAGCATTCCATTTTTTAATGACCTGCATGATTATGTGGATTCCAGCCCCTGACTTCACCTGGTTTAGGTGCTGCCATTTAGGTGCATCCTATCCTGAGGTGAAGTCCTATGACTTTGGCTGCTAAAAGTGCTTATGAGTATCAGAGACCCTTTTTCGTGGATCTTTTTCAGTCAAAAAATAAATGCATTTATCTTATTTTTTTATGAAAAGTCTGCTGACGTTCCTTGCTACTTGTCTCTGCTATTCTGTCTCTACTGCAGTATGGAGGAAACCACAGCTAAGAAGTAGAGGCCATTCTGTATATGCCAGACATTTTGCAAGCTTCTTTCAGAGGGTTTTTACTTAGAAAGGGGGTGGAGCGACATGTTATGTGATAAAGTCATCAAGCTGATGACCTCCCCGCATACGCAATGGCCACACGAGGCTGTGGTGACCATTTTGAATTCTTCAGCCAGCTATGTACAGTCTTCCTCCTATTTATGAGGACAGAGTTTTAAAATGGTGTTTTCTGATGCTGGCTGTGAATTCCTTCTGTACCGGCTGCTCAGAGTTCTCATAGAGTTTTCTTCTGGTAGGTCTTTCCCCCTTTTGTTTTCTGAATGTATTTTTTCCTGACTAAAAGGTAAAAGGAGAAGTTTAAACACTGGAGATAAAGGGGCTGGTAAATATATGGGTTAGAGAAGGTTGTGAAAAACAAGCTCTACCTGATAAAATGATTTGTGGGACCTGTTTGGGGGAGGTTTCAAGAGATAAGGAGATGAAGAGGCAGGAAGGTAGGAGGTTGAAGAAGCAGATGATATAAAAAGAAGAGATGTCAGATCCATTATCAGGCAGTAAAGTAACCATGTTCTACACATACACCAGGACGAGTTGGAAAAAAGTTCAGAAGAAGAAAAAGTTATTTCGGAAAAGGCGTTTACAGCTTTTGACTTTTCAGTCATTGAGTCCTTCATTATAGCAATGAAAGAGGGTATTCAATAGGAAGAGGCTGTGGAGTCCCCAACAAAAATTTAAAAGTGTTAATAAATTAGTGAAGTCTCAGAGATTATGCCCTGAGGAAGACACGTGACCATGTGTTGACACGCCTAGGACATAGAAGGCATTCGGGCTCTACAGTGATTAAGATACTCTCTTAGGTGTGGTGCGCTGAAGCACCTATACAATAAGGTGACCATATTTTTAAAATGAAATCCGGGGACATATTTTTTTTTCTAGTAATGGCGGCAATCAGTGACTCTCTGCCCGTCACCGCTGCCCGCCTCACAGCGATTGCGCATTGAGGAATGTGAATAAAGACCATGCTTGATGTGTGCCATGATGTCACTGCCCAGGTGTGCACCCAGACCTGTTGCCCGATCCGAGGCCAAGCTCAGCAGTTCACCAATCAGATGGCTCCAAATGGCAACAAGTGCATTTTTCATGGGCACAGGATTGTTAGATCGACTTCTGTTGAGTGGCAGTGGGCACACATGGCACAGATTTTTACAATCTGTCCCTGGTTTTACTAAGGCTGGCAACCCTGATGGGGCCACCTAGTGGCATGGGGCCCTCGGTCACTGCCCGAATGGTCAGTCCGCCCCTGCGGACAGACTATGTGAGTTCACTGTGTCCGACTAACGCATGTCCAGACCAGGTGGAGGTCTGGGACCTTGTTAGTCGACTTTTGATGGGGGAGAAATGTGACAGACTCACCCGGGACAGAGGCTTTTGGAGGGGACTGAATGATAGCCTCTTGCCTTGCAATCATGTGATCATGATTGCCTACCACGTGGTAGGTATCACATGGGTAGGTACAGAGCATGATGGGACTGTGAGGCCTATATAGGTCCGATGCAAGGCGCGCATCCGTCATTTCAGCGAGGAGGACCGGCGAGTCAACATCGGGAGAAGAAGAGAAGTGAAGAACATGACGTCACAGCGCGGAAGAAGACGTACAGCACGGAAGAAGGGACCGGACTGCGAGACGAAGAACCGGGGTGCGACGAGTCAACAGCGGAGAGCGGCGAGACCCCCCGGATAGCGGAGAAGACCCGTCCGGATAGCGGAAGAAGAAGAGCCCCGCCGAAGACGCCGGAGGAAACCCGCCGGGGGGGTGGGGGCTTTTTTAAAAGCCACCCCCCCCCGGCGGTGGAAGAGAACCAGACGGCGGCCCCCACCCACTCGAAGACGTCAAAGAAGAAGCCCCCCCTGGTAAAAGAGCTAATAAAGAAGACAGGGGGCGGCCTCCGGAGCAGAAAAATAAAATATTTTAATACACTGTGTGGTTTATTTGTGTTTTTACCACTTTTCTTGCAGGTGAATGGGTAGGGGTACGATGTACCCCATACTCATTCACTTAGGGTGGGGGGGCCGGTATCTGGGGGCCCCCTTATTAAAGGGGGCTCCCAGATTCCGATAAGCCTCCCGCCCGCATACCCCGACAACCAACGGCCAGGGTTGTCGGGAAGGGGCCCTGTCCTCATCAACATGGGGACAGGGTGCTCTGAGGTGGGGGGCCGCAGTGCGCCCCCCTGCCCCAGAGCACCCAACCCCCCCATGTTGAGGGCATGCAGCCTGGTACGACTCAGGAGGGGGGGGGGGGCGCTCGCTCGTCCCCACTCCCTTCCTGGCTGGCCGGGTAGCGTGCTTTGGATACGGGTCTGGTATGGATTGTAGGGGGACCCCCTACGCCGTTTCTTTCGGCGTAGGGGGGCTCTCCTTACAACCCATAACAGACCTAAGGGCCCGGTATGCTCCTGAGGGGGGGACCCATGCCGGATTTTTATTTAAAATCCGGCGGGGACTTCCCCCTCAGGATTCATAACAAACGCCGCACGCGTGTAGAATTGGCGGGAATCCAAGTCGGATCTTCCGTCGCTTCTATGACGGCTCTGTCTCCATCGCGGCAAGCCAGCTCGGCGCTGGCTCCCGCGATGGGGCTCGTAGGTGCTCAATCTCGCCGAGAAAGAGAGCGAGATTGACACAAAATCGGGTTCACCTACTGTATATATATATATATATATATATATATATATATATATATATATATATATCGAACTGTTGTCACAACGAAACTAAAATAAAGCATTTTTTATGTCGGATCTTTCAGATTTCAGATTCTGTGTGTTTGGTATAGTTTGGTTAAATGTTAAAATCCACAAAATTCGGACATTTGCAGACACTGAAGGATTTGACCCTCTTCCTCTGGATATACATAACGCCTTCCAGCTCTTGCAAACAGGTCCAGACTTAAGCCTAGGACTAAATACTTTATGAGAGCTGATAAGACCAAAACTTGAACTTTTAGACAAGAGATGAGCTCTACATCCATTGGTAGAGAGATCCCTTAAAGTGGTTCTGAGACTAAAACCACCTTTGGTTGATCTTTGGTTTTGGATTTTCATACTTCAGCTCCTTTTGGTCTTACAGAGAGCTGCACATTAGAAAACATAACGCAAAAGACTGCCTTCTTAGTAGTCATCACATTATATTGTCGAGAGTGTAGAGCAGTGGTCTCCAAACTCCAAAAAAGTCCTTTATTAATAAAAAAAAAAAAATCCAGCGGTGGTAATCCACTCTCGGTCCGGCTTACTGCTCCAACGTTGTCTGTATCCAGCGACAGGTGATCTCTGGTCCAGCGATGAGAAGATCCATCCATCCAGAGCGCAGCATCGCTGACCTCCTCTCTCCGCTGGACACAGCCCAGCGGAATGACGCGGGTGAAGCTTTAACATTTCTTATATAGGGAAGGCGGGGCCACCTGTCACATGACCCCCACACCCTCTGATGCACCCTCTGCTACATCACTGGGGAAGCCCAGTGTTCCCCCTTGCATCAGAGGGGGCGGGGTCACGTGATGGGTGGCCCGCCTCCCCTATATAAGAAATGTCACAGCTTCACCCGCATCATTCAGCTGGGCTTTTTTTTTCTTTTTTTTCTATTATTAAAGGACTTTTTTCTATGGTGTGTGTGTGTGTGTGTGTGTGTTTTTTTCCAACTATTTACACTTCCTTCGTGAAATGGTAGGGGTACAATGTACCCCATTACCAATTCACATAGGGGGGGCAGGATCTGGGGGTCCCCTTTGTTAAAGGGGTCTTCCAGATTCTGATAAGCCCCCCGCCCGCAGACCCCCACAACCACCGGGAAAGGGTTGTGGGGATGAGGCCCTTGTCCCCATCAACATGGGGACATCCTCCCCATGTTGAGGGCAAGTGGCCTGGTACAGTTCAGGAGAGGGGGGGACCGCACTCTGTCCCCCCCTCTTTTCTGCAGCCGGCCAGGTTAACATGCTCGGATAAGGGGTCTGGTGTGTATTTTTGGGGGAACTCCACGCCATTTTTTTTTATTTGGGGTGGCGTTCCCCTTAAAATTCACACCAGACCTGAAGGGTCTGGAATGGATATTTGGGGGGAACCCCACGTAATTTTTTTTTTAAATTAACGGCAGGGTTCCCTTTAATATCCATTCCAGACCTGAAGGGCCTGGTAATTGAATTTGAGGGGACCCCCTCGCTATTTTTTTATTTTTTTTATGAATGAATTCGCTCTGAATTGCCAGAGCCGACAATTCATTTAAGCCGCAAGTCAGTTTTAAATGTCTTTTTTTCTTTCAAAAATGACACTTTGTGCAGGGACAGTTCTAAGTACGGGAAACATGCGCTATTTCACATGCTAACTTTACACAACCCCTAGGTACGAAATTTAAAGGAGTATTTCACTTTTATTGTTTCACTTTTAGCATTATTAAATTCACTGCTCCCAAAAAACAGCCGTTTTTAAAACTTTTTATTTGCATTGATACATGTCCCCTGGGACAGGACCCAGGTCCCCAAACACTTTTTAGGACAATAACTTGCATATTAGCCTTTAAAATTAGCACTTTAGATTTCTCCCATAGACTTTAACAGGGTGTTCCGCGGCTTTTCGAATTTGCCACGAACACCCCAAATTGTTCATTGTTCGCCGAACCGGCAATTTTCTAGTCGAACATGAGTTCGACTTGAACTCAAAGCTCATCCCTAGTTGCAATATAGGACCAAGTCTTTTTTTTATCATCCAGGACTTCCCAGTGGCAGAAGATGATGGAAAAAAAAGAGAACACAATGAGTCCCATGATCAGCCAGAGGGTTTTAGAAAAAGGGGGAAGGGAATGTCCTCAGAGGAAAAGGCAATCCCACAGCCAGGAGATGGACTGTAAATATTGTTTTATACAATATCTGCCTGAAGTTCAGTTTCAAAGCTATATCAGCCGCCCGCGGCCCCCCTCCTCTCCATCAGCCGCCCACGGCCCCCTCCTCTCTATCAGCCACCCCCCTCCTCTCTATCAGCCACCCCCCTCCTCTCTATCAGCCTCCCCCTGTCTCTATCAGCTGCCTCCCTCGTCTCTATCAGCCACCCCCCCTCGTCTTTATCAGCTGCCCCCCTCCTCTCTATCAGCTGCCCCCCTCCCCTCTATCAGCCGCCCCCTCGTCTCTATCAGCCGCCCCCCTCCTCTCTATCATCAGCCCCCCCTCCTCTCTATCATCAGCCCCCCCCCCTCCTCTCTATCAGCCCCCTCCCTCTCTATCATCAGCCCCCCCTCCTCTCTATCATCAGCCCCCCTCCTCTCTATCATCAGCCCCCCCTCCTCTCTATCAGCCCCCCTTCCTCTCTATCATCAGCCCCCCTCCTCTATATCATCAGCCCCCCTCTCTATCATCAGCCCCCCCTCCTCTCTATCATCAGCCCCCCCTCCTCTCTATCATCAGCCACCCCTCCTCTCTATCAGTTGCCCCCCTCCTCTCTATCAGCCACCCCCCCTCCTCTCTATCATCAGCCGCCCTCCGCCTCTCTATCATCAGCCACCCCCCCTCTATCAGCGGCCCCCTCCTCTCTATCAGCGCCCCCCCTCCTCTCTATCAGCCAGCCCCCTTCTCTCTATCAGCCGCCGCCCCCCCCCTCCTCTCTATCATTAGCCACCCCCCTCCTCTCTATCATCAGCTGCCTGCCCCCCTCCTCTCTATCATCAGCCGCGCCCCCTCCTCTCTATCAGCCATGCCCCCCTCCTCTCTATCAGCCACGCCACCCTCCACTCTATCAGCTGCGCCCACCCCTTTCTCTTCGTGCGCGCCCCCTCCTCTCTATCAGCCGCCCCCTCCTCTCTATCAGCCACCCCCTCCTCTCTATCAGCCACCCCCCTCCTCTCTATCAGCCATCCCCCCTCCTATCTATCAGCCATCCCCCTCCTCTCTATCAGCCGCCCCCCCTCCTCCCTATCAGCTGCCCCCCCTCCTCTGGAACGTATAGTAGGTGATATCATGGCAAGTGACAATCCGCAATATGTGGCAGGTGGCGTTGTGGCAAGTGACAATCCACAATGTGTGGCAGGTGGAAAGTGACAATCCGCAAAGTGTGGCAGGTGACGTCATGGCAAGTGACAATCCGAAATGTGTGGCATCGTGGCAAGTAACAATCTGCAATGTGTGGCAGGTGGCGTTGTGGCAAGTGACAATTCGCGATGTGTGGCAGGTGACATTGTGGCAAGTGACAATCCACAATGTGTGGCAGATGACGTTGTGGCACGTGACAATCTTCAATGTGTGGCATCGTGGCAAGTGACAATCCGCAATGTGTGGCATCGTGGCAAGTGACAATACGCAATGTGTGGTAGGTGGCGTCGTGGCAAGTGACAATCCGCAATGTGTGGCATCGTGGCAAGTGACAATCCACAATATGTGGCAGGTGGCATTGTGGCAAGTGATAATCTGCAACAAGTGACAATCTGCATTTGGTGGCAGGTGACGTTGTCAAGTGACACGCTCAGGCTCCCACTGATTCTGCATTATGGTGAGTTGAACTATTTTATTTTATATCACACTATAACAATAGAAATAATAATAGAAATAATGCACTTCAATAATTTTTTTGGTGATTCGGCACTGCATTAATTTAACTGACAATTGCGCTGTCATGTGATGTTGTACCTAAACAAATAGAGCTTTCTTTTGGTGGTATTTGACCACTTCTGTGGTGTTATAAACAAAAATAGCGACAATTTTGAAAAACAAAATGTTTTACTTTTTGCTATAATAAACATCCAAAAAAAAAATTTCAAATATAAATTTCTTCATTAGTTTAGGTCGATATGTATTCTTCTACATATGTTTGGTAAAAAAAAAAATGCAATAAGTGTATATTGATTAGTTTGCGCAAAAGTTATAGCATCTACCAAATAGAGGATAGATTTATGGCATTTTATTTCTTTTACTAGTAATGGCGGTGAGCTGTGATTTTTAGTGAGACTGTGACATTGCGGTGGACAGATTGGACACTTTTTTGGGACCAGTGACATTTATACAGCGATCTGTGCTATAGAAAATGCACTGATTACTGTGCAAATGTCACTGGCAGGAAAGGGGTTAAATGTGTTCCCTGGTAGGTGTTTCTAACTGGGGAGATGGGACTGACTGGAGGAAGAGAGAGATCTCTGTTCCTAATCACTCCCCTGTCAGAATGGGGATCTGTCTGTTTACGCACAGGTCCTTTTATACTCCTATATACATGTATAGAGCCATGACAGGTCCTCTTTATACTCCTACATACATGTATAGTGCCATGACAGGTCCTCTTTATACTCCTATGCATGTAAAGAGCCATGACAGGTCCTCTACATACTCCTATATACATGTATAGAGCAATGACGGGTCCTCTTTAAATTCCTAGAACCTAGAATATGAAATATATTTTCAGTTGTTTCACACTTTTTTGTTATGTATAATTCCACATGTGTTAATTCATAGTTTTGATGCCTTTAGTGTGAATCTACAATTTTCATAGTCATGAAAATAAAGAAAACTCTTTGAATGAGAAGGTGTGTCCAAACTTTTGGTCTGTACTGTACATGTATAGAGCCATGACAGGTCCTCTTTATACTCCTGTGCATGTATAGAGCCATGACAGGTCCTCGTTATACTCCTATGCATGTATAGAGCCATGACAGGTCCACTTTAGTTATCATGATATAAAATAATGAATGTGGGGGCATTTTGGTGGGCGTGATTTTTTTTGGGGGGGGGGCAGCATATTATTCTTGGTACCAGGCAGCACAATCAATGTCTTGGGCCGGCACTGGGTAGGTGAGATATTTCAGAAACTTCATGTTGAACATATCGAGGTGTAAGTGGAGTAATTTAAATATAACCGGACAATCACCTGTAAGATGGATACCCTAATTTTAATTTTCTAATTACCTCCATGGCAGCATAAAATTCAGTGTCTACCCTACACCTTTGCATCTACCTATCAGAGCCTCACTCTCATAAATTAGTAAGACTATCTTGAAGGATAATTGCTTAACTGAACTAGACTGAGTGATCAAATCTGGATCTGGCAAGGAAGTTAACCACTTGCTTACTGGGCACATATACCCCCTTCCTGCCCAGGCAAAATTTCAGCTTCCGGCACTGCGTCGCTTTAACTGACAATTGCGCGGTCGTGCGACATGGCTCCCAAACAAAATTGGCGTCCTTTTTTTCCCCACAAATAGAGCTTTCTTTTGGTGGTATTTAATCACCTCTGCGGTTTTTATTGTTTGCGCTATGAACAAAAATAGAGCGACAATTGTGAAAAAAAAACAACACAATATTTTTAACTTTTTGCTATAATAAATATCCAATTAAAAAAAAAAAAAAATAATCTCAGTTTAGGCCGATACGTATTCTTCTACCTATATTTGTAAAAAAAAAAAAATCGCAATAAGCGTATAGTAACTGGTTTGTGCAAAAGATATAGCGCCTACAAAATAGGGGACATAATTATGATTTTTTTTAAATTTTTTTTTTTTACTAGTAATGGCGGCGATCTGCGATTTTTATTGGGACTGTGACATTATGGCGGACACATCGGACACTTTTAACACATTTTTGGACCATTCACATTTATACAGCGAACAGTGCTATAAATATGCACCGATTACTGTATAAATGTGACTGGCAGTGAAGGGGTTAACTCTAGGGGGCGAGGAAGGGGTTAAATGTGTAACCTGGGAGTGATTCTTACTGTGAGGGGAGGGGACTGACTGGGGGAGGTGACCGATCTGTGTCTCTATGTACAAGGTACACAGCATCGGTCTCCTCTCCCTGACAGGACGTGGAGCTCTGTGTTTACACACAGAGCTCCACGTCCCTGCTCGGTTACTGGGCAATCGCGGGTGCCCAGCGGTGATCGCGGCCGGCGGGCACGCGCATCGTGTTCCCAGTAACGCGCCCCCTAGTGGCTGTGAAAGATGAGAACGTCATATGACGTCCTGTCAGAACAATTGAACTATCGTGCCGCCGTCAATTGACGGCGGCCGGTAGTGTAGTGGTTAAGTAAAAGTGGTAAATCCCACTTGGAAAATCTTGGTTTTGAGGTCTAAACCACATTGCTCCTTTATTCACTTGCCGACCAGGCCATAACGTAATGACAGCTACAGTGCAGTCGGCTAGTTCTGGCATGGTGTACTATAATGGTCTCCTCCAAGGCTCGCAGTTCCTGGGCCCCCCTGGGGTGCGCACCTGGAAGCATCCATGAACGCCGGATCCTCTGGACCCAGATAGGGGTAAAATGGTCACGGATTGGGGTAAAGGGTCGATGACAGCGGCCCTTTACCACGTGATCGCTCCATCCAATGACAGAGTGATCACTTGTCAACAAACCGGAGCATGTCTGGTTCAGCTCTCTTCTCTCCTCATGTGCGATCAGTACAGCATGAGAGGAGGAAGACGGTGCAGCAGTGCTGTGGGCTGGATCTGAATTGCCTACAGTGCTGATCTGCGCCCATTCATGCCTCATCCGTGCCTCATACATGCCCATTTCCTCTCCTCGCACGCGATTGGTACAGCATTAGAGGAGGGAGTCGGTGCAGCAGCGCTGTGGGCTGGATCTGAAGTGCCCACAGCGCTGATCTGTGCCCATTCATGTCTCATATATGCTCATTCATGCCTCGTCTGTGCCTCATACATCCCTATTGCAGGGCTGTGAGAACTCCAGCCATCCATCCATTCCTCTGCATTAGCCATCTCGCCATCCACTCTAAGGCCCCGTACACACGACCAAACATGTATGCTGAAACTGGTCCGCGGACCAGTTTCAGCATACATGTTCGATCGTGTGTAGGCGCGAGCGGGCCGAATTTCAGCAAACATTTGCCCGCCGGGCCTTTTCCCAGCAGACAAATATTCCTGGACGTGTTTTAAAACCGTCCACTGAAATCCTGCCCGCTCGGACATGTACGGTCGTCAGTACAGACCTACCGTACATGTCCGAGCGCCCGCCGTCCCTCGCATGCGTCGAATGACTTTGACGCATGCGTGGAAGCCTTTAAATGGCAGGCCCACCCACGTTGCCGCGTCATCGCCGCGTCATCATCGCGGCGATGACGCGGACACGCCCCGCGTATTGTTTACGCGCGGACTTCTGTACGATGGTTAGTACAACCATCGTACAGAAGCCCTCTGGCAGGCATGTACGGTGAAAACGGTCCGACGGACCGGTTTCATCGTACATGTTTGCCCGTGTGTACCGGGCCTAAGCCATTCCACTATCCACCCTCAGCCATCCACGCTCAGCCATCCCACCATCCACCCTCGGCCATCCCGCCATCCACCCTCGGCCATCCCGCCATCCACCCTCAGCCATCCCGCCGTCCACCCTCAGCCATCCCGCCATCCAAACATCCCGCCATCCACGCTCAGCCATCCCGCCATCCACACTCAGCCATCCTACCATCCACACTCAGCCATCCCACCATCCACACTCAGCCATCCCTCCATCCACACTCAGCCATCCCGCCATCCACACTCAGCCATCCCGCCATCCACACTCAGCCATCCCGCCATCCACACTCAGCCATCCCACCATCCATACTCATCCATCCATCCATGCTCAGCAATCCCTCTTTTATACTTATCCACCCATATATGCTCAGCCATCCATACTCAGCAATATTCATCCATTAATCCATGCTCAGCCATCCCATCCACCCCCAGCTGTTCCCAGCCATACACAGAAATGCGTTTTCATTTTCTTTCCACATTTTCCAAAAATTTGTAGAAAAAAATGACTCATTATGCCTCAGATTATACGTTGGGGTGTTTTCTTTCAAAAATGGGGTAATTTTTGGGGCGTTTCTATTGTCCTGGTGATCCAAGGCCTTCAAAAGTGTAAGGCCCCGTACACACAACCGAGTTTCTCGGCAGAATTCAGCCAGAAACTCGATCGGAGCTGGATTCTGCAGAGAAACTCGGCCGTGTGTACACTTTTCAGCGAGGAAGCCGACGAGGAACTCGTCGGGCCAAATAGAGAACATGTTCTCTATTTCCTCGTTGTTCAATGAGGAAAGTCGGCCCGCCGAGATCCTCGGCGGCTTCAACACTGAACTCGACTAGGGAACTCGATGTGTTTGGCACGTCGAGTTCCTCGGACGTGTGTACGGGGCCTAAGAGGTAGTCAGGAAATTAGATGTGTAATTTATGCTCCAGAACACCTAAAGGTGCTGCATGTTGGGCCTCTGTATGTGGCCACTCTGTGTAAAAGTCTTGCACATGTTGTATTGCCATACTCAGGAGGAATAGCAGAATGTGTTTTTGGGTGTAATTTCTGGTATGCATATGCTGTGTGTGAGAAATAACCTGCTAATATGACAATTTTGTGAAAGAAAAAAAATCTTGATTTTGCAAGGAATTGTGGGAAAAAAATACAACTTCAAAAAACTCACCATGCCCCTTTATAAATACAGTGGAATGTCTATTTTCCAAATAGGGGTCATTTGGGGGGTATTTGTGTTGTCCTGGTTTGTTAGGGCCTCAAGAAATGAGATAGGCTGTCAGTACTTCAGGTGTGATCAATTTTCAGAGATTGGCACCATAGCTTGTGGACGCTATAACTTTCACAAAGACCAAATAATATACACCAATTTGGGTCATTTTTTATCAAAGATATGTAGCAGTGTAAATTTTGGCCAAAAATTATGAAGAAAAATTACTAATTTGCAAAATTTTATAACAGAATGAAGAAAAATTAATTTTTTAACAGAATTTTCAGTCTTTTTTCTTTTTTTCTTTTAAATTATTTTTATTGTTTTCACATAGAAAAAACTTTACAAACTTTCTTAAATTTTTTTTTTTAAATCAACAACCATTATAAAGTTCATAAGTTCTTCATACATATAACATTAACATATACATATTACATACTACATAAATACAAAGAAAATTTGTGTGGGTACAGAGTTAGGTCCGTCCTTATAATGCTACATCTATGATGGTGTTCTTTATACTATGGCACATTCCCTTCTCTTCTCCCCTCTCTCCCCCCTTCCATTAATCCCAAAACAAAAAAACAAAAAAAAGGGGGGGAAATAGAAAACCCCCTCTAAATTTAAGACCATTCCTCTTTCTTTCTCCTTTAGTGAAAAAGAGGGAGCAGGAGCGAGGGGTTTTATCCAAGTACTTCCATTTCCATATAGTCCGTACCTGTCACTTCGTAGGGGTTTTGGAAGGGATTCAGTAAAATGTTGGAGCTGCATATATCTCCAGCCATACCACTGCGATGTTCCGTATTTCTCTCGTAGTTCTTCTACTGGGCATAGTCTATTCCCTTTTAAAACATCCTTTAACCTCAATCTATCCGAATGGGTCCACTTTAGATACATTTTGTTTTTTTCCCCGGTGGGAAATAATTATTTCCCTGTTAAGGGCATCAATGGGCTATTATATTGCCCCTTCATATCCTTAAATACTTTGTCCCATATCTTTAGTGTTTCTATTGTAATTGGGGCAAGTGCCTTAGGGAGATCTCTATATTTTTTCGGAATCCAGATAATCTGGCCTAACTCTGCTTTACTCATATTCTCTTCTAGAGACACCCATTTCTTATGTGATGTATTATGGACCCAGTCTATAACTCTTTTTATTGCTGCTGCTTCATAATATTTCTGGGGATTTGGAAGTAATACCCCCCCCCATTATCTCTTGATCTACTCATTATTTTATAGGAGATACGACTTCCTTTCCCCTTCCAGACAAATTTTTGTATTAGGCTTCTCAAAGTTCTAAAATATGCCTCGGGAATACAGATTGGCAGGCTCTGGAAGATATACAAAGCTTTCGGAAGTGTCATCATTTTAATTACGTTTATCCTTCCTAGCCATGACAATCTATATGCCAGGTATCCCTTCAGATCTTGTTTGATTTTATTCAGGAGAGGAATATAATTATCTTGATATAAGTCTGTTGTTATTACTGATAAATAGACTCCTAGATATTTCAGTCCCTTTTCTCTCCACATAAAGGGAAAAAGTGCGTTTAATTCTCTTTTCTCTTTTAGGGGTGTGTCTATATTCAATATCTCTGTTTTTTCCATATTTATTTTAAAATTAGAGACCTTTCCATATTCATCCATTTCTTTCATAATTTTTGGGAGTGATTGTCTAGGATTTGCTATAAATAACATAATATCATCTGCATAAGCAGCTATCTTATGTTCTTGCCCAGCTACCTTGATACCATTTATTTCTCGGTTCCCTCTTATAGAGGATAAAAGGGGTTCCAAAGATAGCACAAACAATAAAGGGGAAAGTGGGCATCCCTGGCGTGTCCCATTGTGTAGCTTAAATGCCTCCGACAGAGTCCCATTCACCTGGATTTGAGCCGTGGGATCTGAGTACAATGCTCCTATCCATCTCATCATTCGTGATTTCAGGCCAAATCCATGCAATGTCTGTAACATATATTCCCAGTTGACTCTGTCAAAGGCCTTTTCGGCATCTACTGATAAGAAAAGGGCCGGTTTCTTTCTATTTTTAGCTTCATGTATTAACAAGATTGTCCTTAATATATTGTCCCTTGTTTCCCTTCCGGGGACAAAACCTGCCTGGTCCCTCTCTATACAGTCTGGCATATATAGTTTCAGTCTTTCGGCCAAGGTCCTAGCGTAGATTTTTATATCTTCATTAATCAAGGAAATTGGCCTGAAACTGGAGCATAGTGTTGGATCCTTGCCTTCTTTTGGTAAAATTGTTATATGCGCTCCTAGTGCTTCTTTACGTATTTTCATCCCCTCTCCAATGGAGTTCATATAACAATAACAATTAGGTGTTAGTATTCCAAGAAATTTTTTATAATACAGGGAAGTATACCCGTCCGGTCCTGGGCTTTCCATTCTTACTATTTTTAATTGCCTGCTGGATTTCTTCCTCGGATATCTCACATTCTAATTTATTTGAGTCTTCTTCTTCTGATATAGCTAATAGTTTTATTTTCTTGAGATATTGTTCAACTTTCTCTTTCCTATTCTGTATTTCTTCTTTATCCTGACTGTCGCTTACTTTATATAGAGATTGATAGTACTCAAGGGAGTTTTTGCTGATATCTCTAGTTGTATGTTTCAGAGTCACCTTTTTATCTTTTATTTTTGCAATATAATTCTGATTTCGTCTAGGTTTAATTGCTTCTGCCAATAATTTCCCAGACTTATTGCCAAATTCATATTGTTTTTTAGCTGTTTTTAAGAATACTCTTTTTGTCTCCTGTTCCAACAAATTCTTCAATAATTCTCGTTTTCTTGTTAGCTCCTCCATTATTTTACTGTCAATTGACTCTTTATGTACCTGCTCCAGCTCCTGAATTTCCTGTAGGATCAGTTTTTTTTCCGCTGCCCAGATTTTCCTTCTTTTTGCCCCTTCTGCTATTAATCTCCCTCTCATAAATACTTTATGTGTTTCCCATAGTGTAGATGGTGCAATATTTTCTATATTATTTTCTTCAAAAAATAGATTTAAGTCCCTTTCCAGTGCATCACTAACATTATGGTCATATAGGAGAGATTCATCTAATCTCCAGGATCTCTGCCTAACCGTAACAGTCTTTTTTTTTCTTTTATAGCGCAAAAAATAAAAAACCCAGCGGTGATTTAATACCACCAAAAGAAAGCTCTATTTGTGGGAAAAAAAGGACAAAAATGTCATATGGGTTCCGATAAGCCCCCCGCCCGCAGACCCCCACAACCACCGGGCAAGGGTTGTGGGGATGAGGCCCTTGTCTCCATCAACATGGGGACATCCTTTCCATGTTGAGGGCATGTGGTCTGGTACGGTTCAGAGAGGGGGCGCTCTCTTGTCCCCCCTCTTTTCCTGCAGCCTGCCAGGTTGCGTGCTCGGATAAGGGTCTGGTATGGATTCTTGGGGGGGGGGGCCCACGTAATTTTTTTATTTTGGTGCAGGGTTCCTCTCAAAATTCATACCAGACCTGAAGGGCCTGATATGAAATTTGGGGGAACACCTGCTGTTTTTTTTTCAATTACTTTGATCTGTATTGCTGGGACCCGACAATTCATGAATAGTAGTTTTAAATTACTTTTTTTCCTTTAGGCCCCTTTCACACTGGGGTGTTTTTCGAGCGTTATTCGAGCGTTTTTAGAGCGTTATTCAAGTGAAGCCTCATCTGCAATCCCAATGCGCTGGTAAAGCACCACTAAGACCCTAATGTTTTAGGGCATTTTTGCAGTGCCTCAGTGTGAAAGGGTAAGGCGTTTTTACAGCGCTTTCAATTCATTTCAATGGAGAGGGGCGTTTTTGGAGCGTTTTTTTCAGCGGCCAAAAGCTGCTCCAAAGATGCTGCTTGCAGGACTCAGTGTGAAAGGATCCATTGAGATGCATGGCATGGAGAGCGTTTTATGAGCATTTTAATAGTGCTATTTTTAACGCTAAAACGCTGAAAAAAAGCTTCAGTGTGAAAGGAGTTTTGGAGATGAAAGGGACAGTTATAAACACATACGATAGACACCCCCCCAGGTATGAAATTTAAAGGAATATTTCACTTTTATTGTTTCACTTTAAGCATTATTAAAATCACTGCTCCTGAAAAAACATCCGTTTTTAAAACTTTCTTTTGCATTGGGTCCTGACCCCATTGTCCCCTGGGGCAGGACCCGGGTCCCCAAACACTTTTTTTGACAATAACTTGCATATTAACCTTTAAAATTATCTCTTTTGATTTTTCATGTTTGTGTCCCATAGACTTTAGCGTGGTTTCGAACAAATTTTTTGCCTGTTTGCATGTTCTGGTGTGAACCGAACCAGGGGGGGGGGGGGGGTGTTTGGCTCATCCCTAAAAGGGGGTTTAGGTGCCCAGTGGTCAAGTGGTTAAAAGAGCTCATGCTCAGTTCAATGTCCAGGTTGGTCTGTAAGAAGCCTGGATTGCTATGGACATGAGGGTTGGGGCAGGAGAAGTCATAGGCAGCCTGACTAAAACCAGGAAAAGTGAACGAATATCACCCAAACACTGTTTGTGTAAGCTTTTTTAATGTTTGGTCTCCTGGAGTTGATCTGTGCAGAGATCACATTGGAGGAATAGCCAAGGCTGCTGGCCTTTCTTTCTCAAGATCCATTACCTAGAGGTGAAATGGACCATGGTATTGCACCCTGCGACTGAATATCTTATCTTTGATGTAGAGGAACTGTGTCCCGATGACTGAGTTAAAGTAGATAAAGAAATCAAGGCCTGTTCAGCCAATAAGGTGTTAGAATTTCTATGAAAAAAAAAACATATTTTGATCATTTCTTTTATTTTGATCTATGGGACCAGATTTCAAATAGGTCAAAGGACAATATCAGTCTAAGTTTGACTATCCCAAGAGGCAAATACAGAATCAATTTGAAACAAGCTTGTGTACAGAACAAAGGGCCAAATCTTCAAAGGAGATACGCAGGCGGAACTGCTGTTAAGCCTGCGTATCCCTGTGCCTAACTTTGGAAACGATCCTCAAAAGGATTTTTCCAAAGTTAGGCAGAAGATCTGACATCTGTAAGACACTTACACTGTCAGATCTTAAGATGCAGTACCGCATCCGCCGCTGGGGGCATTTCGAGTCGAAATGCCACCTAGCGTATGCAAATGAGTACTTAAGCAGATCCACAAAGCTTTTAAGCTTTGTGTTTTCTGCGTAAGTTACGATTTGCGCAAAATTAGGGCTGGTTTTACAATGTGTAAAATTAGTACACCATGTAAAACCAGACCTTTTTTTCGATCGCCGCGTTTTTTTTTTTAATTTTGATTTTTTTTTCCCGGCGCGTATTTTTTTTTAAACCCGTCGCAACTTTATTGTCCCGTCGCAATCCACAAAGCCCGGCGTAAATTACGTTCGCGCGCTGCCCGTCGGGAAAAATGACGTCACACGCATGCGCAGTACGTCCGGCGCGGGAGCGCGCCTCATTTGAATAGGAATCGCCCCCTCGAGCAGACGACCGCCTTGCGACGGAGGCACTTAGGTTACACGGCGTGTAATTTATAGGTAAGTGCTTTGTGGATCGGGCCCTTAGGTAGAAATTTAACGCCTGTGTAACTTAACTGCTGAAAGTTAAGTTAGGCAGCGTTTTTGAGAATTTGGCCCAAAGTCTCTGAACAATGGGGTTCCTGATATTCACATGACACCAACCAAAGAGAAACTGACCAATGTTTACAGGTCTCCTAAATGTGTATTGTGAAGACACATAATAGGTTTGCCCAGGTGAAGGAGAATAAACAATATTGGGCCAAATTCTCAAAAAGCTGTGCAAATTTAGTATTACCTAACTTATGTCATTTAAGTTACGGTGCCCTAAGTTGGTGTCGTAAGTGCCGTATCCTCAGCGCATTTGCGCACAAAATTGCGCCATCCTTAACCTAAATTCCAAGGCGTAAGGCGTGGTTATGGCAAGTGGGAATGAAGTGGGCGTGCTTCATTGTAATGAGCCGTGACCCCATGCAAATGAAGGGCCGGCCGTACTGCGCATTCGCGCACGAATCTGGACCTCACTGGGCATGTGCAGAACTTTGCTCATCGCAATCAGTGAGATAGGTAAAAGGCCAAGCGTACTTAGTTTGAGGATCGCCCTGTGTCTAAATAGCCCCAGTCAAACACACTTCCCTTGCAAAAGTATTTCCCTGTGTTCCCTTCCTAAAGCAAGTTGCTTCTGCTTTGAACGTTTGTCAGTGTTTGTTGGTAAGATTTGTTTGTGAGAAAAGTTGTTGAGGAGTTGGAGAGTCTAGTTGGTGTTTGTTTTTGATAATTTGTTATTTGTTTTGATTGTTTGCCTGTTTGTTTTTGATAAGTGTTTCTTTTTTGGTGTGTGATTGTTTTTTGTTTCCCTTTTTTGCCTGTTTGTTTTTGAATTTATAGTAGCTGTCTGTTTGTGTTTTTTTTTTTTTTTGCTTGTTTTTTTTTCTTTGTTGTGTGTGTATTGTTGATTGTTTTTTGGGTGAGTTTCCTGTTGCTGGGTGGTGTCTGTGATGGCCACCAAGCGCAGGAAGCTAAATTTTACAGTGGCAGAGAAGCGTCATAAAATATGGGCGTTTTCTCCATGGCCCTGAGAGCCACAACACCACCCCGGCCAAGAGGAAGGAGATCCTTAAAAAGATCACCGATCGGATCAATGCGGCGGGGGGGGGGGGGGGGAGACCAGGACCATCGCTGGAGTTCAAAAAAAAATCAACGATTTGAAGAGCGTGTCCCGGAACAAGCTGGCAACGCTGCATGCCCATACCAGGGGCACTGGAGGAGGGGGACCCTGCCCAGTCAGGATGAGTGAGGAGGAATGGGCAGTGGCCCAGTGTTTCCACCCACAGCAGGTGGTGGGCCTGCCTGGCTTTGACTCTGATCCTCCTGTGAGGACAGGTAATTTTTGTTTATTTTCTATCTGGTGATTAGCATGTGTGGGTGGGGGAAGGGAAGATGTGCCAAGTGTGTGGATCCACCAACCTGTGATTGTTTTGTGTCCTCCCCAGATGGCCAGGAGGTTTCTGGGTCATCAGCCCAGGAGGTTGCTGGGTCATCAGCCCAGGAGGTGGCAGCCCCATCAGGGCAGGAGGTGGCAGCCCCATCAGGGCAGGAGGTTGCTGGCCCATCAGGGCAGGCTGCTGCACCACCCCCAAGACAGGCTGATGCAGAGTCCCAAGAAGGGCAGGATTCGCCATGGGAGGGGAATGCCCACAACTCCCCTAATTTGGATTTTGAGTGGGAGGAGGATGAGGGGGAGGAAGATGAGAATATTGATATTGGCCAGCAAATCCTGATGGGCCAAGATAGGACCTTTGAGTCATCCCCTGAGGGTACCCCAGAGGCGCCCAGCAGTCAGGCCACCATCATGGGTGGCCCCTCCCAACCCTCCTCCAACATGCAGCAGCCCCCATGGGTCACTCCAACCCCTCCTCCAAGGCCACAAGCCTCAGGGGCAAGTAGGAGGCCGACCCTGGAAACCAGGGGGGGTTTGTGCGTCTGCCGGTCAGTCTGCTGAGGGACAATGCCCGGCAGACCCGCAGTCTGGGTGAAATTAAAAAAACAATGAGCAAGGTGGAGCACAGCCTGGGTTTAATGAGGGAGTCACTGGGTGACGTGGCCACCAACTCAGTGGGGGTCATCACGTGTTTGTGGGACATGAAGAACGCCACAACAGGCGTGGCCCAGGAGGTGACTGCCCTGACCCAGGCTGTGCAGGCCAATACCCGGGCTGTGCAGGCCAATACCCGGGCTGGCCAGGCTAATACGGCTGACATGACTGCCTGTCTGACAAGGATAGCCGTGGCCTTGGAGGGCAGGCCAGCAGGAGGACAGACACCAGGGGAGGCTCCTTCTTCCCCTGCACAGACCCCCCCCCATGAAGATACTCCCTCCCCTGCACAGACCCCCCGTGAAGATCCCCCAGTTGGCCGTGGCCGTGCCCGTGACCGTGGTCAGCCCAGAAGGAGCACTTGGCAACATCAGTAAGTTGCAGGGGTACTTTAAAAAAAAAAAAAAATTTTATACTGTACTTATGATTTGGTTTATGTGTGTGAATGATGTGTGAATGTGGGGGGGGGGTGGCATTCCTGATAACATAAGGGTGTCACCCTCAGTTTTGGTGGAGTAGGGATCCCCAGGACCAGGGAGAAGTCATCCCAGGTTCCTGAATGGTGTATGAATGCACAGTGACATAATTGGAGCCGTGGCGGGGCGTTACTGCTCCCAAGTACCAAAGGGGGGGGATACTTGGATCTAATCCAATTCGATGTGCATGTGATGTGTCTGTGCTAGGGACCACAGTGGCGTGCATTCATGCATTCTCATTGTGAGATAATTAATGTGCGTTTTGTATAAAAAAAGACATTCTCATTGTCATATAAGTAATGTGCATTTTATGTGCAAAGTAAATGTTTAAAGGTCACATAATCTCTGTGATTTTTTGTTGGCAAAGCAAAAAAATAAAGATAATTAAGGTCCAATTACTGGGCAAAGATTCCTTCAGCCAGTTGTCTCTTTATTGCCTGGCCCTCAGCAGACCGGGTAGAGGTGGTTGGGGGGGGGGGATTTCCTGGGTGGGGGGTTAGGTCAGGACATATCTCAACATGCAGGCTCCTTCTCAGAGCAAAATTATGGAGGATGCAACATGCCCCAATAATTTGACAGACAAAGTCTGGGGAATACAAGAGTGTACCCCCAGTCTTGTCAAGGCATCTGAATCTGGACTTGAGAAGGCCAAATGTCCGCTCTACTATTGACCGGGTCTGGATGTGCACCTCGTTGAATTTCCGTTCTCCGGGTGTTTGGGGGTTCCTAAAAGGGGTCATGAGATGGGGTCTCAACGCATATCCAGAGTCACCTGTAAGGGAAAAGACAGGAGGATATTAGTCATGCATGTGCCCCTTGTGATGTCTGCATCATGGGGGGGGCATACCTGACACCAATGTCACTCACCAATCAGCCAGCTGTCTCCATAAACGTTCATCTCCAAGTCTTGGTAGATCTTGGTCTGCCGTAGAATGAAGCTGTCGTGGCACGACCCTGGAAACTTGGCACAAACCTGCCAGATGAGGCCATGGGCATCTACAATCATCTGGACGTTGATGGAATGCCACCCTTTTCTGTTTCTGAACAGGTGTTCAGTTTCATGGGGGGGCTGTAGTGCCACATGGGTGCAGTCTATCGCCCCGATGGTCCTTGGGAAGCCAGCAATGCTGTAAAAGTCAGTCATGGCTTGCAGACGCTGCTCCTCCTGGGTGGGCTTGACCAATTGGTTGGTCATGCGCCGCAGTATGGCAGGGACCACCTGATGGACACATCGGCTCATTGTCGACGGCAACCCTCCATTTTTTATCCAGTGGCTCATTCCAGCGTGCATCTGGAGGTCTGGCTGGGATGGTGCAATCACTTTATGTAGAGGTGTCAGGGCATGGGAGCGTCTGGTTGGGGTGATAAGATCCTCCTGAAGTAGTTGGGTGATCTCCAGGATGGCTTCCCTATCAAACCTGTAGTTGCCATACACCTCATAATCTGGCATTTGAAACAGATCACGCCGTGGCCGATAAACTCTCTCCTGTGCCCTCATCCTCCTCCTCTGTGCCCTCCTCCTCCTTTGTGCCTGTAAGGTGGCAAGTGCCGTCAGAATCATTGATGCCCCAGGCATTTTTCCAGACAGATCCTTCACAACTATAGCTCTAGTCACTACCTTCAGCAAACCCTTCCACGGCATGTGTAAAATTAGGGCTGCTTTTATAATGTGGACATTTACAGAGGGAAACTAACAGGTGCGCACAGGGCGGAAAATACGCCGCACACACTTAATTTTGAGAATCGCCCTAACTCCCTCATTTGCATCTTTGCCTATCAAAAACAGTGGCAAGACTAGCGTAATTTGCGCCGGGGATGCGCAGGTGTAACTATTTTAGGTAGGACTGAAAATCCGGAAATCTAGGCTTAACTCGTTTTGAAGATCGGGAGCAAAGATACGCGCCGTGTAAATTTAGAAAACTTTAGTTAAGTCCGCGTATCTCTTTTGAGAATTTGGCCCCTTGTATCCCCGTCAAAGACAGCTCCACTGTTGTTCACTGAAACGGAGGGCATTGGGAAAATTCAAACTGCAAGAAATTCTCAAAAAAAACAGACATAAATCCAAGGGAAAAACCAAGGGAAAAAAATCATATCTTTCAGGATTTTATAAATAAAACTTGATATTTTTGGAACAGTTTAAGAAAAGACTAAAAGAAACTCAAGACACTTGTCCATCCAGATGTGTGTGTGTATATATATATATATATATATATATATATATATATATATATATATATATATACATATACATACATACACACACACACACACATATAGACACACACAGTATATATATTCAAGATAAAATACCTTAAGACTGATGGGAAAGTTCTTGTTATATATTCGGCATGTTGTATTTTTTATCAATATTGTCAAAATGTTTGTGTTATAGCATAGCCATAATCAAGTAATGGTTTACATATGCAAATACTTTTCTTTTCTTTCTATGTGTATCATTAGTATTTTAATTATGGACCGATAGATATGAAATTCCACTTCTTTATAGTTTACATTTTCAGTTTATTTACCCTCCCAGGTGTTCTATATATTTTAGATAAACTAACATAGTTGTAGCTGTGTAGGGAAAGTTAATTGTATTATATAAGGGGTTAATTACTGGAATATTAATTTCCTAGATAAACTCATAATAGACATTTCGTGCATATGTAAATACATCATTAAACAGTAACTTGATCTACCAAAGAGAATGTACACCTTCTGGGCCAGGTTTGAGACTTTTATAAGTGTTTTGTCCTCACTGATTATATAACAAGTCAGGTAGATGGAAAGGGGAGGGAATCACATCATCTGAAAAGAGGGGGTCAGACTGAGGGACATCATTTAGGTCTGATGCCATTGCCTCATCTAGATCACACACTTCACTGAAGCCAGGGAACACGGCTTCAACAGAGCTAGATGCCATTTTGGTAAGACAAACTCCACCCATTAGTCAGCAGCCAACTTATGAGAATCTGGCCAATATTTTTAAAGCCTACTGTATACCTATTTTTGGAAGGGTAAAGCCTTGTACACACGATCGGTCCATCCAATGAGAACGGTCTGATGGACCGTTTTCATCGGTTAACCGATGAAGCTGAATGATGGTCAGTCGTGCCTACACACCATTGGTTAAAAAAACGATTGTGTCAGAACGCGGTGACGTAAAATACAACGACGTGCTGAAAAAACTAAGTTCAATGCTTCCAAGCATGCGTCGACTTGATTCTGAGCATGCGTGGATTTTTAACCGATGGACGTGCCTACAAACGATCGCTTTTTTTTCTATTGGTTAGGTATCCATCAGTTAAATTTAAAACAAGATTGCTTTTTTTTAACCTATGGATAAATAACCGATGGGGCCCACACGCGATCGGTTTGGTCCGATAAAAAGGTCCATCAGACTGTTCTCATCGGTTTGACCGATCGTGTGTACGCGGCATTACTATAATGTCCATATCAATTGTTGATTTTTCTGTTTGCAATTATTTTATATTAGCTGATTTGCTACCCCATTAGATAGCCTAACACCCCAAAATGTGGTCATTTAAATTTGCTGTTTTGGCATAACTTTAGATGGACTTCACCCGGAAATCTAACTGCAGCAGGTTCAGGCGCCATGTTAGTCAAACGCAGATTATTTTCTGCCAATTAAGGTTAGGATATCTACAATAGGGAAAATTACATATTTTGTTTAATCCAACAGATATACCAAGGTTTTAGAAATTCATTACAAAAATAATCTAGTGTCTGTGTCAACATATTAATCAAACTGTTAGTGGTGTTTGTAAAGTGACTTATTGTAAATAAAAAGCAAATTGTTATCATAGTCTGCAGTCTATACTTACACTAATCTTGTTGTGTTATTTAAATCATTTTCTGCATAGACAAAATAATTCAGGAACAATTAAGTCAGTTGAACTATTTTTATAAAATTATTTTTGTCTTTGAGAAACTATGATTCATTGATTAATAATACAACCAATTTTGCTGACTAAATGAATTGTTCAGACATTCCCTAACAAATGAATCACTGCAATGAGTTCCACTCTTCCTGAGTGTAGTCTCCTGAGAAACCTGAAAATGGTGGAGACTGCAGGAAAGACCTATGCTTTGTGAAATCTCCACTGATCTGATCTTTTCCAGTAGGTAGATTCATAGAGTTGAAAACAGATTCACCTCTGGAATCTTGCCCAGTGACTAAATACACTTGAAAGAGTCTGGATGTGGAGATCACATTTTTTGTCCAATTGGGAACATGATAGAAAGTCAGCCTGGGAGTTCTGGATTTCCAGAATGGGAGTTGAAAGGGAAAGCCGTTTAGGCTCCCCTCTCCTCATGGGATCATGGCATTGGGCTGGGTTTAGCTCAGGTATATTGTTAGGACAGGATTAGATTCAGAAGCTGCAGGTGCTGGGGTTATTAGTTCATAGGGTTATTTGAGGTTAGCAGAAAGGTGAATTGCAGGTGAGCTGGTAGGATTAGTCGTTTGGGTCAGGTGTGTTAGAAGGTTCCGGAGGAGGGTTCTGGGTTCACAGGGATTGGCCAGAAGGATCAGGTGGTTCTGGGAGAATTTTCCAGTACCTGGTACCGGCCTATTTAAGGGTCATTTGAGCCTGGGTCAGTGCCATTCCCAAACAAAATTTTTTGCAGGTGGACTCCACGCCGGCGCTCAGGATGGACAATCTATTAAAATAACTCCTAAAGAGGGCTGAGGAAAAGGGCAGCGAAGACTGGATCAAGCAATGCCTTACACTTTCAGCATCTCATACCTGTGAGGAAGTTGCAGCTGACGAGAGAGAGACCGCGGTTGCCGTCGGGCTGGAGGATCATATGCTGCAGGCGTGTCAGCTGCTGGGCGGTGCGGAGGTGATGGACGCAGCCTTGTCTGAAGACAGCCCCCTCGAGGAAGGAGAGATTCGGAGGCGGAGCAAGAGGCATCGCTTGTCGGTGAGTGATGCTGATCCAGCCCCGCCTATGCTCGTCTCGGTCGGAGAGATAGTGGCTGCTCCCGCAGCACGGAATCAGCGCGCAGGCTCTTCCAAGACAGGCGGAGGTCGAGGTCGGTACTCCCGGGCCTCGGCGTCATCAGAGCAGGCCTCTACATCTCGGGCTGTGTCGCCCAGAACACCAGCAGCTCAGCAGAAAGGGGGAAAGAAAGGACGCAAGGATGCGGGTCGTGTCCCCCCCCCTCGCAGTGCAGCAGCCAAGCAGTCAAATCCCAGTGCTTTATTCATCACCAGCAGTGGCCCCTGGAACAGGTGAGGTTCGGGGGTCAGTGGGTGAGTGTGCATCTGTGTCTCAGCTCTCTGCAGTATCTTCTGCTCTGGAACAATTGTTAGTTGCTATGCGTTCTCAAGTCAGCCAGCAAAATAGCAATGTTTTAGCAGATGTTTGGTCAGCAGCACCTGTTATTAAACCTGTGCCTCAGCCTGCATTGGTCCCTGCTAACCCAGCTATAGACAGTCCATCAAGTAATACTGATAATGTCAAAGAGTGTATGGCTTGTTTGCTTTCCCCAGTAGGTTTTCACTTGTCAGCTGCAGTAAGAGAAACAATCTGGAGGGGAGAATATGTTGATTTATGTACTCTACTTCCACCTAATAGAGATTTTGCTAAGTATACAAAAGAGGAAAGGATTGAGGACAGGCGCAGGTCTCTGATCAAATCTTTTTTCAGTTGGTTACAGGCTTTTGTAATTTATGCAAGTGTGCTATGTGAAAAATTCCCCAGCAGAAGCTGTTTGTTATTCCAGCATGTGGACATAATACTAGAAGCATATAGAAGCTTTATTGGCATGTCTTGGTTAATGTATGACGAGGCTTTTCGCCAAAAATTGGCTCTACAACCATCTTTGCAGTGGGGTTCAAAGGATGTAGGCCTCTGGCTAAATTTATTTTTACCCCAGAGGCAACCATTTTCTCGTCCTACTGCAGTGGCCTCATCTTCAAATTCAACAGCTGTTACTTACAAAAAAGGGTTGTGTTTTGTGTTTAATGACACACAGTGTAAATGGATGAATTCCTGTAAGTACAGGCATGAATGTGCTTTTTGCTCTGGAAACCACCCAATTACAAAGTGTTTTCGCAAGCTTCAGGCACAACCCAGAGAAAATTTTTCAAAGAGCAACTACCCAAGTGATTCTTTCAAGAATGCTGCCGTGGCTGCAGGCCTATCCAAATCAACAGATGGCATCGCTCCTAATTGAGGGTTTTTCATTGGGCTTTTGGCTACCCAGCTTTGATGGGGTGGGCTGTTCAATGGTAAAGAATTTAAAATCAGTTTTGGATGCACCTCATTTAGTTAAAAGTAAATTAATTAAGGAGGTGGAGGCTGGCAGAATGGAAGGCCCATTCGACCACCCTCTTTCATTTATGAATTTTCGTATATCACCACTGGGTCTGGTTCCCAAAAAAGAGCCAAATGAATATAGGCTCATCGATCACTTATCATTTCCTTTTGGTAATTCATCAGATTGACACCGAGGCAGTATCGGTTTCATATGCATCGTTTTAAGCGGCAGTGGACAAAATTCGTCCGCTGGGCACAAAGGCGCTTTTGGCTAAAGCTGATGTTAAAGCTGCATTTCGACTCCTACCACTGCATCCGGATTGTTTTAACTCTCTGGGTATTTGTTTTGATCAGCAATTTTATTTTGACAAAGAACTTCCAATGGGCTGCTCGTTATCTTGCTTTTACTTTGAGGCGTTTTCAACTTTTCTAGAATGGGTGGTAAGTATTGTGTCGGGATCAAGCAATATTATTCACTGTAAAAAAGTAAAAAATCTGCGCAACCCACAAAAATATACAAAAGTATCTAAAAAAGAAAACAATGAGAAATTAACCAAATCTTAATTAAAACCATCTATATAAAACAGTCCAAAGAGTGAGTGATAGTGGTGTTGTGTGCCTGGAATCAATTGAAAGTCCACAAGGCAAAGTCACAATCTTGATTTTGGCAACAGTGATGTATCGTCTTTCTTCAATATGGAAATATATGAACATCCATGCAATGTAGATAATAAAGTATAAAGCGGGCAGATTAGCCCCTTACCAGAAGGAAGATCATATAGGCATATCACAAGGGAGCTGTAGTTCATGCAGGTGGATGCAGGTGGATCGGGTCTGGCGTCCTGTGCTTTCCAGGTGCAGCAGCCCTTTCAATCCACTCCTGTGTTGTAGGATAATCAGCATACACAGCTTCTCCCGTGTTTAACAAGTAGAGATAAAAGAAAAAAAGGGAGGACTTCATGGTGTAGTACTTTTAAGTAACACCTCTTTAATGAAAGAAGTTTCTTGATAAAACATCACAGTTTTGACAACAATGAGATGAAAAATGTAGAAACAAAAAAAAAGCAAAATAAGGGATATCAAAATCCTTCCAGCCTCGATAGCAACTGACAGGCTAGATAATGGCAACGTCTTAGTAAGAAAAGCTCTGCCCGATGCGGCGTTTCACCAAAAACAGGCTTCAACTGGGAAAAGAGACAGTCTCTCAATATTATTCACTACCTTGATGACTTTCTGTTTTTAGGTCCAGATGGTTCCCAGGTTTGCGGTCAAGTTTTGTCAGTGTTTCAGTCTGCATGTAAATATTTTGGGGTTCCTTTGGCGGAGGAGAAAACGATTCTTCCGTCAAACTGTTTAGAGTTTTTAGGAATCACTTTGGATACAGAGAATATGGAGTTCAGGTTACTTATGGAAAAGATAGTAAAACGTTTTCTTCTTTTAATGTCATTTTTGCAAAAAAAAAAGGGTGACTCTAAAACAGGGATATGCAATTAGCGGACCTCCAGCTGTTGCCAAACTACAATTCCCATGAGGCATAGCGAGACTCTGACAGCATCAAGCATGACACCCAGAGGCAGAGGCATGATGGGACTTGTAGTTTGGCAACAGCTGGAGGTCCGCTAATTGCATATCCCTGCTCTAAAAGAAATGCAAGCCCTATTGAGTCAGTTGGCTTTCGCTACCAGAGTTTTGCCAATGGGAAGAGTTTTTTCCAGGATGTTGTATTCAGCAATTTCAGGATTAAAAAATCCAAATGCTCACGTCAGGCTAACACAGGATGTTAAGCAGGATTTGATGGTTTGGTGCAAATTTTTAGAACATTTCAATGGCAGAGCAATTTGGCAGCAGGAGTTCATATCTGACAGTGATTTCCAGCTGGCGACTGATTCAGCTGGCTCTGTCGGCTTTGGTGCAATTTGGAGAAACCAGTGGTGCGCTTCCACTTGGCCAGATAGGTGGATCGCCATGGGTTTTTGCAAAAACATTACGCTTTTGGAACTGTTTCCAATTGTAGCGGCTCTAGAAGTATGAGGTCCATATTTTGCTGATAAAAGATTGGTGGTCAGCACTGATAACAAAGGGGTAGCGTTTGCAATAAACTCTTTATCTGCTAAATCACCCTTGGTAGTGTCATATTTGCGCCACCTGTTTTTTTTGTGCCTTAAGTGGAATGTTTGGTTGAAAGCAAAATATGTTCAAGGAAAGAGTAATACTATTGCTGACGCTCTTTCTTGCCAGCAGATGGAAAAAAAATCGGATTACTTCCCCAGGCAGAGCGGTCGGGATCTCCTTGCCCTCCCCAATTGTGGGAGCTGATTTAATGCTTCATAACATTAAGAACTCTGTGGCCGCTGCTACCTGGAAGAATTATTCTTCTTCATGGCTGTCATGGTCGAAGTTCTTGGATTCCTTGCACCTTTCTGTGTCGGATCATTCCGAGCAGTTGGTTTTGGAGTTCCTTTAGGTTTTGATTTATAAAGAGTATTCATGGTCACATATAAATAAAACTTTGTCAGGAATATCTTTCTTTTTGCGCCTTTACGGCTTGCCGCCTTGTCACAGTTTTTTCTCGGTGCGGCAGGTTCTGAAGGGGTACAGAAAAGGTAATTTTAGATAAGACCATAGAGCGCTAGTCACCCCTGCAATATTATCACAAATTTGTTCAGTAAGCCAGGTTGTCTGTTCGTCAAATTTTGAATCTCTCTTGTTTAATGCAGTTTTTGCAATAACATTTTTTGGAGCATTCAGAATTTCTGAAGTTCTTTCATCTTCAGGATCAGGATCGGGTGGCATCGCATTATCAAATGTAGTGGTTTTAAAAGATGGTTTAAAGTTTTTTCTGGGTGTCAGCAAAATGGATAGGTTTGGTGTTGGGGAATGGGTTTACCTGAGGAGATGTCGTCAGGAAAACATATGTCCGGTGTTAGCTTTTCATGCTTATATGGTTGTTCGTCCAGTGATTTCTGACCAGCTGTTTATTCATGTTAATGGTGCTCCGTTATCGGTATACCAATTTTCAGCAGTTCTGAAAAAATGTTTGGCTTTCCTGAAGTTGGAACATTTAAAAATAACAACACACTCTTTCAGGATTGGTGCGGCTACTGAGGCAGCAAGGATTGGTTTAGAGGAAAGCACCATTAGGAGGATTGGACGGTGGCGGTCAGATGCTTTTAAACTGTATATTCGCCCTTATTAACTGGTTATTTTGTTTCAGGTGCTCTTCACAAGATCTGGATTATAGGTCATTCCTTTGTTTTTTGGGCACAAAAACGAGCAGCAGGTAGAGTGTATACTGAAAATTTGGGCCTGGATCCGGCAGTTTTTCAAGTATTATGGTTTGGACGAAGGGGTATGCTATGGGAAGATTTAATTTTTGAGTTAGGGAGGCTGTACTCTTCATATAATACACCAGATATTATGATTTTGCAGATTGGTGGGAATGATATCGGTAAGAAGAAGACATTTGAGCTGATCTCAGAAATGAAGGATACTTTGAAATTTTTGAAGCTGGTTTCACCCAACACAGTTTTGTTTTTTTCAGGAATAATACCACGCTTGCGTTGGCTAAATTCATCGGTATTCAAACCGCTTGATAAAGTTCGTAAGAGAGTGAATAGAGCTTTGGAAAAATGTATCAATCCAGATTTAGGCATATCTTTCCATCATGTTGAATTGGAAGGGGGAATACAAGGGTTGTATAGAGATGATGGTATACATCTATCAGAAGTAGGTTTGGATGTTTTTAATTCGGACATGCAAACATGCATAGAGATGACCGCGGTCTGGGGTTGTGTGGACAGGAGGGCGGTAGGGTAGCCCTCCTGTCGGTTGGGAGGTTTAATTTAAATGGTTCAAAATATCCGTATCAGCTCGAGTCTAAGTGGCTGGGTTGAATTTTTTGGTGATTGGTGAGAAAATGTATTTGGTTTATATGCATAAAAAATTGAAACCAATGAATTAGGCCGTGGCCAATATCATCCAACAAATTAATGAATTTTGTGACAATGTTAATATGAATTATTAAATAAAATTATTCTGGTTAATGAATATGGTGTGTGGTTGGTTATGTTTCTCTATGCATGTTTGTGTATAATAACATAATGCCTATGATCCCATGGGAGTTGAAAGGGAAAGCCGTTTAGGCTCCCCTTTCCTCATGGGATCATGGCATTGGGCTGGGTTTAGCTCAGGTATATTGTTAGGACAGGATTAGATTCAGAAGCTGCAGGTGCTAGGGTTATTAGTTCATAGGGATATTCGAGGTTAGTAGAAATGTGAATTGCAGGTGAGCTGGTAGGATTAGTCGTTTGGGTCAGGTGTGTTAGAAGGTTCTGGAGGAGGGTTCTGGGTTCACAGGGATTGGCCAGAAGGATCAGGTGGTTCTGGGAGAATTTTCCAGAACCTGGTACCGGCCTATTTAAGGGTCATTTGAGCCTGGGTCAGTGCCATTCCCAAACAAAATTTTTTGCAGGTGGACTCCCCGCCCTACCCCCCCTTTCTTTTTTTTGTTTGTCGCGGCCTGTTCATGTGGTAGCTCCATTCAGGTTTATATGAAGGGGAGGTTTAATTTAAATGGTTCAAAATATCGGTATCAGCTCGAGTCTAAGTGGCTGGGTTGAATTTTTTGGTGATTGGTGAGAAAATGTATTTGGTTTATATGCATAAAAAATTGATATATTATATTATGATTTGAAACCAATGAATTAGGCCGTGGCCAATATCATCCAACAAATTAATGAATTTTGTGACAATGGGGTAGATTCACACAGCTGCGCTTCCTCTTACGGCGGCGCAGCGTATCGTCTTTATGCTACGCCTGTGTAACTTACAGGAGCAAGTGCAGTATTCACAAAGCACTTGCTCCGTAAGTTGCGACGGCGTAGCGTAAATAGGGCCGGCGTAAGCGCGCGTAATTCAAATGTGGAAGGGGGGGCGTGTTTTATGTAAATGTATGATGACCTGACGTGATTGATGTAAATATCCCAGTGTGCATTGTTTCCAAGTAAGGCGCAACAACGTATTGGTTTAGACGTGAACGTAAATTACGTCCAGCCCTATTCACGAACGACTTACGCAAACAACGTAAAAAATTAAAATTTCAAAGCGGGAACAACGTCCATACTTAACATTGGCTGCGCCTCCTAATAGCAGGAGCAACGTTACGACGAAAACGACTTACGCAAACGACGTAAAAAACTACCGCCCGGGCGCACGTATGTTTGTGAATCGGCGTAACTAGGTAATTTGCATACTCTACGCTGAAAACGACGGGAGTGCCACCTAGCGGCCAGCGTGAGAATGCACCCTAAGAAAAGACAGCGTAAGAGACTTATGCCAGTCGTATCTTTGGCTAATGTCGGTGTATCTTGCTTTCTGAATACAGAAAGAAGATACGCCGGCGCAGATTTGAATTTACGTGGCGTATCTATGGATACGCCGGCATAAATTCTCTCTGAATCCGGCCCATTGTTAATATGAATTATTAAATAAAATGATTCTGGTTAATGAATATGGTGTGTGGTTGGTTATGTTTCTCTATGCATGTTTGTGTATAATAACATAATGCCTATGATCCCATATAAATTGAAGAAATGTTGCCCACGTCGTGATTAGCTCTACTTCTTTCAGTGAGGGCAGGCTGTGAGTTTTACCCACTCTCTTGATTTATGGAACAGCTGTGGTATTTTCCAGCCTCATCAAGGCTGAAGAGCCTACAATCTGGAAATTAATGGTACAGAGAAAGCAATAGGCTGTCCTGAGTTGAAAAATGTTTGAGAAAACACCCTGACCAGGGATGTTTCATTGAACTTGGGACACCTCTGTTTGGCAGTGGTCTACGTGGTGGGAACACAGTAATAGCAGTTGAAAAGATTGTTCCCAAATAGTTTTGTGCATTGCTGGAGAAAACCCTCTTGGTAAAGTAGACACTGAGGCCTCGTACACACGACAGAGTTTCTCGGCAGAATTCACCGAGAAACTCGGTCAAAACCCGGATTCTGCCGAGAAACTCTGTCGTCTGTACAGTTTTGGCTCGATGGAGCCGCCGAGGAACTCGACGAGAAAATAGAGAACATGTTCTCTATTTTCTCGTTGTCCTCGTTCTTCTATGGGAGAAGCCGGCCCGCCGAGCTCCTTGGCGGCTTCATCCCAAAACTCGACGAGGAACTCGACGTGCCAAGCACGTCGAGTTCCTCTGTCGTGTGTACGGGGCCTGAGAGGTGAGAAGAGGAAAAAGCCAGGGCAATCCAGCTCCTTACCACTGGAATCCTCTCTGGGAGCAGGAATATCATATTCTGAATCATGTTGAATTGGACTCCCATAAAAACAAACTTTTGTGTGGGAGTCAGATGACCCTTTTCTATTTTCATTGGCAAGCAAATTCCTGAAGATCTTTACCCTGAGAGAAAAGGAGAAGGTTGTCTAAGTAACGGCAAAGGTGTATGCTCTTTTTTTTATTAGGGCTACTACAGCTAGTATGACTTTTGTAAAAATGGAAGAGGAGGTTGAGAGGCCAAATGACAGATGTGTAAGTAAACTGCAGATGGCCTTGACCCAGTGAAGGTACTTCTGAAAAGAGACCACTATGGGTATGTGGAACAGTAAAAGTAAGCAACCCTTAAATCTACCGAGATAGGCCAGTCAGCTGGATGAACTGCTTGTTAAATGAAGAAGTGTTTCCATCTTGAATTTTTCTTTCAACCACTTGCTTACTGGGCACATAAACTCCCTTCGTGCCCAGGCGAAATTTCAGCTTCCGGCACTGCGTCGCTTTAACTGACATTTGCACGGATGGTGCGACGTGGCTCCCAAACAAAATTGACGTCCTTTTTTCCCCACAAATAGAGCTTTATTTTGGTGGTATTTGATCACCTCTGTGGTTTTTATTTTTTGCGCTATAAACAAAAAAAAAGCGACAATTTAAAAAAATATATTTTTTTTTTACTTGTTGCTATAATAAATATCCCATTTTTTTTCTCAGTTAAGGCCGATACGTATTTTTCGATGTATTTTTGTAAAAAAAAAAAAAAAAAATCGCAATAAGCGACTGGTTTGCGCAAAAGTTATAGCGCCTACAAAATGGGGAACAGAATTATGATTTTTTTTTATGATTTTTTTTTACTAGTAATGGCGGCGATCTGCGATTTTCATTGAGACTGCGATATTGCGGCGGACGTATCGGACACTTTTGACACAAATTTGGGACCATTCACATTTATACAGCGATCATTGCTATAAAAATGCACTAATTACTGTATAAATGTGACTGGCAGGGAAGAGGTTAACACTAGGGGGTGAGGAAGGGGTTAAATGTTTATCCTGGGTGTGTTCTAACTGTGTGGGGGGAGGGGGGACTGGGGGAGGTGACCGATGCTGTGTCCCTATGTACAAGGGACACAGATCGGTCTCCTCTCCTCTGACAGCATGTGGAGCTCTGTGTTTACACACAGAGCTCCATGTCCCTGCTGTGTTACCGACGATTGCGTGTACCCGGCGGACATCGCAGCCGCCAGGTACACGCATTGGCTCTTCGGCGATGCGCCAGGACAGTGTTTATCCGCTGCGCGCCCCCCAGTGGAGTGCGCGGGTAATGCACATAAAAGGACGTCTAAAGACACTCGGCACTTGAGAGCCGCGCTGTGGACGTCTTTTGTCTATAGCGCGGATCTCAAGTGGTTAAGATACAGTTGTTTATAATGAGTCAAATCTATAAAAACAGCCATTCATTTCATGTCTTCCTCTGGACTATAAACAATGGGAAGAACATGTCCTGAAACTTCTCTTCTGCTAGGACTGGAATTACTGCCCTTTGAAGTACTTGAGTTTTGACAGAACTGGTCTCTTGTTGCTGGAGCAAGGTAATTTTGTCAGTACAAATCTGAGACATGAAGAATGACTGAACTTCCCTTCATTGCTTAAAGAGACTGATCTAAGAGTCTGCATATCTGAGATTGAGGCTGCTAAAGATGTTGAAAAAGGAGAAACAGTGCCCACATGACATCTCTGGGCATGCACACCCTCGAAAAATCTGAGCCTCATTGAGTGGAGCTTTTTGCTGATTTATGGAATGAAGACTAGCTCATATTTCAGCTCTTTCCAAAGTTCTGTTTTCTGAACCGCAGTTTTCTTTGTCTCAGAAGACATCTGTCTTGTGACATGAAACCAGGTTAAAGGAGTTGTAAAGAAAAAATTTTTTTTCACCTTAATGCAATCAAGGTGAAAAAACATCTGATGATGTCGCCCCCCCCCAAGCCCCCGTTTTACTTACCTGACTCCTCGAATGTCCCGCGTTTGGACCCGAGATCCTTTTTGCCGCTCAGCCTGGCCGCTGATTGGCTAGAGCGGATGGATTGAGAGCAGCTCAGCCATTGGCTGGCGCTGCTGTCAATCACATCCAGTGATGCGGCGGGCCGAGTGATACAGTGAGCAGCTACGGCTGCTCGCTGTATCACGGGAGCACGCCCGCAAGGACTCATCACCATGTGAGCTCTCTCGCATGACTGTGGTGAGTTCTTGCGGGGAGGAACAGAGACAGCCACCGAGGGACCCCAGAAGACGTGGATCGGGGCCACTCTGTGCAAAAAGAACTGCACAGTGGAGGTAAGTATAACATGTTTGTTATTTAAAAAAAAAAACATTTTTTTTCCTATAGTAACCCTTTAACAGTCTTTGACATTTAGCTATGGCATTGTTCAGTTTATTACAGAATAGTGAGAACACCAAAAAAATTATCTTGCACCAGGCCAGATCAACTTACCATGGTCTCAGGCAACAGATGAATGGATGATGTTATTTGATTATTCTCCAAGAAAACAAAAAGGTGAGTTTCAGCTTTTGTAACACAAATATGATCTCAGAAGTATGCTTCAGGGCTGAAAAATAGCCACGAGGGCTGCACCGACTAAAGGAGGTGACTCTGGATGCTGGACATCCTCATTGCTTATAGGGATATAACTTTGACACCCTGTTGTGAAGGGACGATTTTTCCTCAATCTTGCTCCATTATTCCAGAATGATACCCTTTAGCCCAGACATCACTGAGAAATTGCAGTGCTCTTTATGACTTAAGTTGAAATACTTCTGCTACTTTTTTAGGGGACTCTGCAGGATCTTCCTTTTTGTACAGACAGCTGCATGAATCTGCTGGAATCCTGTTAAAGCTGGAACAGTTTTGCTGTGTGAATGAGGTCTTGGTAATACAGACTGCTCACTTTGGAAAGCGAATGTTCACTTTACAGAGTGAAAGGTCAGTGAGCTTAGTCCATAAAATAAAGCTTTGCATACTGTGCATACGCAATCATGTGCAAAGCTAAGCACCCTCTTAAGCCTCATACACATGATCAGACATCAAACAAACTTGTCCGTAGATTTTTGTTTGAAGGGCGTTGGCCATGAACCTGGTATGCATACACATGGCAGGACATTTTCAGCAAACTTTCCCAAAATCACATGGTTTTTCAGCTCTTTTCTGCTCTTTACTGCCATCCTTTGGTCAACTTCTGTTATTGTTGGTGGATTTTAACATTGGTTCTGAGCATACGTGTTTGTACTTTGGACAAAAGTCCGATGGACTTCTGTACACACGATAGGACTTTGCACCGTATGACTTTTGTTGCCGAAAAGTTTGTCTGTTTGCAGAGCAAACTTTTGTCCGATGAAAACTGAAAAAATTGTCCGATAGAGCGTACACACGGTCGGATTTTTTTGAAAACCTGCTCATTTTGAAGTTTATTGTCAAAAAGTCAGACCGTGTGTATGGGGATTTAGTTTATTCACAAGCACTTCAGCTTGTAAAGAGTCAGACTCTATTGGAGGGACAGGCTGAAAGCTTCAGTGCTTATCTACAGAAGACTGACATTGCACCCCTAATCCATTGATAAGGGGTGCAATGCTTACCAAGCCCTTGTATAATTTTTTTTTATAAATGCACATATACAAAATATGTGCATTTATTTATTTTTTTCTTAAAAGGTGTTAGCCTTTAGCCTGGGTTCACACTGAAGGGGGGTTTGAAATCATACAAGTTCAGCTGATGTTTTAACCCGCATTTCAGTCTGACTTCGGGAGCGATTTCAGGGGAAATTTGTGCGGGTTTCTGAAGAGATGCCTATTGAAATTGCCCCCAAAGTCGCCAAAAGTAGGGCAGGAACTACTTTTGGGAATCCTTGCGTCAAAGTTGGCTTTGCACTGATTCAGACGGCGCCATTGCCTGATGTAAACATGGGCTAAATTGTTTTTCTCCTGTAACCTTGCCTATTTTAAATGGATACTCTGTTCCTAATTAAAGTTAATTTTCCTCTACAATGCCTTTCTGAAAGCATAGCAAAAAAAGGTGTATCTAGAATATTTTTTTTAAATTTTGGCATCCATGCTAGAGGTAAAGAGAGATTCAAACAAATAACCAGGTTAAACCGAAGCTGTGTGTTAATACAATATGCATATTCTCTTTTCTTCACCTTGTGTATAAAATCTGCAATGTGACTCATCACAAAGAAATGCTGGACAGCCTTGATATAAACCATGAATCAGCTTTTCTGCAACTAGCTTAAGCCATCCATCAAAAACAGATTTGTGTGTTGCATAAAAGTATTCCATGCTGGAGCGTCTATAAGTTTTAATTTTACTGTCTTTAATGTTTTAGCTATAGACAAATCTTTAAATCATGAATCTAGTCTTTAAAAAAAAAACATTTTACTTCAGGTGAACTACTCAGGAACATACAGCACTGCTAATACTTTGCTTCTAATGCCGCGTACACACAATCTAAATTCTGACAAGAAAAACGTGGATTTTTTTCAGACAGAATTTTGGCTCAAACTTGTGTTGCATACGCACAGTCACACAAATGTCTGAAATTCTGATCGCCTAGAATGCGGTGAAGTTCAACACATACGACGAGCCTAGAAAAATGAAGTTCAATAGGCAGTGCGGCTCTTCTGCTTGATTCAGTGCATGCATGTTTTTTTGTGCATCATTGTTCAGAATTTCCGGGAAGAACTTTTCCTGTTGGAAAATTTGAGAACAAGCTCTCAAATTTTTGCTGTCAGAAACTCCGACAGAAAAAGTCAGATGGGGCCTTGTCAGAGAAACATATTATAAAGAAACATATTATACTTTGAACACTAGAGTTGACAGTGAGAGCTGTCAGAGAAACCTTCAGCTGCAGACTGGCCATCAAATGACACGCACCACATGACTTCCTGGCTGCCTATAAAAGCTGAGCAAGTGCTCAGAGGAATTGCTCGTTTGTCTTCAGCTTCCTGTTTACCTGTGTTCGATTACCGCCTGTGACCCGGATTGCCTTTGACTCTGTTGATCTTCTCCTGGACCTGACCTTGGCTTGTGCTACGCACTCCACTTGTCTCTTGTGTTTGACCCTCAGCCTGTGACCCGGACTCTGCCTCTTGTTTCCTTGCCTTGACCTTTTGCCTGTGACCTGGACTTGCCTTTTGTGTTCCCAACACAGTACCTCCGTTTGTGTTTTAACTATCTTACCTGCCTGTGTTTGACCCTCAGCCTGGTTCTGGACTCTCTGATCAAGTTCTTCTAGCAAACCACGCACCTGCCAGTTTGACACAGCTCCTTGACCGTTATACAAGTCTACTTGCACTTGCTGGGTAGCCTGTGCCTCTTTGTGCCATTCCTCCCCTGTCTCAACTCCGGGGGTCGAAGTGCGCATAGTCGCAAGGGTGAACTGCTCTCGGCATCTCGGCCTCGGTAAGTACTAGTCTGCCTGAGATAGGCCTACACATGGTCGGAATTTCCGACCAAAGGCTCACATCAAACTTTTCTTGTCAGAAATTCCAATCATGTGTACACGACATTAGAAGTAGAAAAACTATAATTGTATGAAAATAGGAAAGCACAGGATTTTAAATATTTTCCTAGTAAAGGTTTCTAAACAGGTCAGTTCTGACTAATGTTCAATGGCTTCTGCAGGTCAAGGTATATAGTGTGAATGAGGGGTTTTATTGCTGAGACTGCTAGAGAGATTGGTGTAGAAGCCTCTTAAGCCTACGCAATGGTGGAGGACCCCAGGCGGCTAAGTGATGTAGCAGATCACTTCATAGCAGAATTCTTGAATCTTTGTGGGGGTGAAAAAAATGAGGTGCCAGTTACTATTGGAAATTTACCAACGTTTATTTTAGTACCATATACTCAGAAAAAGAAGGGCTTAGGAAAATCAAAAAAAAAAAAAAGGCACTGACCTCTAACACATACAGCCCCTTCTCCTGGCAAATGCCCGGGAGACAATAGAGCTTCGAGAAGGTCGCCCCAAATATAGTGTGTGTGTGTATATATATATATATATATATATATATATATATATATATATATATATACACATTACACCGCCGTAGCGCAAATAATATACGCTACGCCGACGCAGCGCAGAGAGGCAAGCATGGAATTCACAAAGACAGTGCTGCCAAAACTGCGCTGGGTTTCGAAGGCGTAAGTCGGCGTAGGTGGAAGTGGGCATGAGCCATGCAAATGAGGCGTGACCCCATGCAAATGATGGGCCGAGCGCCAGACAGATACGTTTTACCAACTGCGCATGCGCCGAGACGAGGACGCATCCCTCTGCGCATGCTCATAACCACATCGGAACAACTGCCTAAAATACGCCGGATCACTGCCTACGGCGTGAACGTAACCTACGCCCAGCCACACACACGTCCAACGTAAACTCTGTAAAATACGCCGGCTTGTGTTCCCTGGTGCAGACCTTTGCATGTCTGCTGCTGGGTTACACCTCCTTTATGGGACTTAACTTTACACCGGACGTACAACTTACGCGCACATCGCGTAGCCTGCTTTGGGCGCACGTACGTTCGTGAATCGCCGTATTTCCCTCATTTGCATATTTGAATAGAAAATCAATGGGAGCGCCACATGCGTCCAGCCTAAATATGCGCCCATGCTACGCTGGCGTAGGCAAGTTACGTCAGTGGGATGAAGCCTGTTTTTAGGCGTATCTTAGTTTGTGGGTCCGGCGCACAGATACGACGGCGCACATTTGCACTTACGCTGCGTATCTTGAGATACGTCGGTGCAAGTGCTTTGTGAATCCGCGCCATAGTGTGTATTCTCCCTCAGCATGCACCATCCAGACAGCAATGTGGACCCTGAAGAAGAACCCTACCACTTTGCTACAGGAAGAGCAGAAGACTTGTGACTTGTCACATTTGGGCAAGTAAAAGTTGCTACAATCTTGTAGAGAAGCTTTAAATTGTATACATGCATCTCATTGTTGTAAAAAATGCCACAATATCCATTTGGCAGTCCAAAACAGCAACATTTTAGCAAGACAATAACTGTACCAGGTTAAAACCAGTACATGCCAGAATCCCAGATTTTAAAGACAGCCTGATCAATTTATCATTACTAAGGTGTGCATGTATTTAATCTGGTTATATAAATATAGGAAAAGGCACAAAGCTGTCAGATCAGGCACATATGATTACAAAATAAATCCTTGAATTTTTTGGGGGGGCAGGCAATTAAGTAAATAGAGTTGTTTGCGTGTGTCTGATCTACGTGTTTATACTGTGAATACAATTTAGGTCTCCTCCATGAGTATTGATGCACTACAGGGAGTTTGGAGCATGCATAACTATAATTTGTCTAGATACATGCTGTGAATCCTTTTGATCTAGGATTTCATAATTTCTACAATCTCAGTGTGGCTGATTAAGGATCTATTCACACCAATGCACTCCTGCAGATGGATTCACAGGTGGATGCTTGCATCCAAGGGCGATATTCACTCAATGTAAGATTACATCCAAACATAGTGGACAGCTGTGGCTGTTGTCAGCCTGTCATTGCTTTGCAAAGGCTCAGCGGCCACAACTCTGAGCATCTATCTGTAAATCCAGCTGCAGGAATCTGTTGGAATCCTGTCAAAGCTGGCACCATTTTGCTATGTGAATAAGGCCTTGGTAATACAGACTGCTCACTTCAGAAAGTGAACGTTCACTTTACAGTGTGAAAGGTCAGTGAGCTTAGTACATAAAATAAAGCTTTACATACTATGCATACTCAATCATGTGCAAAGAAAATTAAAAAAATACAATTCTGGCTGTGTATGTTTTAAAAACAGCTTACATACTCACTAAACATTATCTTTCCTAAGTTATTACGTTTAACTGCTTTGATAAATCAACCCCAACATTTACAAAAATGTCCTTTTCTACAGGATTTACATACAGAAAAACTAATTATATCACTTACTGTAGATTTTTAAAGCACAGTAATTTTTAGAAAATGAACAAATACTAAATGTAGAATTAAACTGTGTATATCAATTTGCAGTATTTACCTAGGGTACATGAGGTCACGGATCATGTTCTTTATCACAAGCTGAGAGGAGTTCTGTGCTATAGAGACAGCTGTGTGGATTAACAAATATAATATTTAAATGAATGCAACGTTAACTTCCGTATCTGGTGAAAAGTCTATATATACTGTCAATGCCTGAATGAGTATACTTGTCAGAATAACAAGTATGTTTCTTATAATGTGTGCAGGAACTGGAAAACTTGTGTCATCAGAACAAAATATGTCATTTTTCCCTTCTAGTTAGAAAAAAAATATAAACATACATGATGTCTAGGACATTGTCACACCAGGCCAAAACACACTTCTGCTCAGTCCAAAACACAGGAATTTATGTGGGAAAAAGCTCCAGTGTTTACTAAACCTGTTCTAAGGTACCATACACAGGGAGTCCCAAAAACATGAATGGCTGACTAGCTGTCATTTTTTTTCTGCTGCATATTTTGGATTGAGAGAACCTGACCAATCCATATACCTGTATACTGTAGATTCATGCCCTCTAAAGATGGCTTTCGGAGGCACACAAGTCTTATGCATGGCCACCCCAATAAACCACGTGCCATTTTTAACAGTTTGTAGAGATCGTTCAGCTTTTTGGAAAAGTTGCTTGAGCTAAGTGTACTATTTCGTTTTCTATATAGTCCAAATACAATAAATCCACTTTACTTGGATGATTGCAAAGAGGATAGTTTGTTTTGATGTAAGACACTATTATTTAATTGCTTTAACTTTGGATATCGTGTATTGTTTGTGATTCTTACAACACATAAAAAAAAAACACAACGAAAAGCCTGATGCCGCGTACACATGACCGTTATTTATGTCATTGGAAAAAAACAAAGTTTTTCTTGACGTGATTCCTCTCAAGCCTGCCTTGCATACAAACGATCGTGAAAAAAAATGCTCGAGCAAAGCGCGGTGACGTACAACGCATACGACGGCACTATAAAGGAGAAGTTCCATTCGAATGGCCCCACCCTTTGGGCTGGCTTTTGCTAATTTCCCTGTCTCATAAGACACTTCTGAGCATGCATGTTTTTTTTCCCCCTCGTTAAAGCGTACACACGACCGTTTTTCACTACGTGAAAAAGAACAACGTGAAAAACTACGAGAAAAAATAGACCCGGTTCTAAATTTGGAGCATACACAGGACCGTTTTTCACGACCAATTAAATTTTTTTTATTTTTCTCGTCATTAAAGAACAGTCATGTGTACCAATATTTGTTACCAATTTCACCACTGTGGGACTGTCTGCATTTACAGTATCTCACAAAAGTGAGAACACCTCTCACATTTTGTAAATATTTTATTATATCTTTTCATGTGACAACACTGAAGAAATTACACTTTGCTACAATGCAAAGTAGTGAGTAAGCAGCTTGTATAACAGTGTAAATTTGCTGTCCCCTCAAAATAACCCAACACACAGCCATTACTGCCTAAACCGCTGGCAACAAAAATGAGTACACCCCTAAGTGAAAATGTCCAATTTGGGCCGAATTAGCAATTTTTCCTCCCGGTGTCATGTGACTCGTTAGTATTACAAGGTCTCGGGTGTGAATGGGGAGCAGGTGTGTTAAATTTTGCGTCATCGCTATCACTCTCTCATACTGGTCACTTAAAGTTTAACATGGCACCTCATGGCAAAGAACTCTCTGATGATCTGAAAAAAAGAAATGTTTCTCTACATAAAGATGGCCTAGGTTATACAAAGATTGCCAAGAACCTAAAACTAAGCTGCAGGACAGTGGCCAAGACCATACAGCGGTATAACAGGACAGGTTCCACTCAGAACAGGCCTTGCCATAGTTGACCAAAGAAGTTGAATGCACATGCTCAGCATCATATCCAGAGTTTTTCTTTGAAAAAGAGAGAAGAAGGCGCCTCCAGGTTAACGACAAAAAGCTTTAATAAGTTATAGGTGACAGCATCCACTTACATATAAAATAGTGGAGATCCGGCATGTAGATCCTATAGATCATGGGTGCTCAACCTGTGGCTCTCCAGCTGTTGCAGAACTTCAAGTCCCATCATGCCTCTGCCTTTGGGAGTCATGCTTGTAACAGTCAGTAGCTTGCAATGCCTCATGGGAATTGTAGTTCTGAAACAGCTGGAGAGCCACAGGTCGAGCACCCATGCTATAGATGGTCCTTGATGTGGCATCCTTCCGCACTAGATGTTATCTGATGTTGCTCTTGTGCCCCTCTATGTCGGACCGTCCGTGTAGCAGCACAACCAGCTGGTACGGTGACACTGTTGGAAGCGAGGCATTGAGCGCAGCGTGAGTCGCGGTGACGTCACTGGAATGCGACGACGTTTCAGAGCTGGCGCTTGCGTGTGGCTGGGTGCACTCCTTTTTCAAGCATAAGAGGCTGGAAGGGACTGGTTACCTATTTGTAATGGGGGGGTGTGTGCCACCTAGTGGTAGAAAACAGGAACTGGTCCCGCTTTTCAATCTTCACAGGAGAAAACACACACACATGGGACAATAAGGAAATAACTGTGAAATATAAAATATATATGGAGAGGACGGGCATAAATAATTGGGAGAGGAGGAATAAGATATATATATATATATATATATATATATATATATATATATGTACTACGATGTAGATCCTAATCATATAGATGGCCATAGGTGGATTAAGCCCAATCAGTAATACATATATCTAAAGTTATGGAAAAGGAAACTATGGTGGGAAAACAGCCATCTATATTAGAGCTTATTAGAAGGCCATAAAATTATAAATAAAAATCTTTAAAAAGCTTTAAAAAATATAAAAAAATGTATACAAAGTGTCACTAGTGCTATAAAAATATATATATGTATATAGACATATACATACAGATAGAGTGGCTAGTAGAAGGAACGCACAACATACGTAATTGCATATGTAATTGTGCATATATGTGCATATCAGTATGGTTACTGAGTCTAGATATTTTCTGGGCAAATACCTACAGAGTAGAATCTCCCACGAGGGCTTAGAATTATTAAAAACTGTTCGTTTTTAGAACCCGACCAAATAAAAGAATTCAGGACAGCCTAATGGATCGACATTTTGGTCGGACACAGGACAGTCAGGTTAAAACCCTAGTTAGAGAAATCCAGGACATGGGTCACAACATACCAACGACTTGTTTTTAATAAGATTCTCTTATTAAAAACAAACTTCAGATGAGATCTGAATGATTATACCAACAATAGAGTATTCACGTGGATGTTAAAATCTGCACCTCCCTATCAGTCCAAAACCACTGCTCCCACACTCCAGCAATCACATAATATTCCATCTCTTTCTTCAGTTGCCTCTGAGTTAGCTCATAAATCAGATACCCTCACCTCCACGTGTCCGGGTATACAAAAAATCCCATCTCTACTCTCTCTAGTCATTCATCCAGTTTCTAGCTCTCTATACTCTAGAGGTCATAAATCCAAACATTCTGCTTTTAATAAAACCCCAAATATCGTAGTAGTAAACTTTTTACTGACCTTCAAAAATTCTACAATAGAAGTACAGAACCATACCTTGTACCCCAACAGTTTCATCTACTCTAGAAACTAGTCCACTGGGTGGCCATTCCATACACGTCACCTATGGACTCTGGAGATGTAGGAACTACAATTCCCTCCTCTACTAATGGAGCTGTAGGTCCTCTCAGCTCCACAGTTACACACTCCCATATTGAAATTAGGCCCATTATTTCCCTCTCCACCAACACTAGTCCTCTTACTTTTTGGTTCTCAACTTCCCTTAGATTTCTGCCCCAATTCTCAGGGCCTCTTTTTTAGTAATGAACCCCTCCCCAGCTGCTCCGCAAAAAAGAAAACATGACGGAGAGGCAAAATATGTGTAAATAATAATGCGCTAAATCAACTGATTAAATAGGGTGTCAACACATCAAAATTACTGGAGGAGAAAGACAAATTGATACAAAGAATAAAGTTCCAAATTCCATTTGTAAATCGTCCCTTGTTGCTGTAATCCTAAAGGCAACTCAAAAACACTTTGCCAGACCACACACACACAGTGTGTGAGATATCACCAGCTTGATGATGTAATGATCAAACTTGTCAGGTCAAAAAGTGCTTTCCACCAGGTATTCGCGTGCTCAAATATGCAAAGAAAGGGAGACAGAAAAAAGACCGATAGTGTGATACCGTAAATGAAACACTAGCGTCTCACAACACTCAGAACATCACTCACGAATCCTCGATAGTAATTAGGCTTCAGCGTGTGTGCATGTATGCTGCTCAGCTTGTCAGGCTCCTCATCCGGCACCTCCGTGTGTCCCGTCACTCAAGCTCCTCCGCCACGCGTATCGTCACTAGACACGTGACTTAATCATGGGTCATGACGGAGAGGCAGTAGAGGGGGAAGAAACAAACAGAAAGGAGAATCATCCCAAGTCTCGCAAACTGTTAAAATCTTCAACCTCTCCAGTCATATCCTTTCGTCCGAAGAAACTGCCCTGCTTAGCAGAGGTCTAAACTTCGCTCCTTCCTATAAACCAGATCCTTATCTATTGTTTAAAGACCTAAATAAATATATAAGAAATCTTACGTTAAAGAGGCTTTTCCAAATACAAAACAAAAAACAAACTGATTCCAATATTACCATTCATCCCGATATAGTGTCTCCTACAGCATCAAAATTTGTGGGCTATGGTTGTGATTTCGAAAGTGATATTATTAATATACTGGAGGAATTATACAACGAAAACACACAAGACAACCTTGAAAATTTCACACAACACCTTCATAGCTCACCACCGGTAGGTAGTACACTCCACCTTGAAATTCAGGTCCTCCTTCTATCCATATCAGTCAAAAGGCCCCCACCTTACCACCTTTTATAACATGGTCTTTGCTGACATTAAAAGATTGTGGGCCGGATTCAGAAAGAGATACGACGGTGTATCTCCTGATACGCCGTTGTATCTCTGAGTTCCGCCGGTCGTATCTCTGAGTTCTGCCAGTCGTATCTATGCGACTGATTCAGAGAATCAGTTACGCATAGATATCTCTAAGATCCGACAGGTGTAAGTGTCTTACACCGTCGGATCTTAGGCTGCAATTCCAGGCTGGCCGCTAGGTGGCGCTTCCGTATTTTTACGTGAGGAATATGCAAATGAGGATTTACGCCGATTCAGAAACGAACGACCGCACTGCGCTTTTTTTTTACGTCGTTTGCGTTTGGCTTTTTCCTGGCGTATAGTTACCCTCTGCTATATGAGGGGTAGCTAATGTTAAGTATGGCCATCGTTCCCGCGCCGAGTTTTGAAATTTTACGTTGTTTGCGTAAGTCGTTTGCGAATACGGCTGGACGTAATTTACGTTCACGTCGAAAGCATCTACGTCCTTGCGACGTCATTTAGAGCAATGCACACTGGGACATTTTACGGACGGCGCATGCGCCGTTCAAATAATACGTCAAAGTTAGATTTAAATAATACACGCCCCCTACATCCCCATTTGAATTACACGGCCTTACGCCTCAACACATACGGTACGCCGCCGTAACTAAGGGTGCAAGTTCTTTCTGAATAAAGAACTTGCGCCCAAAGTTAGAGCGGCGTAACGTATCGGAGATACGTTACGCGGGCCAGACAGATACGCCATTGTATCTGAATCCGGCCCTGTGTGCCCATTCTTCCTCCTGCCCCACAGACTTAGGTCATCTGCCCCCCCCCCCCCCGCGAAAAGAAAGTTCTCTCTGTACTTGCTGACAATGACAATCTGATCATCAAAACTGCATAAAGGGGAGGCATAGTCATCCAAAATCGCGATGACTACATAAAAGAAGCTCACCGTCTGCTTGCTGACCGATCAACATACAAAAAATTAGCCAAAGACCCCCCTCCCAGAATATAAAGTAGAAATTAATACCTTAATCAGACATGCCACTAGTTCACAGATTTTGGAAAAATCTGAGGTTTCCTTTTTAAAGATATCCCTTATTTTTATCACATACCCAAAATTCACAAAAGTTTAACTGATCCTCCCGGTAGGCCCATCATAGCTGCCATGGACAGTATCACCTCAGGTTTGTCAAAATATATAGATTTTTATTTACAGCCAATAGCCCAAGCCTTACCATCATACGCCAGAGACGGTACTCATCTATTAGAGCTTCTAAAACCCTATTTTTGGAATAATGATTACATGTGGATGTCTCTTGATGTGAGCTCCCTGTACACATCTATTCCCCACACCTTTGGAATCACTGCCTTGAAACATTTCCTTTTTAACCACTACCCCACTGCGCCATAGCGAAAATACTGCTACAGCGCGGTGGAGTTATTCCGGGACGACGTCCCTGGGACATCCTCCCAGAATCCTTCACTCGCGCGCCCCCTGGGGCGCGCTCCCGGAATCATCTGTGAGCGCCGGGTCTAGAAGACCCGGCGCATCACAGATCGCGGTAAATCGCCGCTGAAAGCGGCGGTTTACCACGTGATCGCTCCTTTAAATGACGGAGCGATCACTTGTAAACAAACCGGCGTCATGTCATGATGCCGGTTCCTCCCTCTCCTCTCTGTACCGATCGGTACAGTGTGAGAGGAGAGGGGGAGAGCGGCAGCAGCTGCTGTGGCTGGATCTGTGACAAATGCAGTCACAGATCCATCCCCCCTCCCTGTGCAATACTCTGCAATTAACCCCTCATACTCTGCAATACCCCCATACCCCCCATACTCTGCAATTAACCACCCATACTCTGCAATTAACCACCCATACTCTGCATTTAACCCCCCATACTCTGCATTTAACCCCCCATACTCTGCAATTAACCCCCCATAATCTGCAATAACCCCCCCATACTCTGCAATAACCCCCCCATACTCTGCAATAACCCCCCCCCATACTCTGCAATACCACCCAATACTCCGCAATACCCCAATACTCCGCAATACCTGCTAATATGACAGAAACGAGATTTTTTATTTATTTTTTTACAGAATTTTCAGTGTTTTTTCTTTTATAGCGCAAAAAATAAAAATCGCAGAGGTGATCAAATACCACCAAAAGAAAGCTCTATTTGTGGGAAAAAAAGGACAAAAATTTCAGATGGGCACAATGTTGTATGACTGAGTAATTGTCATTCAAATTGTGAGAGCACCGAAAGCTGAAAATTGGTCTGGTGAGGAAGGGGGTTTAAGTGCCCAGTGGTCAAGAGGTTAAAGATCCTTGTATGAATAGCAGACAGGCATCCTTTATTTTAGAATGTACAGAGTACTGTCTCACTCACAATTATTTTGTCTTTGATGGCCAGTTCTATGTGCAGACTAAAGGCACAGCAATGTGAGCAAATTTTGCTCCCTCATATGCTAATCTATCGATGGGTCTGGGGGAGGAAAGACACATCTGGAACAATAACCCTTATTCCAAATATCATGTCTTCTATGGTAGATACATAGACGACATAATCATTATATGGAACGGTACCAACAAGGATTGCGAAGAGTTCGTGAATCACTGTAACGGCAACGCGTATGGTTTAAACTTCACCTTCGTTACAGACTCTGAAAAGCTTGCCTTTTTAGACTTCGAACTGTACCATACAGATAACAACATCCATGCAAAAAAATACTCCAAGCCAACTGCCGGTAATTCACTTCTACATTATAGGAGCTGTCACTACTCAAAGTGGAAAAATAACATTCCAAGGGGTCAATTCTGCTGTTTACGGCACAATTGCACCAGTACAGCTCACTTTACAGAACAAAGTCAGCTACTCACCAAAAAACTACAAGAAAAGGGCTACCCAGAATCTCTAATCCAAGAGGCATACACCCAATATGCACAAGACCCCCAAAAACTGAGAAAAAAACAGTATTTCTGATCATTCAGTTTGTTTTGTCACCAGGTTCCATCACGATCACAAAAAAATGGAATCAATTCTGAAAAAACATTGGCCTATTCTCCTAGAAGATGTTCACTTAAAATCAGTACTGCCCAATTTCCCTAAAGTCACATATAGGAGAGCACCTAACATCAAAAACAAAATGGCTCCCAGTAAGCTAAAATCTAGTTCTTCAAATATAATGCAAGATCTATGCCTAATACCTCTACATGGCATGTTTCAATGCAAAAAGGCTTTATGCAAAATGTGCAGTTTTGTAAAGCATGGTCAAAAGAAATTTACCGAAAAAGGAAAAACGTATTTGTTTAATGAATTTCATAACTGTTCCTCAGACCATGTAGTTTATTGTCTTCGCTGCCCCTGCCAACTACTCTATGTGGGACGAACTATTCGCCCCCTCAGACAGAGGTTCGGATAGCATCGTAGGAAGATAGAAGGAGGTATAGACAAACATAGCGTCCCTCAACATTTTGCAAAATTTCACAAAGGGTCTACTGATGACCTACAGGTATGGGTAGTCGAACAGATGCCCAAAAACCTTACTGAAGCTGAAAGGTTTTTCAAATTATGCGAACGAGAGACGTACTGGATATATACTCTCTCGCCTGGAGGCCTTAACGAAATGATAGAAGTATCCACCCTTCTTTAATTAGTTCCAGTTATTATTCATTACACATTATGATCTGTTACTACCTTTCTCTCTGATACATCCTTTGTCATTTTTTATACATATATATATATATATGTAATCTCTTTCAGATTCCCTAATCCCACCATGCCCCAATACCTCGCCCTGGTTTCTGGAGGGTGTTATATTTCCTTTTTTTACACCTATTTGCATGCCAACCAGCCACATCCTGTATGATATCATTACATCTTTTTTAGTTTAATTTATTAGATTGTAATTCCCTAGTTGGAGAATAGACTCAGTAACCATACTGATATGCACAATTACATACGTATGTTGTGCATTCCTTCAAGTCCATTCTACTAGCCATAAGACTCTTACTCTATCTGTATGTATATGTGTATATACATATATACATATATATATATATTTATAGCACTAGTGACACTTTGTATCAATTTTTTTATGTTTTTTAAAGCTTTTTATTTATCATTTTATGGCCTTCTAATAAGCTCTAATATAATTGGCTGTTTTCCCACCATAGTTTCCTTTTCCATACCTTTGGATATATGTATTACTGATTGGGCTTAATCCACCTATGGCCATCTTTATGATTAGGATCTACATCATAGTACACACATATATACGGTGTATATATATATATATATATATATATATATATATATATATACACATATATATCTTGTTCCTCCTCTCCCAATTATTTATGACAGTCCTCTCCATATATATTTTATATTTCACAATTATTTCCTATTCACAATTTTATATGTAAGTGGATGCTGTCACCTATAACTTATTAAAGCTTTTTGTCGTTAACCTGGAGGCGCCTTCTTTTCTCTTTTTATCTATACATGTTGGAGTTTTGCTCTCATCTCCCCCGTTTTGGAAAGCCTGCCCCAGAATACAGACTGGGATCATCAGCTTTACATAGGACAGTGTCCGCCTCCTGTCTCCTCTTTGCTTCCTTTCACTCCCAGGTTTTTATATACTTTTAACCCTTTTAAGGATTTGTATAAAACGGACGTTCAAACTTCAATATATCACTGTATTTCAGCGCCACTACCCGAATTTTTGTCTGCAGAGGTTTTCTTTGGGAAATAGACGCATGAGTGCTACTAGCATTGCTGCTGAGTTTGTGGGGGTGGGGGGGTCAGCCTGTTAGCTCCCAGATAGTATGCTGCGCACTGCATCAAATTGGTCTGCATGGCTGTCAACCCTCTTCTAAAGATGATGCACAAGAAATCCCGCAAACCGGTTGCTGAAGACAAGCAGACTAAGGACATTGATTACTGGAACCAAGTCCTGTGGTCTGATGAGACCAAGATAAACTTATTTGGCTAAGATGGTGTAAGGCTGAATTCACACCTATGCAGTTTTAGTGCTTTTTGTATTTTGCAGGTTTGCACTACAGTTCATTTACCATGGTATCCTATGGAACTTTCTGTAGTGCAAATATGCAAAATGCAAAAAGCACAAAAAATACATAGGTGTGAATCCAGCCTCAAGCGTGTGTGGCAGCAACCAGGTGAGGAGTACAAAGACAAGTGTGTCTTGCCTACAGTTAAGTATGGTGGTGGGAGTGTCATGGTCTGGGGCTGCATGAATTCTGCTGGCACTGGGGAGCTGCAGTTCATTGAGGGAACCATGAATGCCAACATGTACTGTGACATACTGAAGCAGAGCATGATTCCCTCCTTTCGGAGACCAGGCCACAGGGCAGTATTCCAACATGATAACGACCCCAAACACACACCTCCAAGATGACCACTGCATTTCTGAAGAAGGTGATGGACTGGCCAAGCATGTCTCCAGACCTAAACCATATTAGGCATCTGTGGGGCATCCTCAAATTGAAGGTGGAGGAGCGCAAGGTCTCTAACATCCACCAGCTCCGTGATGTCATCATCGAGGAGTGGAAGAGGACTCCAGTGGCAACCTGTGAAGCTCTGGTGAACTCCTTGCCCAAAAGGGTTAAGGCAGTGCTGGAAAATAATGGTGGTCACACAAAATATTGACACTTTGGGCCCAATTTGGACATTTTCATTTAGGGGTTTACTTACTTTTGTTGCCAGCGGTTTAGACATTAATTGCTGTTTGTTGAGTTATTTTGAGGGGACAGCAAATTGACACTGTTATACAATCTGTACACTCACTACTTTGTAGCAAAGTGTCATTTCTTCAGTGTTGCCACATGAAAAGATATAATACAATTTTTACAAAAATGTGATGGGTGTACTCACTTTTGTGAGATACTGTACATGACAGGAGTCATATATAAAAACTTATTGGCTATTTTCCTCTGTTTATAATCACTTACTTTTACAGCTGCAATGAGGATGATTTGTTGGCTGAGAAACACTATTATCCATTTGCTCAATCTTTGAATTTATCTCTGTGTGATCTATTCAATCTCAGGGTATAAGAGAGCAATAAAGTATATATTTCCAGTCGTATCATTGGAACTGCTTGTGTTTTGGACAAGAGTCATCTTTTATTATAATACATAATAATGCTGGGCAATCAACAGCTGTTTACGCTGTATAATACACTGTAATAGAACATTATTATTTGAAATACGGAGAAGCTGCCTGCTTTCTTGGGACAGGAATTTTCCCCATTTTGCATTATACTGTTTAACTGTTTGATCTTCCTATCTGTTGAGATAACAGATAGGACCTTGCAATAATGATGAGCTCAGGTTTGGTCCCAACTTGGGTTCAAACCGAACACAGAAGGAAGCCCACCCACTGCTGCCCAATCAATTGTGGTCAGAGCATTCCCCACCCTGCTGCTGCACCTAAACAAAAAGGCTCATGGCATAATTGGCCTAATATAATATGACCATCAGGTCAATGATGTTACGAGCATCCCTCCCTTTATGTACATGCACCTGGATGGCAGGGAACATGTTGGCCACCGTTGATTGGGAGGGAGTGATAGCTTCCTTCCGGGTTCAGCTTGAACCCAAGTTCAGACTAAATCCTCGCTTATCTTTACTTGCAATCAACTGAGTGATCATATTTATTTATATTCACAGTGATTTTATACAATTTATTGTATAGCTACCAGCTATTAGTCGGTAGCCTCTGCATAAAATATTTTTGGAGATTTTTTTTTGTCTCTCTTTAGAACTTTATTGTAATAGTATCATTCAAGTACAAAAATAAATACATACAATTTATAAACTAAAGCAATTCCATTTTTAATGTGGGACTTGTGGACATCCATAGTAATATCATTTAAAGTCTATAATATATATATATATATATATATATATATATATATATATATATATATATATATATATATATATATATATAATATGTATACACACACACACACACACACACACACAATTTATCAAATAGACTCACATAATTATTTACTCTATCAGATTTATTTTAGGTAAGATAGTATTGTACAATGATGTAGCTGGTATGGCAGGCTATGGCATACTGAAGAAATATATTGAGGCATCCAATAAAGTCCCTCACTATTAGATTATAAGCTCTCAGGAAAAAGACCCCCCTAACCCTCTAGTAATACATTTATTGTAACTGGACTGTCTCTCCTTATAATGTAAAACACAAACTGTTTGTGTTATATAAATCATGTATTAGAATAATAATAAAGCCCCAATGAAATTTTTCTGGTTGTTTGGTCCTTGGAAATGGCCTGTGCCACATCCAAAAAACCCTGTCATCCATATCAATAGCTTTACTGACACATGCGGCAGATTTGGGTACATCCTAAAAGTGGCACTTTTACAAGAACAAAACATTGTTTACCACCACACCCACACCATAAGGCTCAGTTTTACTCACCTTGTCTCTGAGACAGTTAGAGCCCATTCACACAGGTCCGACTTTGGATCCGATTTCAAGTCGCCCCTAGTCGCCTCAAGTCGCGCTGCATGAAGAAATCAATGTAAGTGAATGGAGCCGTCTTAATGCACACTACTGCAGCCGCTCCAACTTCAGAAAAGGTTCCTGTACTACTTCAATCCGACTTGTAGGCAACTTGTACCCATTGATTTCAATGGAAGTCGCCTCAGAAGTCGGATCACTGTTTTAACAGAAGCAACAATACAGGAAGAGAACATACATTTCTCAGGAAAACCCCTCCCTCCCACAGAGCTGATTCTTGTTTGATTGGCCACTGGAAAGTCTCCTGTCCTGGAGGCAACTTGAAGTTTTGAGTTGTAAGTTGCCTCATGTTGCACTGTGATTCATACTCAAGTTGTGTCCAAGTTGCCTCCCAAAGTCGCGCTGGAAGTTGTGTTGCCCCTGTGTGGATCCATAAAAGATGTGGATTTATTGGACCCAATTCCAATTTTTTTCTGCCTACAAAGAATTACTAATCATGGCCCCTCTCAGGCAGTGGCATAGGGGAGCCACTAACCGTTCCCTTCCCCTGTTTCCCTCCCTGCTCTGTCACCATCCTTTCCCTGCCCCCTTTTTTTTCTCTTCTTTCCCCCCTCCCACTCTATTTCTAGTTTTTAGTTAGGTCTTTTATATCGGCATCGTTCCCAAAATTTTGAAATCAAAATTTGGTACTGGTTCCCCCCCGCAGAGCTTTGGTTCGAGGGCAGATTTTCAATATGTATTGCATGGTATGTGATGCACACTGTACCTTGGGAATCATTAGTTTGAGTGGTAGTTTTTATTGATTTGATCTCTGCATATACTTTTGGTTGTATTTTTGCCAATTGTAAATAAAAGAATAAAAAAAAAATGTAATTTTACTTAAATGCCATATCTTTCCATACTGGAGAGCAGTGACTGGAACATGCATTCCTGGCCAACCAATAGGGATGAGCCTGATGTTCGAGTCAAACGTAAGTTCGACTCGAACATTGGGTGTTCGCCTGTTTGCCGAACAGCGAACAATTTGAGGTGTTCGCGACAAATTCGAAAGCTGCGGAACACCCTTTAAAAGTCTATGGGAGAAATCAAAAGTTCTAATTTGAAAGGTTAATATGCAAGTTATTGTCATAAATAATTTTTGGGGACCTGGGTCCTGCCCCAGGGGACATGTATCAATGCAAAAAAAGTTTTAAAAAACACAGTTTTTTCGGGAGCAGTGATTTTAATAATGCATAAAGTGAAACAATAAATGTAAAATATTCCTTTAAATTTCGTAAAAAATGGCGTAGGTGACTCCCAAAAATCCATACCAGACCCTTATCCGAGCACACAACCTGGAAGGCCACAGGAAAAGAGGGGGGGACAAGAGAGCGCCCCCCCTGATGAAACGTACCAGGGCACATGCCCTCAACATGGGGAGGATGTCCCCATGTTGATGGGGGACAATGGTGCACGGTGGTTGTGGGGGGTCTGCGGGTGGGGGGCTTATCGGAATATGGAAGCCCCCTTTAACAAAGGGGACACCCAGATCCCGACCCCCTATGTGAATTGGTATTGGGGTACATTGTACCCCCACCATTTCACCCAAAAAAGTAAAAAAAAATGTAAAAAACACACAGACACAGCTTGGGACAAGTGCTTTAATAGGAAAAAAAAATATCCCAGTGATGTAATGCTTCCACGACCTGACGATAAGTAAAAACACGCCGCCGCGATCGATTCCGCCTCCTTGGGAGACGCCCGCCGAATGACGCAAGACCCGCCGTGACAGCTCTTAAATAGCTAAGGGCGGGGCCACCTGTGACGTGCACAGGTGCCCCCACCCCCTTTGATGCAACGGGGGTTTACGGCGGTGGCGTCATGGGGGACCCCGCCCCCCCTCTGACGCCAGGAGGGTTCCCCTTAATATCCATACCAGACCTAATGGTAATGGACTGGGAAGGGGAACCCATGTCGTTTTTTTTCAATGACATTTATCTGTATTGCCAAAACCCGACAATTCATTATAGCCACGAGCCACACATTTTTAATGACTTAAGGCTGCTTTCACATTGGGCAGTGGAGGTGCGGTGACGGTATAGCCGCGCATTTTGTAGCGCCGCTATACCGTCGTATTTACCGCGATATTCGGGCGCTGTCGGTGCGGTTTTAACCCCTGCTAGTGGCCGAAAAAGGGTTAATACCACCCGCAATGCGCCTCTGCAGAGGCGCATTGCGGGCGGTATTACCGCGGTTTCCCATTTATTTCAATGGGAAGGCGCGGTATAGGAGCGGTAAACACCCCGCTCCTATACCGCCCCAAAGATGCGGCTAGCAGGACTTTTGGAGCGGTTCTGCTACCGCACCGCTTCAGTGTGAAAGCCTTCGGGCTTTCACATTGAAGCCTGCAGGGCATGATTTTTTCATGCGGTATAGCAGTGCTATTTTTAGCGCTGTACCGCATGAAAAACGCCTCAATGTGAAAGGGGCCTAAAGGATAAAAAAGTTGTTACTGCAATATTCACCCTCAGTCCAGACCTGTCCTATGCAGCACTTCTTTTTCACCACTAGATCACTAGATGTCTTTAGTCTGATGGCCAGCATCATTCAAGCCACTCCCTTTGAACCCAAGTTGTCATGGACCTGTCCCAGCCTGCTACTGGACAGGAGAAATGAGAAGCAGCACAGTGTTAAGCTTATCTTTCTGTCACTCTGCTTTTTTATCTTATTAACAAGACCCATGTCATCACATGAACTGGTGGACTGCTTCCTTCTCTCACAATGTGAGCTCTGATATAGAAGAGACTGCAAGAGGCTGATACCAGGTCAGATTTGGGTTATTACACTGTTTGCAATAAAAAATGCATGTAATAAATATCAAGGATTACATAGCTGCTATAATTTGTGTCTTTTATATCAGCCCAGAGTTCCACTTTAGGCTGATTATTTAATGGCATCTACTATACTCTGATGCCTTCAAAAATATAGAAAAGTGACGGCAGTAAAAAGACTGAGTGGTCCATCAAACCTGCTTCTTTTGTTTTGATTTTTTTATACAAGTTTTTTTTTTTCATTTACTTTTTGTGTAGATCTATGTTTGTCTCAAACATGTTTGAAACCACTTATTGTTGACAGACTCACTACCTCTGCTATAAGTTTATTCCAAGCATCGACTACCCCTTCAGTAAAATAATACTTTCTAAGATTCATTTTGAGCTTTCCTCTTGTTTGTTTGAGGTCAAGTCCCAGCGTTCTAGATTTTGGTTTCATATTGAAAATACTGCCCTCTTTAACCATTATTCAGCTCCTTGATGTATTTAAAGTTTTTTTATCATGTCTATCCCCTTTCCTTCTTTCCTCCAGACTGTGCAAATTAAAGCAGAGGTTCACCCAAAAGTGAACCTCCGCTTTTCAGAACCCTCCCCCCCTCCGGTGTCACATTTGACACCTTTCAGGGGGAGGGGGTGCAGATACCTGTATAAAACAGGTATTTGCACCACTTCCGGGTATAGACTCCCGCGGGAGTCCGGCCCCTCCGTGTCACCCCCCCCCCTGTTGTGTTCTGGGAAACACTCGGCTCCCAGAACATGGGGACCAGTGGGAACTGCACACCGTGATTTGCGCATGCGCAGTAGGGAACCAGGCAGTGAAGCCGCAGCTCTTCACTTCCTGATTCCCTTACCGAGGATGGCGGTAAGCTACCGCTTTGGCTGCCAACGTCGCGGGCGACTTGGACAGGTAAGTGTTATTTTTTTTTAAAGGCAGCAGCTGCTGTATTTGTAGCTTTTAAAAAAAAATTCAGGTGAACCCCCGCTTTAAGTTCGTGAAGTCCCTCTTGATATGTTTTATGCCCCAGACCTTTCACCATTTTTGTTACCTGTCTCTGGACAGGTTCTACTGTATCTTATCAATATTTTTTTGTAAGTGAGGTCTCCAGAACTAGATACAGTATTCTAAATGAGGTTCCACCAAAGAGCTATATAGGGGAATCAGGACCTCCTTCGTCCTGCTTGCGATCCTGCAGTGATGCATCCTAGCATTCTATTTGCTGGTCACACTGCTTGCTCATTTTGCAAGGATCTGAAATAAGTACCCCACCCCCATATCTTTTTCCTCTGTAGTGCTGGCTAACACTGTACCATTATTTGTATTCTGTCAATGGATTCTTTTTCCCTAGGTGCATTATTGTACATTTAGAAAAATTGAACTACGGTTTCAACTGCTTTGACCAAACTTCCAGCAATGCCAATATCATGTTCCATATTACAGACACCTCCAGGGATATCAACTCTATTGCACACCTTTGTATCATCAGCAAAAAGACACACCTTGCCCAACAAACCTTTAGTTATATCGCTTACAGATATATTACATAGAACAGGACCTAGTAGAGAGCCTTGTGGTTCACCATTCATGACTAGTCTCTGTTTCGAGTGAACCCTATTTACAACCCTTTTAGCCCTCATTTATGACATCTACTTTACTGAGATGCCTTCAAAAATATTTGATGAAACTTATACATGTGAATATGTCTTCAAACTGATGAACATCGCTAATCCAGAGTGCCATGGCCTCACTATTGTACAGATGGAAATACCTATATAGAAAATGTGGAAATACATATTTACAAAACTGTCAGTACATATTTAAAATTAGATATAAAGACCTTGGAAAAAATGTATATGCAGAGCTGAGACACTGTACGGTTTTATCAACAGAACAGTCTTACAAATGAGCTAAATCCAAAAGGATTTTTTTTTTAATTCTCCGGCAGAAGTACTACCTTAGTTTTCATTAACCTTGACCTTGCTACAGATTCTACACATTTTCAGCTCTTACACAATATTGAGTACGCTGAATACACTAAATTGAACAATAATACAGTTACTATGGATATGAAAAGAGTCAAAGCATTTTTATTTTCATTTTTTACAGCTGCCTTGTATTTTATTTTCCCCCATGCATCCATAAAAGACGCAAGTAATTGATGCTTATGACTATCGTGTGTAAACAAAATGAGACACAAAAGGCACCCTACAATGTATAAACTTATTATTTTAGTCCTCATTCAAGAATGAGTGAAATTATCTTGTATTAGCATATCAGATATTTTTTTTTTAAATGTAATCTGAAATTCAATAAACACCAAAACATGAAAGGTCAAGGTGCAATGTTTTCAGGTACCTGACTGCTCATATTTTGCCAGTATATGATTTTTTATTTTATTTTATTTTTTTCAAATATTTACAACATACATTAGACAAATGTTTTTCATGTGTTAGAAAACTGATGTTGATCTCATGAGGGCAAACAGCCAAATGCACAATTTAAATATGAAATATAATGTTTTACCTGCAAAAAAAAAGAAGAAATTGTTCACTCACAGCCAAGATCCGACCTTATGCCCCTCTACTATAGGTAAAGCAAAACAGCCTCATCAAGACCACACCGGGACTTTGACTGGATAATAAACAGTGACGAGAAAATCTTTGTCTCCTACTCTCCAGCTCCTTTGTGGCTTTTGCTATCAATTAAAGCCTACAGTACTGTAAAATCCTCTTCCAACCTAAAACTTGTTGTGCAGGAAAATAAGAAAAGACACTCTTTTGAGTGTCTGTAGCACAAGTCCCAGCAAGACTTCAACCAATAAAAATCTGCCCTCCAAAACTACAACTCCTGCCTCTACACTGCCAGACAGACCTATTTTATCACTGTCATTAACACCCTCTCATACAGTCCTCATCAACTCTTTTCTACCTTTAACTCTCTACTTTGTCCACAACTGCCTTCACCCATGAACTCACTGCTCAGGAGATCACAAATCACTTCCAAAAATAAGATTAATACACTTACATTTCATGAAGAGATCTCCACTGTATTTTTATCTCCCCCACTTAACATCCTATGTCCACCTGCACACTCAACATACTCTTGTTTAATCCTGCTACTGTAGAAGTCATTAAACGTTTTTCTAATGCCTACCCAACCACACTCCCCCCTGGTCCTCATTCCCTCACAAATACTCATCACGGTAAAGGGCCAATGACGGCGCTTTCACTTGTCAACAAACCGGTGCTTGTCCGGTACAGCTCCTCCCCTTTCACTGATCAGTACAGTTTGTGAGGAGAGGAGGGAGCAGGTGCAGCAGCACTTGTAGGCTGGATCTGAAGTGCCCATAGCGCTGGTCTGTGCCCATTCATAGCTCATCTGTCCTCATTCATGGCTCACCCATCCCTATCCATGCCACATCAGTGATCATCAGTGCTCGTGTTGGGCCCCTGTATGTGACCAGGCTGTGAAGGTCTCACACATGTGGTATCTCCATACTCAGGAGGAGTAGCATAACTTATTTTTTTGGGTGTAGTTGCAAGTATGCATATGCTGTGTAAGAGAAATAACCAGTTAATGACAATTTTGAGAGAGAAAAACTCACCGTGGCTCTTACTAAATACTTTGGAATGTCTAATTTTCAAAAAGGGGTAATTTTGGTGGTATTTGTACTTTTCTGGCTTGTTAGCTCGGGTTCACACTGGTACGACACGACAGTCGTACGACTGTGGGTCCGACTTTGCCCTGCAACTTGAAGTCCGACATCCGCCCGACTTCAATGAACTGGGATCCGACTTTGATCCCAACAATGTAGGCACTTTGTGTCTGGTATAAATCTTTAGGGGGAACTCCACGGCAAATTTGTAAAAAAAAACGGCATGGGTTTCCCCTCCAAAAGCATACCTGGCCCTTCGGTCTAGTATGGATTTTAAGGGAAAAGTCAGACCCTTATCCGAGCATGCAGCCCGGCAGGTCAGGAAAGGGGGTGGGAATGAACAAGCGCCCCCCCTCCTGAACCGTACCAGACCACATGCCCCCAACATGGGGGGATGGGTGCTTTGGGGAACCTTGTGACCTCTATAGCCTTCTCCGGTTCTTCTCTCGTCTTTTGCCTCTGCCGGGTCTTGTCCGCTGTCTTCTCCCTCTGTTCTTCTTCTGATGTTGACTCAATGCTCTCTCCTGCTCTAATGCTGGGTGTGTGGTGTGCCACTACTTATATTGGCATTAGGCGGGGTCACTGTGTGAGGCCCAGGATTGTCATCACATGGTGGCCCCGCCCCATGCCAATATAAGTAGTGGCACACCAGCATTAAAGCATGAGAGAGCATCGAGTCAACATTGGAAAAAGCACAGAGGGAGAAGACAGGGGAGAAGACCCGACAAAAGAGCAAAAAGACAGCAGACAAGACCCAGCAGAGGCAGAAGACAGCGGACAGAGGGAGAAGAACCGGTGAGGGGAGAAGAACTGTCAGAGGCAAAAGACATTAGTGGAGTAGGCAGTAGAGCAGGAGAGGGGAGAAGAGATTGGAATCGAAACCGGAGCTGCCTTAACAAATTACTTTAAAAACATGTGTAATGTGTTTTATTTTTGACACTTTATTTTAGGTAAATTGGTAGGGGTACAATGTACCCCATACTCATTCACAAAGGGTGGGAGCTGGGATCTGGGAGCACCCTTGTTAAAGGGGGCTTCCAGATTTCGATAAGCCCCCCACAGACCCTGACAACCAATGGCCAGGGTTGTCGGAAAGAGCCCCTTGTCCTCATCAACATGAGGACAAGGTGCTTTGGGGTGGGGGACTCAAGCCCCCCTGCCCCAAAGCACCCATCCCCGTGTTGATGAGCCCAAGGGCCTCTTTCCGCCAACCAATGGCCAGGGTTGTCGAGAGGAGGCCCTTGTCCTCATCAACATGGGGACAAAGTGGTTTGGGATGGGGGGGGGGGCACAAGCAAGGGAGGAAGGGAAAAGGGGGGGAGGGGGAAGAAAAGAAAGGAAAGGGTAGGTAGACCAACTTCACCCACATAGAAAGCCACATTGAAAGAATGTAACTCACCAGTTATGCCAATCAAGAACAGGAGGGAAGTATAATAATTATTATGTACCAGGGGCTAGGAAACGGAAGGGAGCTGACCAGGCAGTGACATTAGGTGCGCCCTAAGTCTAAGGGTTGGACAGCCCAGGTATACTCAGAGCAAGCATGGATAGCTTAGACTTACTCAGGGTGCACTCGCGCACCCACGCAGTGCAGGTTAACTGACCCTGTGACATCAGACGCCGCCGATCAAAGGAGTCAGGAGAGCCATGGAGGGAACCCAGAAAAGGAGGATCTGGCCCGCTCTGTGCAAAACTCTTGCACAGAGAAGGGATGTATAACATGTTTGTTATTTAAAACAAAAACAAAGCTTTACGATAACTTTATTGCCATTCCAGTAAAAGCAGCTTATAGTATAACCACTTAACGACCACCGCATGTACATATACGTCCACAGAATGGCACGTACAGGCAGATGGGCGTACCTGTACGTCCCTGCCTAGACGTGGGTCAGGGGTCCGATGGGGACCCCCCTGGTACATGCGGCGGTCGGAAATCATCTGGGAGCGATCCGGGATGAGGGGGCGGCTATTTGTTTCTAGCCACCCCCTCGCGATCGCTCCCCGGAGCTGAAGAACGGGGAGAGCCGTATGTAAACACAGCTTTCCACGTGCTTCACTGTGGCGGCTACATCGAATGTGTCATCCCTTTTATAGGGAGACACAATCGATGATGTCACACCTACAGCCACACCCCCTACAGTTGTAAACACACACTAGGTGAAACATAACTCCTTCAGCGCCCCCTGTGGTTAACTCCCAAACTGCAACTGTAATTTCCACAATAAAGAATGCATTTTAAATGCATTTTTTGCTGTGAAAATGACAATGGTCCCAAAAATGTGTCAAAATTGTCTGAAGTGTCCGCCGTAATGTTGCAGTCACGAAAAAAATCGCTGATCGCCGCCATTAGTAGTAAAAAAAAAAAAAATAATGAAAATGCAATAAACGATCCCCTATTTTGTAAACGCTATAAATTTTGCGCAAACCAACCGATAAACGCTTATTGCGATTTTTTTTTTACCAAAAATATGTAGAAGAATACGTATCAGCCTAAACCGAGGAAAAAAAATGTTTTTTATATATTTTTGGGGGATATTTATTATAGAAAAAAGTCAAAAATATTGCATTTTTTTCAAAACTGTCACTCTATTTTTGTTAATAGCGCAAAAAATAAAAACCGCAGAGGTGATCAAATACCACCAAAAGAAAGCTCTATTTGTGGGGAAAAAAGGACGTCAATTTTGTTTTGGAGCCACGTCGCACGACCGCGCAATTGTCTATTAAAGCGACGCAGTGCCGAATCGCAAAACCTGGCCTGGTCTTTTAGCTGCATTTTGGTCCGGGGCTCAAGTGGATAAGGTATAATAAAAGGTAGGAAAGAATCACGCATCTGACATTGCTGACCACAAACAACCAAAGCCAGTCACTAGTCACCAAACATGGGAACTCCCCCCCCAATGTGTCTCCTCACTAAGTCCTCTATTTCTGAACTAATTCTGACACATCAGTGTAGAAACTTCACAACAATAAAAAATGACAACGTCACAAACCTGAGAATACACAAGCATACAGGTGACTAATCATGTGCAAACAAATTTTTTTTTTTTCCCTTACATGTGATTGGGTATTCTTTGCAAAGGCAAAGTCAAATTTCACCACATTCACTAAGCTCTTGTGTAAATTCCCCTGCAAAGTGCAACTTCTCTTGCAAAGTGAACAGCCTTTTGCCCTTAGTAAATCAACCCCATTGTCAGAGATGCCAATCTTGGCACTTTTAGCATGATTTGAAATGTTTTAAAACATTCTACAATCCTCACAAGACTTTCCCATTTATAAGGAGTCTCCAAACTAAAATGTTATCCAGCCCACAGCTATGGCCAGTGCCACTCAGTGGCGTATCCTCAGACTCATGCAAACTGAGGAATTAGATCAGATGGACTCTGCTTCTGATGGGGACCCCGATGTAAAAGGGGGAGCACTGATGGAGAACCTGATGTATGGGGAAACGCTGATAGATAAACGAGGGCTCTGACGTGCTGGATGCACTCCAGATTTGAAGCGGGAACGTCTGACGTGATGGAGGGCTTCTGATACAAAAGCTATGTCTTGGAGCATGTTTATTCATTTAACCACTTAAGCCCCGGACCAATACGCTGTCTAAAGACCAGAGGTGTTTTTACAATTTGGCAATGCGCTGCTTTAACTGGTAATTGCGCGGTCATGCAATGTTGTACCGAAACGAAACTTGCGTCCTTTTCTTCCCACAAATAGAGCTTTATTTTGATGGTATTTGATCGCCTCTGCGATTTTTATTTTTTGCGATATAAACGCAAAAAGACCGTAAATTTTGAAAAAAAATGATTTTTCTTATAACAAAAAGTAAAAAAAATCGAATAAACTAAATTTTAGTCAAACATTTAGGCCAAAATGTATTCAGCCACATGTCTTTAGTAAAAAAAATCGCAATAAGCGTATATTTATTGGTTTTCGCAAAAGTTATAGCGTCTACAAACTAGGGTACATTTTCTGGAATTTACACAGCTTTTATTTTATGACTGCCTATCTCATTTCTTGAGGTGCTAAAATGGCAGGGCAGTACAAAACCCCCCCAAATGACCCCATTTTGGAAAGTAGACACCCCAAGGAAACTGCTGAGAGGCATGTTGAGTCCATTGAATATTTAATTTTTTTGTCCCAAGTGATTGAATAATGACGAAAAAAAAAAAAAAAAAAATGTTTACAAAAAGTTGTCACTAAATGATATATTTCTCACACATGCCATGGTTATATGTGGAATTGCACCCCAAAATACATTCTGCTGCTTCTCCTGAGTACGGGGATACCACATGTGTGGGACTTTTTGGGAGCCTAGCCGCGTACGGGGCCCCCGAAAACCAAGCACTGCCTTCAAGATTTGTGTGAGTGAAATCAAAAATTTATGTCCTTAGAAATCTTGAAGGCGGTGCTTGGTTTTCGGGGTCTCATACGCGGCTAGGCTCCCAAAAAGTCCCACACATGTGGTATCCCCGTACTCAGGAGAAGCAGCAGAATGTATTTTGGGGTGCAATTCCACATATAACCATGGCATGTGTGAGAAATATATCATTTAGTGACAATGTTTTGTACATTTTTTTATTTTAATTTTTTTTGGTCATGATTCAATCACTTGGGGCAAAAAAATTAAATATTCCATGGACTCAACATGCCTCTCAGCAAATAGCTTGGGGTGTCTACTTTCCAAAATGGGGTCATTTGGGTTTTTTTTGTGCTATTTTGGCATTTTATGGCCTTCGAAACTGTGATAGGTAGTGAGGAGTGAAATCAAAAATTTGCGCCCTTAGAAATGCTGAAGGCGGTGCTTGGTTTTCGGGGTCCCGTACGCGGCTAGGCTCCCAAAAAGTCCCAAACATGTGGTATCCCCGTACTCAGGAGAAGCAGCAGAATGTATTTTAGGGTGCAACTCCACATATAACCATGGCATGTGTGAGCAATATATCATTTAGTGACACATTTTTCTTTTTTTTTTTTTTTTCTCATTATTCAATCACTTTGGACAAAAAAAAAAAAAATCAATGGACTCAACATGCCTCTCAGCAGTTTCCTTGGGGTGTCTTCTTTCCAAAATGGGGTCATTTGGGTTTTTTTTGTGCTATTTTGGCATTTTATGGCCTTCGAAACTGTGATAGGTAGTGAGGAGTGAAATCAAAAATTTACACCCTTAGAAAGCCTGAAGGCGGTGATTGGTTTTTGGGGTCCCGTACGCGGCTAGGCTCCCAAAAAGTCTCACACATGTGGTATCCCCGTACTCAGGAGAAGCAGCAGAATGCATTTTGGGGTGTAATTCCACATATGCCCATGGCATGTTTGAGCAATATATCATTTAGTGACAACTTTGCGCAAAAAAAAATATATATATATATATATATATTTATATTTCCCGCAACTTGGGTCAAAATCTAAAATATTCCATGGACTTAAGATGCCTCTCAGCAAATAGCTTGGGGTGTCTACTTTCCAAAATGGGGTCATTTGGGGGGGTTTTCAATTGTCCTGGCATTTTATGCACAACAATTAGAAGCTTATGTCACACATCACCCACTCTTCTAACCACTTGAAGAAAAAGCCCTTTCTGACACTGTTTGTTTACATAAAAACATATTATTTTTTTGCAAGAAAGTAAAGTTGAACCCCCAAACATTATATATTTTTTTAAAGCAAAGGCCCTACAGATTAAAATGGTAGGTGTTGCAAAAAAAATTTCCACACAGTATTTGCGCAGCGTTTTTTCAAACGCATTTTTTGGGGAAAAAATACACTTTTTTTTATTTTAAAGCACTAAAACACACTATATTGCCCAAATTATTGATGAAATAAAAATTATGATCTTAGGCCGAGTACATGGATACCAAACACGACATACTTTAAAATTGCGCACAAACGCGCAGTGGCGACAAACTACATACATTTTTAAAAGCCTTTAAAAGCCTTTACAGGTTACCACATTAGATTTACAGAGTAGGTCTACTGCTAAAATGACTGCCCTCGATCTGCCCTTCGCGGTGATACCTCACATGCATGGTGCAATTGCTGTTTACATATGACTCCAGACCGACGCTTGCGTTCGTCTTTGCGCAAGAGCAGGGGGGGACAGGGATGCTTTTTTTTATTTTTTTATTTTTTTATATATTTATTTCGCTTTTTTTATTTTATTTGTTAACTGTTCCTTCCATTTATTTATTTTTTTACCATTTTTATTGTTATCTCAGGGAATGTAAATATCCCTTATGATAGCAATAGTTAGTGACAGGTACTCTTTTTTTTTTTTAAATGGGGTCTATTAGACCCTAGATCTTTCCTCTGCCCTCAAAGCATCTGACCACACCAAGATCGGTGTGATAAAATGCTTTCCCATATTCTCAATGGCGCCGTTTATATCTGGGGGGGGGGACATTCCCTCCCACTGAATGTAAAAGCAGTCTAGAGGCTAATTAGCCGCTAGGACTGCTTTTACATGAAAGCCGACCGCTGGCTGAAAAGAATGATACCAAGATGATGCCTAAACCCGCAGGCATCATTCTGGTATAACCATTCAAAGTCCTGCAACATACCAGTACGTTGATGGTTCTTGTTGGACATGTATTGTAATCTTTTTTTTTTTCATGCAGTCTGTTGGCTGAACAAAAAAAAGATTGATCGGTGGGTATGCCCACCATTAGAATACCTCCCTTCATCCACCCACTTCTAATGATGGGCATACATGCACCATTTATATATGCCGAAGCATGGGGGCATCCTCCCGCAAAAAAGTTATGCCGCGTACGGTCGGACTTTTCTATGCCGCGTACACACGGTCGGACTTTTCTATGCCGTGTACACATGGTCAGACTTTTCCACAGGAAAGCCTCCGTAGGAATGTCAACCGTATGTACGCGGCATTAGGAGCAAAATCGCTCCTCCGCCCCTAATGCCCCCATGCTCCGGCATATATGCTCTTTTTTGAACTGTAGTGGTGAAATCACCTCCTACAGCATTGGAGTCGCGGCTTTATATATCGTGGGAGCAAACGCTGTTGCTGTCACGCTAAATAAATCCGCACTGCAACTGAATGGCGTACCTGCTAAGCAAATGATGGTTAACATTAAAACAAAGTAACATTCCAGTATAACAGTAAGATCATACCATACCTGCAAAGCAAATACCTATAAAAAAACATAGTAAAAAATAAAACATTTTTTAACGCAACCTGTGCCTAAAATATATATATATGCCAAAGCATGGGGGCATCCTCCCGCAAAAAAGTTATGCCGCGTACGGTCGGACTTTTCTATGCCGCGTACACACGGTCGGACTTTTCTATGCCGTGTACACATGGTCAGACTTTTCCACGGGAAAGCCTCCGTAGGAATGTCAACCGTATGTACGCGGCATTAGGAGCAAAATCGCTCCTCCGCCCCTGCTGCCCGCATGCTTCGGCATATATGCTCTTTTTTTTAACTGTGGTGGTGAAATCACCTCCTACAGCACTGGAGTCGCGGCTTTATATATCGTGGGAGCAAACGCTGTTGCTGTCAAGATAAATAAGTCCGCGCAACAGCTGAATGGCGTACCTGAAAACAGTAAAATAAATTACATACCTGAAGAGCAAGCATGAAAAAACATAACAACAATAAAACTTTGCAGAATAGAATACAGTAAAAAAGAGCAGAACAATAGAGAGAGAATAGAGAGGGAGAGAACAATAAAACGACAACTATTTTGGGTTTTTTTATTTTATATTTTTTTGTGTGTTTTTATTTTTTATTATTTTTTAACACTTTTTTTTGTAACTGTGAACTGTAACTTCAACTTTTCGGTTCCAGGTTTGGGTCTCTCAAAATGCGATGGCATCTTGGGAGACCCTGTGTGAGTGTGCCTAGCCTGTGAAATGTTTCACCCTACACTAATAATTAACGTGTGTGTGGAAGCGTTCAAAACATTCACCAATACAAAGACCAGGATTGCCAGGACATTTGGGACAAAAATAACGGGTGTCACGCCTAAATCCGCGCTTGGTACAGACACGACATTTTCTTTGGGGGGCTCGTTGGGTAGGGGTACTCGGGAGGACATAAGAAAAATGCCTCTCATGCAGTCGGCTTACTGCATTTGGTAGGAGATGGTGAGGTACAATACCGCCTGGATACAGGAGTTCTGTGATGATATCCCTCTGGAATTGAAGGAAGGATTCATTCCGTCCTGAAGCTCTGTATACGACATGAGCATTCAGTAGAGCCAATTGAAATAAATGTAGAGACACTTTTTTGTACCAGCGTCTCGTCTTACGGGCAATATGATACGGCGCCATCAACTGGTCGTTGAGGTCCACCCCTCCCATATTAAGGTTATATTCGTGGACACAGAGGGGTTTCTCCACAACACCAGTCGCCGTACGAATTTGGACTGTCGTGTCTGCGTGAAGGGTGGTAAGAACGAAAACATTCCTATTGTCCCGCCACTTCACAGCGAGCAAATTTTTACATCTGCAGCAGGCTCTCGCCCCCGGCCTAACACGGGCATCTACAAGCCGCTGGGGGAAGCCCCGGCGATTAGGTCGCACGGTGCCACATGCTCCAATCTGTTGATCAAATAAGTGGCTAAAAAGTGGCACGCTGCTGTAAAAATTGTCCACATACAAATGGTACCCCTTTCCGAATAAGGGTGACACCAAGTCCCAAACAATCTTGCCAGCGCTCCCCATGTAATCTGGGCATCCTTCCGGCTCTACCTGACTATCTTTTCCCTCGTAAACCCTAAAGCTCCATGTGTAGCCTGTGGCCCTGTCACAGAGCTTATAGAGCTTGACCCCGTATCTGGCACGCTTGCTGGGAAGGAACTGTTTGAAAGACAAGCGGCCAGCAAATTTAATCAGGGACTCATCAACGCATACAACCTGCTGGGGATTAAACAAGGCTGCAAAACGTTCGTTGAAATGGTTTACGAGGGGCCGAATTTTGTAGAGCCGGTCAAATTCAGGGTCTCCACGTGGACGACAAAGTGCATTGTCACTGAAATGCAGGAACCGCAGGATCGCCTCGTATCGTCTCCTGGCCATGTGAGCAGAGAAAATGTACATATGGTCAATGGGATGTGTGGACCAATACATCCGCAATGACGGAAATTTGTGTATGCCCATGTTGAGGGTAAGGCCCAGAAAGGTCTTAAATTCGGAAACCTCGAGAGGTTTCCATTCTTTGGCAAGGCGAGACTGGGGGTTAGCGGCGATGTAAGTACCAGCATATAAATTAGTCTGGTCCACAATAGATCTATAGAGATCTTCCGTGAAATACAGCGAATAAAAATCAAGTGACATAAAGTTCGCTGTATCCACCTGAATACCGGGTTGGCCAGTGAATGGGGGAAGTACAGGTGCTGTAGAAGTGGTGGGGACCCAATCAGGATAGGCAAATTCTACAGGAAGGGCACTATGGGCACGACGGGCCTGTCTCTGTCTTCTTCTTGGTGGCAGCGGGACACTACTTGTGCTTGCCACATCGCCAGCTTCAACTGCACTTATGGGACTCGCCACGTCACCAAGTGTTACTGCAGTGCTGGATAAACGACCAGGGTGTACTAGGCCGCTGGTGCTTGCCAATTCACCAGAAGGAATAGCGGCGCTAGTACTGGATCTCTGCTCCATACGAGGGTCCTGCGGTTCTTGCTGCTCAACAACATCAGAATGGGATCGGGTACGCCTGGCCTTAGCAGGGACCTCAACTTCGTCGTGCGAGCTATCTGACATGGAGCCGCTGTCGTAAATGGGTTCATATTCTGAGCCAGAATCTGTCAGATGCGTGACCTCCTCCTCTTCACTATCTGACATGCACATGAACTCCAAGGCCTGCTTATCATTGTACCTTCGGTTTGCCATTTTGGACTCTAAATTTAGTGGTACAATGGTAAGGATTCACAGGTAAAAAAAGCACCTGACTATAGAAAAGCAAATGTAGAAAACGCTTCAAAAAAAACTGTAAGCGATCGCAGGGATCAGGCCTGTCTCTGCGAACGCTGCAGTTATGTGTCTTGTGTTTTGTAAGTGACAGTGATCGATCGATACTGCACTTGGGTGGGTTGGGCTGGGCAGAGGGGGAAAACGCAGGTGCTAGCGGGTATCTGGGCTGATTCCGCTAACAATGCGTTTTTGGGTACCCTAAACTGCTGGGTACGCTAGTATAGATCTGATCAGATCAGGTATCGATCCGTTCAGATCCTATACCACTAAGGGGGGTGTATGCTTAGCGAGTGGGTGTAAGCGGTACTGGCTCTAACCTAACGCTGCCTGGGGCGACGCAGACCCTGACTGGCGCTAAAATTAAATTTATATCACCCGCCGGGTGATCAGGGGGTTAAACCTATTGGGTTATATACGGCGGGTGCTCTGATGCTATAAACAGCAAACTAACCAACCAGCGTCAACCGTAACACTTATACGGTGATCACTGGTGAAAGGGTTAACTAGGGGGCAATCAGGGGGTTAAAACCTTTATTCGGTAATATATGGGGGTACCTAACGCTTTCTAAAAACCTGGTGGCGAACCTAAAATAACTAAATAACTAACTGGCTAACCACGTCACCAGTGACACTTATACAGTGATCAGTGGTGAAAGGGTTAACTCTAGGGGCAATCAGGGGTTAAAACCTTTATTTATGGGGGTACCTAACGCTATATAAACCTGGCGGCGAACCTCAAAAAAAACTAACTGCCTAGCGGCAACAGTGACACTAATACAGCGATCAGAAACCGATCGCTTAGTGACACTGGCAATAGGGGTGAAAGGGTTAACTCTAGGGGCAATCAGGGGTTAAAACCTTTATTTATGGGGGTACCTAACGCTATATAAACATGGCGGCGAACCTCAAAAAAAATTAACTGCCTAGCGGCAACAGTGACACTAATACAGCGATCAGAAACCGATCGCTTAGTGACACTGGCAATAGGGGTGAAAGGGTTAACTTTAGGGGCAATCAGGGGTTAAACCTTTATTGGGGGGGGGGGTAGGGGGCTACCCTGGACCTAAAGGGGCCTAAACCTAACTGCCCTGACACTTTTTTCTGTCACACTGACACTAAAAGCAGTGATCAGAAAATAAATGATCACTGCAATCAGTGACACTGTGACAGGGGGTGATCTGGGGGTGCTGGGGGGGTGATCGGGGGGGGGGTTATGTGCCTATGTGTGCTGTGTCAGTGTGCTGTTGGTGCAACTCACAGTACTGACGTCTTCTCTCCTCTGGAATCGGACGAAAAGACCGCCAGAGGGGAGAAAACGTCACTTCCTCCCTGCCTGTGTTTACAGTTACACAGGCAGGGAGGGCTCAGCTGGAATCTCATTCGCCGAGGGAGATCGAGAGGGGACGGCTGGAAACCAATAGCCGCCCCCTCCTCCCGGACCTCCCGTACACCGTTCCCGGCCGTCGCATGTACCGGAGGGGGTCCCGATCGGACCCCCGAACCGAGGTAAGGCGGGGACGTACCTATACGCCCATGTGCCTGTACGTGCCATATTGTGGACGTATATGTACATGCGGTGGTCGGGAACTGGTTAAATTTCATTCATTCATTTATAAAACTGTTTTTTTGTTTTTGTTTTTTGGCCCTTGAATATTTGTAAATTATATGATATGGCCCTTGTACTAAAAAGTTTGGAGACCCCCTTACATATATTGATACATTTCCACCATACAGTGTCCCTATTATGAGCAGGCAGTTCTCATAGCAGCAGTGACTCACACGCAGGTGCACAATGCTGTGGGAATATTTAATCATTTTGTCAGCATCCCATACTAAAAAGAGTAGTGTCTGCACCTGCATAACTAATAAACACAGCAATATTGGATTCAGGTTTTCTGCCTGTCTAATGTGATATGGCCACAGATTGCCATGAACAGCATTTTTCGTACATCTAGGCGACTGACTTCCCCCTCTGTGTACCAACAGAAGTAGTATTTATCCTTTTTTGCTTGTCAACATGTTTTCTTTAAAATTTAAATATAAGAAACATTATTTCCTCTTGTACTGTGCCTGTGTGTATACTCCTATGAATTTGCATATGAAATTAAAATGATTTCTTATGGCTCTGAAAATAATTGAATTATTCCAGGAAGTTTGGGGGTCAGGATTTCAAATTATACAAAGTAATGGTAAATGTGAAATGCCTAGACTGTGCTAACGGTCTTTATTTCAGCGAGAAAAATTTAATAAAGCAGTAGTAAACCGCTGCAGAATAAAATAAAAATAACCTGTAAGAAAATGGCATAATGTCCTACTATGCATCGCATACAAGCACATTATATGAAATACTTTTTTTTTGTAAATTCTCTTTATTAAACTGTTGTTGTTTATTGTTATTCGGGTCTCAGCCAACTTGGGAATATCTAAACGTGTGCTATTGTAAAAAAAAATGTGTGTACTGTTGTGTATTGTATATTTATGTTGTGTTTTCTTTATTTTCAGTAAATAGTGCTCTTGAGGAAGCCAATAATCCAGGCGAAACATGTAGAGAGAAATTTACCATGAAATTGTATTGTATACTGGATGGATTTTACATTCTGCACTTGTAACTTTTTCTAAATAAATATTTTTTCATATTTTCATTGATATCGCACCTTTAAAATCCCAATTTATAATTCCTCTATATTGCTATATATTAAAGGGATGTGGTGCTGACATATATAGATGTTGAGTTAACAAATTTTCTCCTTTGGATTTACCAGGGTGGCAAACACCCATCAATTATAATACTCATCATTATTTTGAATTTAGTGTTTATTATTATTTTGTTTGTATTTTCTTTAATTCTATAAGTTCTAAATTTGTATTTGAAACATTTGCATTAATGGTTACCTATTGGGAAGCAGGATTTGATGGGCTGATGGACAAAATTCATCAGGCGCAAGGTTCCCCCTATGGGTGGATCACTTTGGATCGTTTCTTTTCCAGCTTGAAAAGAGTGTTCAAAAAGAAGGCCCGTGTGTTCTGAAAAAATAAATATTTCCAGAAATATATCTATAAAAATTTTCTCTGGGGCCTGTGTATACAAATCTTTCCGAATCTTTTTAAAATTGAACCTGAATTTAAGACAGATTGGGAGTTAAATCTCCAAATATGCTCCTTTAAGATGATGGATGCACTCTGTCAAAATTATATTAAGGAACTTGAGATTATCAATTGTGAAATTTAAATATTGTACGCATACAACAGTGGTCTAATTACTGATGACACCTTTGCAGATAGGGAGTAAACCCTAGAAAAATATCTTGAAACCTTTGTTGCAGATATTCTAAAAACTAAAGATAAAAAGTACTACAGAGATAGGTTGTCTTCACATACAATAACTGAAGATCAGACCCAGGTCCTTGGCCTGGGCTTGACCTTCTGTCCTGATCAAGAAGAAGTCGATGCTTTCGAAATTATTAAGGACATAAATCTTTTCTCTAGAAAATTGACGTACAAAATCATCTATGACAAAGACAGTAAGGGTTCTTCGAGCAGTATTTGTTCGGATGATATTTGGAAAGATAAAACAATCAATGAGGTCGAAGCCCTCAAAGATTTGACGGGAGGAAGGTAATCCTTTTGATGAGAGAAGGGGGGTGTAGGTATGGCGCTGTTCTGATTAAACACTGGGGAATGGAAGTGGTGTTGTCCCCAGCATGAAAGTGATGTGATACAATGAAGCGTGGAATGTTGAAAAAATGTTAAAAGACACCAAAAAAGTGTGTATGTGTGTTAGACCCTCGGCCGGGTGTTTACTAGTGCAGTGTACCCTCTGTCGGGTATTAATAGGTGCTAGGCTGATGCTGCTTTTAAAATTGACAGCAAACCTCAGTGAATCATCATACACATTAGATGAGTAAATAAATCCCTAACCGGGTGTTAGACCCTCGGCCGGGTGAGTGACGTCTGAACCTTAGCCTCCTTTCCCAGTGGACGCCTTGTACGGAGAAATGCTTTGTACGGAGCTAAGGACTCTGACGTCATCACACTCCAGCTGGTTTGGCGTGAGCCGCAGCTGGTAGTCTGTTTTTTGTATTAGTTTTTATCTGGATGTCAGTAACCGGTATTTTGATAAAGGGTGTCTTTTTTTGATTTACTGCACCATGAAGTTTCCTCTTGTTTTCATTTTTAATATGCCCAAACCTGCCCTCTGAATGCCTTACCTATCACTATTACTGGAGGAGATAGTGTATATGTCCTGGGAGAAAGATCCAGCTGATCCTGAGATTGTGTGATATCCCTTGGAGAGGTGAAAAAGACCACTAAGAGTGAAGGATTTCTGCTGTGAATCAACCTTCATGTTCGGAGTCTGGTGAAATAACCCTCATATGCTGAGCCCATTTGATCTCCGTAGCAGAGATCCAGTCGGTAAGTGGCCAATTTATCTATCTTTACCTGATGGAAGCATAAGCTGAATATGTTTACCTCTGCTCCTGTGTCCAATCGAATCTTTTCAGTTTTTGTTTGTTTTTTATTTTTTCTTGGACTTAAGTGATCACTTAAGATTATATTGCTGAAAGTGTGCGGCAATTCTTATATATATATATATTGTTTTTTCATCACTTAAGCTCATATTGTTGTATGTGAGCGGCAATTTATTTGTGTTTGCACTAGTCACCATATGGTTTATATATACAGTATGTATGTATGTATATATATATATATATATATATATATATATATACACACACACATTTATACTCGCCTTCTAATGCGATTTTTTTTTAGGTTGCTCATTATTTTTATTCTATTACACCAGGGATATGCAATTAGCGGACCTCCAGCTGTTGCCAAACTACAAGTCCCATCATGCCTCTGCCTCTGGGTGTCATGCTGGATGCTGTCAGAGTCTCTGTAGTTTGGCAACAGCTGGAGGTCCGCTAATTGCATATCCCTGTATTACACATTATTATAAAACCCTCTGATAAAGGGGGGGGGGATATTGTGGTAATAGATTTAGATCAATACAAAAATATGGTTATGGATCTTCTGCTAAATCGTAGTTGGTATCAACCCATTCCTTTTGCCCAGGTAAAATACGCTGAGACAAAGTATCGCATTCTTGTCACTAGGGCTTTTTTTGAGAACCTGATTGACAAGAAGACATGCAAATTTCTGACTGTGGAGACACCTAGATTACCTACGCTATGCGCCCTACCCATCATTTCAGGTAACAGTTGCCTTACTGAACCAGCCAGCAAACTTGTTGACGATTATTTATGTCCTCACATTAAATCTTTGAGCTCTTACATTCAAGACTCTGCAGACCTGTTGAGGTCCCTAGATGGTATCTGTGTACTAGAGGGGGCTTGGTTAGTTGCCATTGATGTAGAGGCCCTCTACAACTCCATTCACCATGAGTGGGGCATCAGAGTTGTAGAGGGCTTCATTTCTGAGTGAGTTCCCAGGGCCAAGGTGTACAACAGGTTCTGTTTTTGGACCTGCTGTCCTTTATTTTAACTAACAACATTTTTGTTTTTGACCGCTCCTGCTACCTCCAGGTACGGGGTGTTGCAATGGGGACTAAATGTGCCCAATCATACGCAATCTGTACCTGGGGGGTGGGAGTGTGAGATTTTTTCATCTGATGACTATCAGGACTTCTTCAAAAAGTGCTCATCTGGCGTTGTTTCATTGACGACATTTTTGTCGTCTTGACCGGCGCCAGAAAGGAAGTTGCCTCTTTTGTAGCCCAATTGGAAAACAATCGTTATAACCTGAAGTTTACCTTGTCATGTGATTTAAAAGCAATTCATTTTTTGGACATTTCGATCTAGTTAAACTCAGATGGTACGATTGGCTCTTTGTTTAGAAAGCCATCAGCAGGTAACACAATAATACATGCTGCTAGTTCTCATCCCAAGCCTCTTGTACCAAGCATACCCTACAGTCAGTATCAAGGCACTCCAGTCCCATCTTTTAGACCGGGGCTATAGTCATTCTACCCTCAAAAAGGCCTATCATAGGGCCAAGCAAAGAAATACAACTGATTTGATACATTCTCAAAAAATACACACGACAGACCATCAGGTACGACTGATAACGAGATATTCGGCAGAACATGGGAAGGTTCATCGAATTATTGAGCAGTATTGGCTTTAAATATGTTAAGCCCTTCCCTCAGATCACGTATAGGAAATCAAGATCCATTAAGGATCAATTAGTCCAGTCACCTTATGCCCAATCTGGGTGGACGGACTCAGAGGTACAGCTCCTTGTGGTAAATGCAAATGTTGTGTGTTCCTTATGAATTCTTCTGAAATTATTCTCCCTAATGGGAACATCTACAAGCCAAATTTCTTTGTTAATTGCCAATCCATTGGGGTAGTCTACTACATGGAGTGTAAGGAAATATATATACAAATGTACATATGTCACCGCGCTGTTCAGTAACGTGAAAATAGCAGCCAACACCACAAAATAGATACATTTTGAAAAAATGGAAAAAATAAATAAAGTGTAGCGCTAGAAGAAAAAACCCTATTAAGGGGTCTTTATATAATGCAAAATATCAAATGTCCATATAAACGGTAAAAAATTTAAATAAATTAAGAGTCCATTACGAACTTCAATTCACCAAAGGTAGTGATGTTAATTATGACACAGTGATTGACAGATGATCCGCCACCAATTAGTGAAAATTATGAGGCTTACCGGAGGGAACAGACCCAAATAAGCATATACTTATCAGGTCGTTCAAGCTTAAATGATGCCAAGGATCAAGATGTACTTCAAATGCTGAATAGTCAGTAGACCTCCTGGGACATCCTCATAGATAATGAAGTGATTTCACAAAAACCAATTGAATGGTACTAGTATATGTTCTCAAGTGATAATTTGCACCATCCGAGGGTATCACATTTGTGCAGGGAAGGAAAAAAGAAGAATAAAAGTGCACATAGCGTGATTCTGTATTTGATATAAAATGGTATTTAATAAAAAAGGTTTTACACTCACATTTAAGAAGAATAAAACAAGCGCTTAGAAACAAGTTCAGTGCCCCAGATGACGTTCAACAGAAAGAAACGCGTCGGGAGACTACACTGACCCCACTTGGAGTGTGAATGTCACGCCTTCTATGCAGGTAAGACAAAAATAAAAAAAATTCACTGAATAAGGGACCATGTTTCCCTTATTAAAAAGGAGATGGAAACCCCTATAAGCCATATTGGCTTATATCATTCCTTCCAACAATATTTGCCCACACATGAGAGAGGGGGATATGTGGAAAAATGTCTCCAATGGCGAGAAACCAGATGGATTAATTCCTTGGCAGCTACATCTTACCCAGGATTAAATGAATCCATCAGCTCCAAACCATGTCTCTAAATAGTTTTTTCAGAAAAATAGACCACTATGCAAATGTTTTTCATTCTTGACCTCGTTCAATTTGGTCAATACTTTTAGCCTTCCTTGGCTTGGTGTTTAATTGTGTTAATTTATAACCCTTGATGTACTATATCCGCCGCCCGGATATAGTACACTGATCATCTAAGGGGCACACAGTCTCCGCTCACACTCACGGGCACACTGCACAGGCTCTATCCATCCTCGCCGCCCCCAGTCATGGGCACAGTTCCTTCCCTCTCTGCCCATCCTCCCCACACTCACGGACACAATGCACAGACCGCGCTCTGCCTATTCTCTCCGCCCGCTCTGCTCATCCTCTCCGCCCTCACTCACAAGCACAATGCAAAGTCCCCGTCAATCCGCTCCGCCCATCCTCCCGCCCTCACTCACTGGCACAGTGTCCGCCCACTCTGCCCATCCTCTCCAGCAGCACACATGGGTACTTACAGGCCTCGCCCATCCTCTCTGTCCGGCCAAGCAAAGATAGCATGGAGAGGGAACCAAGTGATCTGAAAGCGATCTGCAAGTGAGTGGCACTGATATAAATATCAACACTGCTACCGATTTCCCCCACACCACCACTGCTGCCACTGATACCCCCCACCACCACTACTGTTACTAATACCCCACCACCATTACTGCCACTGATACCACCACCACCCCTACAGATACCCCACCACTGGCACTTATACCCCACCACCGCCACTACTGATACCCCACCACTGCCACTTATACCCCACCACTTATACACCACCACTACTGATACCCCACCACTGCCACTGATACCACCGCCCCTCCTATCCAGGTCCTGCTGCCCCTGGGATCAGTGGGAAGGGCCCTGGCCAGAGGTCAGGGGGGCCCTTCATGGTTTCTTGCACCGGGGCCCTGAAGGTTCTATTTACGCCTCTAATTATATCCATGTACATCAATTTTATGATACAGGTAATTGTCCTTCCTCCTCTATGGTCTGTTAGTCGGGTCTCAGCCAACTTGGGAATATCTAAACGTGTACTATTCTAAAAAAAATGTGTGTACTGTTGTGTATTGTATATTTATGTTGTGTTTTCTTTATTTTCAGTAGATAGTACCTGACGAATTTGATTCTCCTGAGGAAGCCAATAATACAGGCGAAAAATGTAGAGAGAAATTTCTCAGATTGCACACCCATGAAATTGTATTGTATACTGGATGGATTTTACATTCTGCACTTTTAACTTTTTCTAAATAAATATTTTTTCATATATTTTCGCTGTTGTGATATCGCACCTTTTAAAATCCCAATTTCTAATTCCTTTATATTATAAATATTATAAATTATTTATATTATACATTAAAGGGATGTGGTGCTGACATATATAGATGTTGTTAACAAATGTTCTTTTTATTATACATTTAAGTTTATAACACAAAACAAAGCCTATTGAGCATACCCAGGCTTAAATAACAACATAAAAAAAAAACATACAACAACAACCATTACACTCTGACATGCGGTGCAATTTTTAGTAATGGAAAAAAAGGGGAAAAAACCCAATGAAATAACGATACTGCTTTGGGGCAGAAAATAGGTATTGTAGAGGAGAGCTCCACACTTAAAACAAATATTGCAGCAAAAGCGGACTATTTATATTTATCTTTTAATAAGCTATTTTATTTTTTTGACTGGAGTTTTGCTTTAGTTAACTCTCATGTCTCTAGTCTAAAATTCCCAATATAATTTTCACTGACATGACGCTATCCACCTGCTAGTGCCACTATTGTCCCAGACAGCAAACAGGACTCTATTATTCTGCTTTGTAACTTATAGAATAATAGAATAAATTACATGAGTATATTGTTGCTGATTACTAGACGAGTTGCGCCATTTAATATGGAATGTTATTCTGAACTTTTGACTGCTAACAGCTGTTATATGTCCAATATTTGTAAAGTCCTGGTGCTATTTCAAACTGTTGATTGTTTTTCTTATTTTTTTTTGTAATCTTAAATGCGAAAATTCCTAAATTCCTAATAATAAATAAGGGAGCATAGTTTTTTTTTTATGGATTGTTTTTTTCACTTGAAGGAAGATGATTTTTAGTATCGCTGCTATTATTTTGCTATTATATTTTCTTAGTTATTATTGATAGAAGTAAAATGACTCTAGCTTAGGACACATCAAATGATGTATTCTATTTTAGGCCAGATCATTCACATAGACTTATGGAAAGCACTATTAAAGCAAAAAAACCGACAACCTTAAAGAATATCAATTCAGCTTCCTCTTGTTTATTTTCAAAGCGTATGAAAAATCATTGTAGAAGCGTGAAAATGATCAGAATTTTCTACATACTCATTGTCTGTTTCAAAAGGTGTAGGTGCCATGAGTTATATATTGTTTGTCTACTGAATTAGACTCATTACAACCATCTTAGATGTTGTTTTGTGTAGGCATTGCAGTCCATGACCAACCCCCCAGACCTTTTTTCTTTCTATCATAATTTATACAGAATACTATATAACCATGTATTGGAAATAACATATTTATGACAAAGAGGAAGACCAGGAACTACTATAAAAGGTATTAATTTATTTTCTAATACAGCTCTCTCTTTTTTAGATTTAGTATAATGTGTACCCTCATTTATATTGTGAATATTCACATTCATTTACTGTGTTAACATTTTCAAATATTTTCGTAAATCAGCCTTATAATCTCACCACAATACTTACACCCCCTGCATATCTCATCTCACCATTGTGGCAGCTCCCCCTGCACTCGCTGCCAATGCACGCTTCAGCCTGTTCAATAAATGGGAAAACTTTTGAGTGCATCCATATCTTTACAATATAATATTCAATTTAAAGCTTTTAGGTTGGGTTTTAAATAATGGGATTAACAATTATTGTTGTTGACTGTTAAAAAAAAGTATTACCCAAAGAATTAATAACTAACTGTTAACAGATTAATCTGATATAGTGGCGCATCATCAAAGGGAGCAATCTGTGACTTGCACAAGGGCCTCAAGGGGGATGGGACCCACTGTGTTCTCACACACCCTGGATCCCTGTCAGCTCTCCACTTCTTTCTCTCTCTTCGCCACCAATGGTTGCTAGAACCACCAGTGTCCTAGTAACTAATGACACACTTCCCGAGCATGCACAGTAGGATGTGCAGAACTGCTCCACCTTCAAGCTCTGCCCTTGACTCCAGATCCTGCTTTATGGCTCCATCTTCTAATCTAAATGGGGATTCTTATCTAAGAAGGGCTACAATCTAAGTGAGCACTACTGATCTAAGGGGGGGGACTCTTATGTAAGAGGTGGCTGATCTAAGGAGAGACCCTGATGTAAGAGGGGGCTAATGTAAGAAGAGACTCTTATGTAAGGGGCGACTCCGATATAAGGGGGCTTTGATGTAAGGAGCGAGTCTGATATCTATGGAGACTCTGATGTAAAAGAAAACTCTGTCATAAGGGGAGACTTCTGATGTGAACGGGGGTGTAAAGGTTGCTAAGTTATCACTACCTTGTTGCCTGAAAAGCATATTTAATAAACAGTTACATTTCTTTTAAATTATTGTGTTGAGTGTCTGTTAGAGGTTTTACAGGATTGTAACCATGGCCCTTTAAGACCCTCCCACTGTTGGCATAATCAGGCCACACACAGAATTCTGCGTAGTGCACTTAGCTTCATTACCGAAGGTTGTTTGTTGATATGGGGAGGTGTTAAATACCGCATTTCTCGCTCCATAAGACGCACCTGACCATAAGACGCACCTAGGTTTTAGAGGAGGAGAATAAGAAAAAAATATATTCTGAACCAAATGGTGTACTAAAATATTTAATATAATATAACAGAACAATATTTCTACACTGACAACCAATGTAAGGGGGCACCCTACACTGATCCCCAATGTAACTGGACATTTACACTGACCTCAACAAAACAGGAGTATTTGCATCAACCACCAATGTAATTGAGACATTTACACTGACCAGCGATGTAACAGGTGTATTTACAGGAACCCCCCCCATCTCTCTGCTAATCTCTGTATTCTTATCTCCCTCAATACAACTCTGCCCCTCTAACTCATCATCTGCTAACCTCTGTCCCCCAAACACCTCCTCTGCACCTCAAACCCATCTCTTTGATTATCTCTACATGCCCCCTATGCTGATCTGTATGCTGTTTACATCGGTGAGTGGCATGCAGAGGAGGGGCCATGATTTGCATATGAATTGAGGGGGATATAGTGGACAATTTAAATGTGAATGCAGAACCTGTGGGAGTTAATTACAGAACAAAACCTTGTGTTTCTCTCCCTCTAGCAACTGAAGGCGGGGGAGAAACAGCTGGTGCAGAGCACTGCACAGGGCATCGTTCTGCCGCAGAAACGATCCCCCTATCAGTGGCTCTGCTGATCAATATTCACCCCATAAGGACGCATAGATATTTCCCCCCATTTTTTGTGGCAAAAAAAGTGTGTCTTATGGAGAGAAAAATACAGTAACTTACATGTGTAGGTAGCTGCAGTGTGGCATTAGTCTCCCTTGTTGAAGGTCCACGTCTGGGGCCCAACTTCTTACTTAATATGTGAAAATTTGCACAACAAATCTGTGAGGCTGCTAGCTCCAAATTTGTATGATATTTATATCTAATTAAATACAAAGGGCTGCCCTTTTATATAACAACCTGATACAACATGGTAAACAGGTGTACAAATAAAACAATAAATCATAGGGATGTGGGTCCTGTGACAAATAATAAGTCCTAAATATGTGAGTCTTGTGATAATATTCCATGTAGTGACCAAAAAGTCTGTATTTTAAAATGGTGACAAAACTTCAGCAAATAAGCTGTGTATGTGACAACCACCACCAATTCCCCCAAAGATGTGCTTTCGCCTTAATGTTTGAATTTCACTACAAAGGTCGAAGATGTAAACTATATCATATATGCAGTGAAATACAATAATAACAAATAAATCATACAATTACCTCATAAAAAGTATTAATAACAGAAGTGTGAGCCCTGGGTCACACCAGTGCCATTTGTCATGTGATTTGATAGTTCAAAATCGCATGCTTCATCAGGGGTGCCATTGGAGTTAAAATCTTTGATGGAATAAAAAACAGATAATAAAAACTCATATTTATAAAAGGCATATATTCATATACAGAATTTCCATATGTTTAAAGCAGAAATTAATTCTCGCTATCAACACTGACTAGTTGTAATCCTTGTACTGCTAGCATTAGTAAATAGATAAGAAAGTACCGTATATCATATTTACTTGTTTTAAACTTTTTTTTAATTTCTTCAGTTACTGTCTGGTTTCTTGCCTAGGCAAATGGTGTCATACACCCCAGGGGTCTTCAGAAGGAGAGGAGAGGTTTTCTCAGCTAAGCACATCCTCCTGCCTGCATGCCAGAGATAAAGGAAGATGGAATCCATGAAGTAAATGCTACATGAATCATGTGCATTTATCAAGATGGTACACCCCCAGGGCATTAGAAGGTGGAGACTGTATTAATATCAAAATAAACACTAGCCAAATCACTAGGGCAAGAGACAATAGAAAATAAAAGGACTAAATATTAATAAGTTAACAGGAATGGTAAATCTTAGTATTAAACAAAAATAAAAAACTCTGCGCTAAACCCCCTACCACGTGAAGAATAAATGAACAATCCTCTTAACATAAGAAATCAGTGAAAAATGAAAAATATTTGATTCCAGATGAGGGATGCTGCTGCTTATAAAGGCTTAAATACTTAAAACTCAAAGAAACTTATATACAAAAAATAAGAGCGCAACCCAAATAATTATAGTGCAAAAGTAAAAACAAATTAGTGCATATATGTAAAAAAATGTATCCATAAACATTAAAGGTGAAAAACACGTGTGACAATGCACACAAAAAGGCCCGGATTCACATACATTGGCGCATATTTATGCTGCCGTAGCGTATCATTTTTAGGCTACGCCGGCGCAGCCCGGAGAGGCATGCACTGCATTCAGCAAGCCATTGCTCACCAAGATGAGCCAGCGTAGTGTATTTTCGAAGGCGCAGGCCAGCGTAAGTGTAAGTGGGCGTGACCCCATGCAAATGATGGTCCGAGCGTGTCGCAGTGGTTTACGTCCGGTGTATTTTAAACGGCGCATGCGCCGTGACGTGAACGTATGTCCCGCACCCCTCTGCGCATGCTCACAACTATGCCCGGCGTAACCCCTAAGATACGCCGGCCTACGCCCAGAGCATAAATACACCCAGACATGTGTCCGTCGAGCGCAAAAGTACACCAGCAGCTTTTGGTGTAGGTACGTTTGCGTTCTGAGCGATGTCTGCTCCAGAGACTGAGAGGGAGAGGAGGAAAAAAAATGTCACCGGAGGAGAAGGCAATCCTGATCTCTGCCATCTCAAGGTACGATGTGTACCTCCATGGGGCACAGAGTGGCATGACCAGCAAGGTCAGGAAAGAGGAGATCCTCCAGGAGGTCACCCTGGAGGTCAATGCCCTTGGACATGAGCGAAGGACCTCAAAGGACATTGGTAAAAAAATCAATGACCTGCGTCATCTGGTCAGAGATAAGCTGGCCAGGATGAAGAGGCACGCCAGGGGCACGGGAGGCGGACCAGCCAGTACTATCAGGCTCACTGCCGATGAGGAGGTGATTGCCAGATGTCTGAAGAGGGAGCAAGTGGAGGGCCTGGAGGGCTTTGACTCTGGTGACCAGGCCTTGAGGACAGGTAAGTGTGTTTTATCCCCTATATGGTGTGTAGCATGTGAGGGGGTGGAGGGGAACATGTGACAAGTGTGTGGGTCCACCAACATGTGAATGCTTTGTGTCATCCACAGATGTGCTGGAGGGAGCGGGGCCATCGTCAGCTGCTGGACGACCCACGCAATCCCCAGAGGAGTGTGCCCACACCTCTCTAGAGGTAGTTGAGGAGGAGCATGGTGACCTTGAGGAAGGTGTCTACCTCGAGGAGGATAACATCATCCCTGGACCCTCCCAAACCTCCTCCCCTCCCCGTACAGACGGGCCCAAGCCTCTACAGCCCCCAGGAAGGCTTTGCATAAGACAAGGGGTGTTCCGGAATCCCTACAACAAGGGCTTGCGAGGGAACAGGCCCGCCAGACGCGCCACATGGGTGCTATTGCCTGTGACCTGCGCCGTGTGGCAGACAGCCTGGCCTCTTCAGCCAAGACCCAGGCTGAATGCACAGTGGCTGTGCAGGGCACCACAGCCAGTGTGCAGCAGTGCCTCACACAGCAGGCTGAGCAGAGCACCTCAATCTCTGGCAGCCTGCAGGATGTGAGTGCTAACTGCGCTGCTATGGTGACCTGCATTGGGGAGCTGCAGGCCACAACATCAGGCCTCGTGGCAGAGGTGAAGAGCCTGGGAGTGGCTATACAGGTCAACACGGCTGCCATCGAGGCGGAGGGATGGCAGACCAGGCGCCACCAGTGGCACACCACCACCCGCCAGCTGCGGATGCAGGCGCAGACCAACGCTGTCCTCACCCGCATTGCCCTTGCGTTGGAGGGCAGGCAGCCAGCATCTGCCAGAAGGGACAGACCAGGGGATGATCCTCCTCCTGATGCCCCACCCCCCCACCCAAGGCTCCCCCCAGACAACTAAGGAGCCGGAGCCGTGGCACCATGCCTGGCCCACGACAGGGCAAATGAGGGCATTTTTTTTTTGGCTCAGATTATGAGCTTTTTTATTTTCTTTGCTCAGATTATGAGCTTTTTTATTTTTGTAGTGACTGCACACGGTCAGTAGTGCAGGCTACAGTGTGACTGGTGTGTGAATGTGGGTGACATTCCTGCCAGCAAGGTGTGTCACCTTGGGTCGTCAGGGAGAGGTTATCCCCACGACCGTGTGAATGTGGTATGAATGGACAGCAATACCATTGGGGCCTTGGCGTGGCGTTGCTGTTCCCAAGTCCTGCATGGTGGACTTGGGCTAAACCAATGTGAAGTGGATGTGGTGTGTGTGAGCACAGGACCCCAGATGGCAAGTCACTTTTTTTTTTATTTTTAGAAAAAAAAAATGTTGGGATATTTTTTAATTAATATGATATTTTTTATTCTTTTTAGTTTTCTTTTTTTATATATATATTTTTTTATTTTGTCTTTCTCAATTCGCGGCAGCACCCCCCCCCCGGCCCATGCCTGAAGCTGTGTAAGAGGCCCCATAATTCCTGATGGTGGCCCTGCCTGGCATGTTGGCATACAGATGTGTTGTCCTGCAAGTGTGGTTGCTCAGCTCGTCCGTAACGGTGCTGCTGCAGCAGCTGTCCAGCTGACCTGTGCACGTCTGGTGCGGAGTAACACCTGCTTTATAAGGAATAACTTTAGGCCGGACGTTAAAATTGCACGCACCGCGCGTAGCCTGCGCCGGACGCGCGTACGTTCGTTAATCGCCGGATCTCCCTCATTTGCATATTTGAATAGAAAATCAATGGGAGCACCACATGCGTCCAGCGTAAATATGCATCCACGATACGCCGGCGTAGACAAGTTACGTCGGTCGGATGAAGCCTATTTTCAGGCGTATCTAGTTTTGTGGGCACGGCGCATAGATACGACGGCGCAAATTTACACTTACGCGGCGTATCTCGAGATACGTTGGCATAAGTGCTTTGTGAATCCGGGCCAAAATGTGCATCAATACACACCAAAAAAATATATAATAAAAAAATATATAAACACAATTAGCCGGATTCACATAGATCGGCGCATCTTTGTGCCGGCGTAGCACATCTCATATGCGCTACGCCGACGTAACTCTGAGAGGCAAGTGCAGTATTCACAAAGCACTCGCTCCCTACGTTGCGCCAGCGTAACATAAATTGGCCGGTGTAAGCCTGCCTAATTCAAAGTAGGAAGGTAGTGGGCGTGATACATTTAAATTAACCGTGACCCCATGTAAATGAGGGGCTGAACTAACGGCGCATGCACGTGCATGCTCAGAATCACGTTGCATGTACTCCCTAAGATACGACGGCTCAATGCCTACGACGTGAACGTAACCTACGCCCAGCCCCATTCACATACGACTTACGTAAACGACTTAAAATCCGACGGCTGTTCCGTCGTCTATACCTTTGCATGGGATGCGCCTCCTATAGGTGGAATAACTTTACGCCGGACGTACGCCTTACGTAAACGGCATATACTACTGCGACGGGCGCAAGTACGTTCATGAATCGGTGTATCTCGGTCATTTGCATATTCGATGCGTAAATTAATGGAAGCGCCCCTTGCGGCCAGCGTAAATATGCACCGAAGATACGACGGCGTAGGAGACTTACGTCGGACTGATGGAGCCAAAATTCAGGCGTATCTTATTTCAAGAATCAGGCGCATAGATACGACGGCGCATCAGTGCACTTATGCGGCGTATCAGAAGATACGTCGGCGTAAGTGCTTTCTGAATCCGGCTAAATGTGAATAAATTTACTACGGTGTCAACTACCCAATCGGTAGTAGATATATATAGTGAAAATATTGGGCCAAATCCTCAAAAAACCTGCCTAACTTAACTTTCAGCAGTTAAGTTACACAGGCGTTAAATTTCTACCTAAGTGCCCGATCCACAAAGCACTTACCTAGAAATTACACGCTGTGTAACTTAAGTGCCTCCGTCGCAAGGCGGTCGTCTGATCGAGGGGGCCATTCCTATTTAAATGAGGCGCGCTCCCGTGCCGGACGTTCGGCGCATGCGTGTGACGTCATTTTTCCCGACGTGCATCGCGCGAACGTACTTTACGCCGGGCTTTGTGGATCGCGACTGGACAGTAAAGTTGCGTCGGGTAAAAAAAAAGTTACGCGCAGGGAAAAAAAATCGAAATTTAAAAAAAAACGCGGCGATCGAAAAAAAGGTTTGTTTTTACAAGGTCTAAACAGTTTAGGCCTTGTAAAAGCATCCCTAATTTTACGCATGCAAAACGTAACTTACGCAGAAAACACAAAGCTAAAAAGCTTTGTGGATCTGCCGAAGTACTCATTTGCATACGCAAAGCTGCATTTTGACTCGAAATGCCCCCAGCGGCGGATGCGGTACTGCATCCTAGGATCCGACAGTGTAAGTTTATTACAGATGTCGGATCTTCTGCCTAACTTTGGAAAAATCCTTCTGAGGATCGTTTCCAAAGATAGGCACAGGGATACGCAGGCTGAACAGCAGTTCCGCCTGCGTATCTCCTTTGAAGATTTGGCCCATAAGTCCCAAAAATTATTTAAAAAAAGTTCAACAGCAGGACACTCCCAGGGATCAGTTCATTGATTGCTGCAATACTCAACACGATATCTGGAAGAAGCTTGAATCTAATGCCGCGTACACACGGTCGTTTTTCATCATGAAAAAAAACTACGTTTTTCCAACTTCATCATTAAAAACGACATTGCCCAAACACCATCGTTTTGGAAAAATGATGAACAAAGCGCGGTGACATACAACACATACGACGGAACTCTAAAGGGGAAGTTCTATTCGCCTTTGGCCTGCTTTTAGCAGATTCCTTGTTAGCAAAAGACGATTCGCGTTTTTTTGTCTGTTACAGCGTGATGAATGTGCTTACTCCATTATGAATGGTAGTTTTACCTGAACGAGCGCTCCCATCTCATAACTTGCTTCTGAGCATGCGCGGGTTTAAAACGCCGTTTTTGCCCACACACGATCATTTTTTACATCACAAAAAACGAAATTTTGAAAAACGACATTAAAAAATGCAGCACGTTCGAAAAAAAAACAAAATTGTCGTTTTTCAGAAGCCGGAAAATTATGTGAAGCCCACACACGGTCATTTTAAATGACATTTTAAAAAATTTTGTTTTTTTTTCATGCCGAAAAACGACCGTGTGTACGCGGCATTATTCTCAGCCAAAGAGAAGCTTGAATCTTATTCTCAGCCTTCAGCTGTTTCTCCAGGCCGAATCACACAGGAAGACGGTAGTCAGATTCAACTTAGCTGACACCAGACACTGAATTCTGAGAGTATCGACTCAATGGAAAAAAAGGAATACGATCCTCATAGCGTAGTAAGTCCAAAAAGATATTTATTAAAAATCACTAAAAAAAGGTCACAGCAAGTAACAATCCACTTTAAAAAATATATCACAGCAGGTATTTATCCACAGCAATGGTCGTATCAAAAAAAAGGAGTAGAAAAAACAACATAAAAAATATATGAAAAAACAGCCAAGGATCAAACCAAAAGGGCTGAATGATATGAGTGCGATGGCGTTAGGAAATGCTCCACCCGACGTGTTTCCCCAAAAATGGCTTCAACTGGGAACGGAGACTGACTTCCCACGCCAACACATCACACTTTAATACTTCCTGGGGGATTAGGTTTACCTATGAAGCAAACACTGTCTCTGTCAATTTCCTGGATTTGGTGATTACAAAAGAAGAGGGAAAGTTAATTACTAAAACCTTCTTCAAAACCACTGACAGGAATGGGTACATACCATTGGCGGCCCGTCCATAGGGACGCACGGGCGCCGCTCCCCCCTCCCGCAGTCACACAAAAAAAAAAAAAAAAACGGGCCCTTTAAGAACTTTTATTTGGCTAAAATGTCATTTTGACATTTTAGCCGCAGTTCTGGCGGCCGTCTATAGAGGGCGCTGCAGCGCCACCCCCTCTCGCAAATAACACACATTCGTGCATAAATGCACGAATGTATGTTATTGGTTGGTTGCCAGCTGCCTTGTCTATTCATATAACCGGACGTGGGACGCCGGTTACCCGAATAGTGGCAGCTGGTTGGCTGAGGGGAACTGCCTATCAAAGCCAGCGGCTCTGATAGGCTTTTCTCCGGCTCTCAGATGTCTATACTCGGAGCGCAAGCAATCTGCGCTCCTTGCATAAGACAAACGCTGTTTCAGCCAATCAGGTTCCCGGATTCTGGTTATCAGGAACCTGATTGGCTGAAGCTTCACAACAGCGGCAGAAGACATCGAGGGAGGACATGGAATCCTCAGATAAGTGCTTTTTACAGGGAAAGGAGCACAGTGACATCATGGGGCACAGTGGTGACAAAGGGCACAGAGGTGACAATTGGCACAGTGGCATCATGGGGCACAGTGGTGACAAAGGGCACAGAGGTGACAATTGGCACAGTGGCATCATGGGGCACAGTGGTGACAAGGGGCACAGTGGTGACAAAGGGCACAGAGGTGACAATTGGCACAGTGGCATCATGGGCACAGTGGTGACAAAGGGCACAGAGGTGACAAAGGGCACAGAGGTGACAATTGGCACAGTGGCATCATGGGGCACAGTGGTGACAAGGGGCACAGTGGTGACAAAGGGCACAGAGGTGACAATTGGCACAGTGGCATCATGGGGCACAGTGGTGACAAAGGGCACAGAGGTGACAATTGGCACAGTGGCATCATGGGGGCACAGTGGTGAGTAACAATGGGCACAGTGGCATCATGGGGCACAGTGGTGACAAAGGGCACAGAGGTGACAATTGGCACAGTGGCATCATGGGGCACAGTGGTGAGTGACAATGGGCACAGTGGCATCATGGGGCACAGTGGTGACGATGGGCACAGTGGCATTATGGGGCACAGTGGCATCATGGGGCAGAGTGGTGACAATTAAAGGGCACAGTGGTGACAATTGGCACAGTGGCAACAATTGAGGGGCACAGTGGCTGCGTTTGATGGCATGGCACAGTGGTGACAATTGATGGAACAGTGGCTGCGTTTGATGGCATGGCACAGTGACTGCGTTTGATGGCATGGCACAGTGGTGACAATTGATGGCACAGTAGCTGCGTTTGATGGCATGGCACAGTGGTGACAATTGATGGCACAGTTGCTCTGTTGCATGGCACAGTGGTGACAATTGATGGCACAGTTGCTGTTTGATGGCATGGCACAGTGGTGACAATTGATGGCACAGTGACTGCATTTGATGGCATGGCACAGTGTGACAATTGATGGCACAGTTGCTGTGTTGCATGGCACAGTGGTGACAATTGATGGCACAGTGACTGCATTTGATGGCATGGCACAGTGGTGACAATTGATGGCACAGTTGCTGTGTTTGATGGCATAGCACAGTGGTGACAATTGATGGCACAGTTGCTGTTTGATGGCATGGCACAGTGGTGACAATTGATGACACAGTGACTGCATTTGATGGCATGGCACAGTGGTGACAATTGATGGCACAGTTGCTGTGTTGCATGGCACAGTGGTGACAATTGATGGCACAGTTGCTGTGTTGCATGGCACAGTGGTGACAATTGATGGCACAGTTGCTGTGTTTGATGGCATGGCACAGTGGTGACAATTGATGGCACAGTGGCTGCATTTGGTGGCATGGCACAGTGGCTGCGTTTGATGGCACAGTGGCTGCATGTGATGGGCACAGTGAGGCTGCATTTTTTTTTTTTCATTTGCGCCCCCCCAAAAATTTTGAGCACCAGCCGCCACTGGTACATACCAGTGGGAAGCTGTCACCATCCCTAGGTGGTTGGAAGCAATTCCTAAGGACAGTTCCAGAGGATAAGAAGAAACTGCTCTCGAATGGAAGATTTTAAAGAACAAGCTAACATCTTAAAAACTCGCTTCCTAGATAAAGGATACAATTCTGACATACTTGAGAGTGACCTTGCTAATATCACTAACATGGAAAGGGAAACACTTTTAAAACTAAAGTCAAAAACACAAATCATAATAATAGCTTTGAGTGGGCTTTTGTCACCACATTCTCGTCACATCACATTGGTGGGTGAACAAAATTATGAAAAAACATTGGAATATTCTCAAAGGAGATGGGGTACTGGGGGTACATTTACCCACTAAGCCTAATGTTATTTATAGGAGAACGGCCACCTTGAAAGATAGACTGGCACCCAGTGCTATTGACATACCCCCCCCCCCCCCAAGATTAGTATGTTTGGTAACTTAAAAGGTTTTTTTCCATGTAAAAAGTGCAATGTCTGTAAAAGCTCAAAAACTGTGAGAACATCTGCTTTCAGCTCATATGTCACTTCTAGGTCCTATAAAATCAAGGAGTTCATTTCCTGCGGAACAAAGGAGTAATATATCTGCTTACCTGCCCGTACGGGTTACAGTACGTTGGTAGAACCAAGAGAGCATTAAACATAAGAATAGGGGAACATCTAGGGAATATTAAAAGAGGTTTCACTGAGCATAGCGTTTCAAAACATTTTCTTTTACATCACAATAAAGATCCCTCCTTACTTGAAGTATTGGCTATCGAAAAATACACCCCACATTGGAGGGGAGACAATATGGTCAGACATCTCGACGTGAAACTCGATGGATATATGACCTCCAATGTTACCAACCTTTTGGCTTATATGTGGAGTGGGAATGTTAATTGTTATAATGAAATAGTTAAAATATTTTTTCCTTCTCTTCCTTCTGATTTTTTAGTCCATTTAAGATTTTTTTAATCAATTTTTTTTTTTATATTTTATTAATATATATTACCGTATATATCTATGGGTATATTAATGAGTCCCAATTTGCTATATTAGGCTGGTCTGTTTTCTGTCCTGTATATTTGTGTGTATTATGCAGGAATTTAAATGAAATAATATTCTCTCATCTAGGGGGGTCCTTTTTCCCTACCGGAGGGGTGGTCTTTCTGCCGCATATATACAGTTATATTGCTGAAGGATAATAGAGGTTTTATTTGTATTTATTTATGTAATTTGATGTTACTGATTTGGTGACCCGGAGATGTGACTGCAATCTCACTTCCGGTGTCCCGACTGCCCAGGAAGTATTTAAGTGTGATGTGTGGCATGGGAAGTCAGTCTCCATTCCCAGTTGAAGCCATTTTAGGGGAAACGCGTCGGGTAGAGCATTTCCTAACGCCATCACACTTATATCATTCAGTCCTTTTGGTTTGATCTTTGACTGTTTTTTTCATATATGTTTTATGTTGTTATTTTCTACTTATCATTTGTGTTTTTGACTTTAGGTTTTTAAACAGTGTTTCCCTTTCCATGTTAGTGATCTTAGCAAGGTCACTCTCAAGATGTCAGAATTGTATCCTTTATCTAGGAAGCGAGTTTTTAAGATGTTAGCTTGTTCTTTAAAATCTTCCATTCGAGAGCAGTTTTTTCTTATCCTCTGGAACTGTCCTTTAGGAATTGCTTCCAACCACCTAGGATGGTGACAGCTTCCCACTGGTATGTACTCATTCCTGTCAGTGGTTTTGAAGAAGGTTTTATTAATTAACTTTCCTCTTCTTTTGTATCACCAAATCCAGGAAATTGACAGAGACAATGTTTGCTTCATAGGTAAACCTAATCCCCCAGGAGGTATTAAGTGTGATGTGTTGGCGTGGGAAGTCAGTCTCCGTTCCCAGTTGAAGCCATTTTTGGGGAAACGCGTCGGGTGGAGCATTTCCTAACGCCATCACACACATATCATTCAGCCCCTTTGGTTTTATCCTTGGCTGTTTTTTTCATATATTTTTTAATGTTGTTTTTTTATACTCCTTTTTTTTTTATACGACCATTGCTGTGGATAAATACCTGCCTGTGATATATTTTTTAAAGTGGATTGTTACCTGATGTGACATTTTTTTCGTGATTTTTTTTAATAAATATCTTTTTGGACATACTAACTATGAGGATCTTATTCCTTTTTTTCCATTGGAGTCAATACTCTCAGAATTCAGTGTCTGGTATCAAGCTAGTTGAATCTGACTACCGTCTTCCTGTGTGATTCGGCCTGGAGAAACAGCTGAAGGTTTTCTCTCTTCTTGCAAGATGGAAGCACCTCTCCCTGAGTTGAGTGATTCTATACCGGGGCCGGCAGGAGGATGCACACGCTCTTTTGACCTCCTTAAAACGGGGTCCAACATATTTGGTAAGAGTCAGTAATTTTACATCTCTTTGGCTCTGAGAATAAAAATTCAAGCTTCTTCCAGACTATCGTGTTGAAGTATTGCAGCAATCAATGAACTGATCCCTGGGAATGTCCTGCTGTTGAACTTTTTTTATAATCATTTTTGGGACTTATATTTTCACTATATATATCTACTACCAATTGGGTAGTTAACAACTTAGTCAATTATTCACATTGTGTTTATATATATTTTTATTATATATTTTTTTGGTGTGTATTTGTCACACGTGTTTTTCACACCTTTAATGTTTATGTATACATTTTTTTACGTATATGCACTAATTTGTTTTCACTTTTGCACTATAATTATTTGGGTTGCGCGCTTATTTTTTGTATATAAATCTTAGTATTACCTTACCACCATCATCATAGCAAGCACACTGGCACAGTAATTTTAAGACCTCCCCCGATTGCATTAAAGAACCCAGAAGAAACCTCTTGTCTTGGGACTGGTGCTAACATGTGGATATACCTTACATACACGGCTTTTCCTCTCACAGAAGAGGTGCAGGAACTCACCCTCCTTAGCCAACTCCCCTCCCCCAATTACACCCCTAACCCCACCCCCAGCCATGCCTTTCTCAGAGGAGGGAGGTGCAGTGGCACCATATAATGGGTGTGGCCCATCCACAGCTCAACCTGTACCCCTGCCCAGAGCCCAATTTTGCACCCCTGTCCAAAGTTCACCTTTGGACCCCCAGTCCAAACTCACCTCTGCCCCCCCATCCACAAGCCATCTTATCCAACGCAGTTCTAATCCCAGCACAAAACCCCCTTCTATACTCTGCACGAAACCCTAAAACCTTTCCACTGCTATCTCTCTGTACAACCCATAATTCCCCCCCATGGCTCTCCCTGCTACCCCGCCTCTCACAAATGCCCCCCTGACAGACATGGAAAGAAGCCGCCTCCTGAATCGCCAAATAAAAAAAGTCTTGGTTTTTAAGAAGGAGTGACTATGCATGCTCCTAAAACTTGTAACCGCCCACTTTGTCATCACTTCGATTGCCTGAATTCCATGCTGGTCCTGACAGCATGGCCCTCCATCTTGATTTAGAGAGCTAGTGTTTCCCACCGCTGGTCGGCTGGAACTTCCAACCTGCAGCTGTCTTTTCTCCCAGGAGGCATCCCGTTGGATGTTATGGATGATTTATATGCCCTTTTTTTCACTTCCATCTTGTTAAGTGTTTTGAACCCTCCTTGTCATTAACGTGTTTTATTACTGCACCTTTGAAATAATATTTCAATCTTTTAATTACCATTTAAAGGAGAGACGGGAAAGGGAATGGGAAGTTTACAACAGGCATAATGCACATTAGGCCTCGTACACACGACCGAGTTTCTCGGCAAAAACCAGCAAGAATCTTGGCTGGGAGATATTTTTTTTGCCGAGGAAACCGGCTGTGTGTACATTTTCGTCGAGGAAACTGTCGAGAAACTCGACGAGCCCAAAAAGAGAGCCAAGTTCTCTATTTCCTCGACGGGAGTCTCAAATGGGCTCGTGAAGTTCACGACAGGCAGGTTTTCGACGAGAAACTCGAACATCTGTATGCTAAGAAACCCACTCATGCTCAGAATAAAGTATGAGACGGGAGTAAAAGTAGCATTTGTAATGGAGATAACACATTTTTCAAGCTGTAACAGATGATAGGTGCAAATGTCTCTTAACAAACTTTTACTTAACACACAAACACATGAGATTAGCAAACCCAGTCCCAAGAGTTTAGCCAGTGGAATCCAACTTCCCCCTGCCGTTGTATGTGTTGTATGTCACCGCGTTTGACAAGCCTAACAAGGAACTCGACGAGGAAAACGATGTGTTTTGCCCGTCGAGTTTCTCGGTCGTGTGTACGAGGCCTCAGGCCTCGTACACACGAGCAGACATGTCTGATGAAAACGGTCCGCGGACCGTTTTCATCGGATATGTCTGCTGGGAGCTTTTTGGTCTGATGTGTGTACACACCATCAGACCAAAATCCCTGCGGATAGAGAACGAGGGTGACGTATAAGACACCGACGTTCTCTAGACACCGCGAGTTCAATGCTTCCACGCATGCGGTCTAATCAATTCGACGCATGCGCGGGATTTCGCCCTGCTGGTTATACGTCATAACCAGCGGACATGTCCGATGAGTCGTACTAACCATCGGGACATGTCCGACGGACATGTTTCCAGCGGACAAGTTTCTTAGCATGCTAAGAAACTTTGTCCACTGGAAACCTGTACCGCTAGGCCGGAAGAAACCTGTCCCGCTAGGCCCTACACACGGTCGGACATGTCCTCGGGAAACTGGTCCGCGGACCAGTTTCAGCGGACATGTTCGGTCGTGTGTACAAGGCCTCAGAGTTACAAAAACTTTTCTTCATCAGAAACATAATTTTATTGCGAATAACTCAATTATGTCCACTTTATGATTAAGATCCAAAAAAAGCTATAGAAAGGGCTTATAGCTAATGGATTTATTCAAACCCAGAAGTTTGCCGAGCTGCTGTACAGCTACTGAGATTTGCACAGGAGAGCTGACCTGCCACTGTATAAAAACGATGGCGGGCTGATTGCAAGCTGTTAATGGACAAATAATGGATCTGATGTTTAGGTGTGTACTTTTAAAATAGATAGCTAGATTTAGGTACAGCCACCTATCTTTAGGTCGGCGTAGCGCATCCCATTTGCACTAGCGCCGACGTAACATAGTGAGGCAAGTACTGTATTCACAAAGCACTTGCCTCCTAAGTTTACGTCGGCGCAGCGCAAATGGGCCCGGCGTAACCCGCCTAATTCAAAATAGGCAGGTAGGGGGCGTGTTGTAGGTAATGAATTCACGATTCATTACCATACATGTAAATGAAGCGCCGCATGCTCAGTATCACGTCGCAAATACTCTTGCTTTCGACCTGTGAACGTAACCTGTGCCCAGCCCCATTCTGAATTGGCTTACGCAAACGGCGTAAACTACGTGAAATTTTACGGCTGTCCGACGTCCATACTTAACATTGGCTGCGCCATCTTTTTGGTGGTTTATCCTTACGTCTGAAAACGCCTTACGTAAATGGCGTATCTTACATGCGACGGCCGTGCGTACGTTCGTGAATAGGCGTATCTTGATAATTTGCATATTCTCTGTGGAAATCAACATACACGCCCCTAGCGGCCAGCGTAAATATGCAGCTAAGATTACGACGGCGTAGGAGATTTAGGTGGGTCGTATCTGAGCAACAGATAAGCGTATCTCAGATTAAAAATCCGATTATAGATACGACGGTGCCGCATTCGGACTTACGGCGGCGTATCTACTGATACGCCGTCGTAAGTCTATGTGAATCTAGCCCACAGTGTATACTTGATCAGATTTTCTGCCCTGTTTTGACATGTCCTAGCCTTCCTGGTATCTGTCACTTCATGATCAAGCCTAAATGGGTGTCACTTAAAGCAACAAAAAAAAAGTTTTAAAAATGGTTAGAGTTACCAACACATCATACATTTGTTCAGCATTTAAGGGTAAGTAATGCAGTGTTTCTTGTTGTATAGCAACTGCCTGCATTATTCCTGGGCAAATTTGTTGGTAATCCACCAAGAAAAATCAATTTATTCTGAAATTGTGTGAAACAAAACATTATCAGCACGTAACAAGTAATAAAGCACAGCTACTGCTATCAAACCGTTTAAAGGGTGCATTTTGAGGCTTCAAGTGTCAGCTGTTTGCAGAGATGTTTGATCCAATGCATTTCAGTTCACTATTATCGAAAAATACTGAAAGTATTACTTACTACCCATTATTAGTGCTATATCAAAGAAATAGGCATTGAACTAGCTAGTAAAGGCAAAACTTTAAAGTGGTTGTAAACCCTCCCCCACAAATGTTCCTTACTTGAAACCTTAATGGACACTGTAAAAGTCGTGGGCCAGATTCATCAAGAGATACGACGGCGGATCTCCTGATCCGCTGTGTATCTCTGAGATCCGGACGGTCGGATCTATGCGACTGATTCAAAGAATCAGTTACGCATAGATCTCCCTTAGATCCGAACCTGGTGTAGTGACTTAACCGTCGGATCTTAGGCTGCAATATCCCGCCGGCGCTAGGTGTCGGTTCGGTTTTTTACGCAAGGAATATGTAAATTCTGATTTCCGCCGACTTCAGAAACGAACGCCCGCCCGTCGCTTTTTTTTTACGTCGTTTGCGTTTCGGCTTTTTCCGGCGGATAGTTACCCCTGCTATATGAGGGGTAGCTAATGTTAAGTATGGCCGTCGTTCCCGCCCGACCCGAGTTTCACATTTTTACGTTGTTTGCGTAAGTCGGTCTGGAATACGGATGGCCGCAATTTACGTTGCCGCCGAAAACAATGACGTCCTCGCGACGTCATTTGGAGCATGCGTACTGGGAAATTTCGCAGGCGGCGCATGGCAGTTAAATCGGCAAGGGAACGCGCCTGATTTAAATTGTACACTCCCCCTAGCCGCGGAATTTGAATTCCGCCGGGGGAGTTACGATCCGCCGGTGCAAGTTTTAGAGGTAAGTGCTTTGTGAATACAGCACTAGCCTCGCAAAATTGCACCGGAGATCGTAAATCACATAGATTACGCGGATCTAAAAATCCGCTAATCTATGTAAATCTAGCCTGCTGTGTGCAGTTGTCACCTAACCTGCTGTGGCTTGCTGGTAATCTGTTAAGTTTACTTTGTGACGGCAGCGGCACATGTGCATAATTCCCCCCTGGATTCATGGCCCCGCTCATCGTGCCGTGAATCATTCATTGCTACACAGTGGCTGTGTCATCCCCTCGTGTGCCGACAGCACCGAGGTCCCGCAAGATTTTTGGGACTTGCAGCGTCACATAGCACGGCACACAGGAGCGGAGATCAGCTGTATCACACAGCGGACTGTGCGTACGTGAGATTACAGCTAGAAAACACACAGGGGGCGGAAGTATAGAACACTGCGGACATGGAAGACATTACTAAGCATGGCGCTGGCTTCTCCTGGTAAGCAATAATTTTAAAACAGCTGTAAAATAATTTGGAAACATCCGAAGGGGTTATTAACAGTGCAGAATGAGTTGGAATGCTTTATTACACTGGCATGATTAAGAAGCAGCACTTGTGGGACAGAGTTTACTTCCTCTTTAAGATATTGTCATCTGATATGGTTGGTAATGAAGTAAGCATAGACATGGGTTAACAATGGTAATAACACAACATACAGGGTGATAAGGACATGGCATAAGATAACATTTGGCATCCAGATCAGCATAAACAGTAGCAAGGTCACCTAAAGCTCAGCAGTGAGCAGTATTAAAGCTTGCACTGTCCATAGAAATGTAGAGAAGGGGAGAACAAAGGGGACTTGCAGGATGGTTTTACAGGAGGGGCAGTGTTTTTTGTCATTCTGCCGGCTACCGTTGGAGGCCTTTAATAAGAGTTGGTGCAGAAAAAATGTAGTATTCTTACTGTTCTGCCTCCAGTTACTCTGTATCTGCTTGCAAGGTGAACAATGGAAAATGTCCTCTCATCGCTGTGGTGCAGCTGTGATTTCTCACTGTAGAATGCCTCTGGAGATTCTGAGGAAAGTAGAGGGTGAGGGTGTTCTGGTCTCCTTGCAGCAACAGTGCAGATGTGACTGCGCTGTCTGTGCTGCACTGCTTCGACTATCTTCGCTGTTTTGGCATCTGCAACAGTCCTGGTCAGTATGCAGCAGATGTTGCTCTCATCAGTTCTCTTGGGTTGGGCCAAGAAAGAGAGTCTAGTTAACAGTCTCAGAAATGCAGCTTCTCTCCTCCTCCCCTTGCCCCAGTGTCTTCTGGGAATTATGAATGCAAAGGGTCCATAAGCTCACAATATGGGCTTACTTCCCTGAACTTAAGACCTAAGACCATACACACGATCAAAATTTCAAGAAAAGGTTTGACGTGAGCTTTTGGTATGGAATTCCGTACCGTGTGTGGTAGGCCCCATCGGACATTTTCTGTGTGGCTTTCCGACAGCAAAAATTGAGAGCTGGTTGTCTCAAATTTTTAGATGGGAAAGTTCTTGTCGGAATTCCGATCGTCTGTATGCAATTCGACGCGCAAAAAAAATGCATGTTTAGAATCATTGAACTTCATTTTACTTGGCTCATTGTAGTGTTGTACGTCACCGCGTTCTTGTCGGTCGAAAATTTTGTGTGACCGTGTGTATGCAACATAAGTTTGAGCCAAAATTCAGTCTGAAAAATCCGCAGTTTTCTTGACGGAATTTCTTGATAGTGTGTACGCGGCATTAGTGTTCTGCATAGGAATCCATAGGATTTTTGTGGCTTTTGTTCCCTCCTCTGCTGACTTGAGGAGACAGCAGAAAATGAAAGTAAACTGATGTAATAAGGAATATATCTCCTTCATGTTTCTTTGCAAATGCAGTTGCATTTATTTTACCCAGATGTTAGTCGTGCATGTGCCCCTCGTGATGTCTACATAATGGGGGCGGACAGTCATGCCTGACACCCATGTCACTCACCAACCAGCCAGCTGTCCCCATACACGTTCTGTTCAAATTCTGTGGAGATGGTGCTTTGACGGTATATGAAGCTGTCGTGGCTGGCCCCGGGGTGTTTGGCACGGACGTGCCATATGAGGCATTGGGCATCGTCTATCACCTGTACGTTGATGGAATGCCAGTGCTTACGATTGCAGTATATGTGCTCTGTATCACGGGGGGGCCGTATTGCCACATGTGTGCAATCAATGGCCCCCACGGTGCGTGGGAATCCGTCAATTTGATAGAAATCCACCATTGCCTTCCCCCGCAGATGCTCCTGGGTGGGTTTGATGATGTGGTGGGACATGCGTCTGAGGATTGCGGGGACAACCTTGTGCACGCATCTGCTCATGGAGGATTGTGACATCCCAGCCACAACTCCACTTGTACACTGAAAAGATCCACTGGCGAGGAAATGCAGTGTTGCCAGTACCTTGACCAGTGGCTGCACTGCTTGTGAGCGGTGTGTCTTGCTGGTGATGTCATCCTGCAGGGTTCTGGCTAATTCCTGGATGGCTTCAGGGCTGAATCTGAAAATGCGAAAGACCTCCGAATCACCCATGCCAAAGATGTTCATGCGCGTGCGGTATATCCTCTCCCGTGCCCTGCTACAAATCGGTTCACACAGTAGTATTGCTAGGACCATGGCTGCCCCTGGCATGTTGGCATACAGATGTGTTGTCCTGCAAGTGTGGGTGCTCAGCTTGCTCAGCTCGTCCGTAATGGTGCTGCTGTAGCTGCTCTCCAGCTGACCTGTGGACGTCTGTTGCTAAGTTGCCCCTGCTTTTATGAGGAGCAAGTTTGCGCTGGGCGTACAAATTACGCGCACCGTGCGCAGACTGCGCCGCACGGGCGTATGTTTGGGAATCAGCGTATCTCCCTCATTTGCATAGGAAAACAATGGGAGTGCAAGATGCGCACAGCGTAAAAATGCGCCCAAGATATGCCGGCGGAGGAAAGCTACGTCGGGAGAAGCCTAATTTCAGGCGTATCTATTTTGGTGGTTACGGCGCATAGTTACGACGGCGCACATTTTGACTTACACGGCGTATCTCGAGATACGTCGGCGTAAGTCCTACCTGAATCTACCCCACAGCTTTTTGGCTGGCACATAATTGGATGGTGGATATCAGCAGAAAAAAAGGCCCAAAAAGTCACATATCCGATTGCTTAACATCCACCTATAGCGGATGAACAGCAAAAACAAAGAGTGGACATATATGTAACCAATAAAAGTTATTTTAAAACTATAAAAAATAAATAAAAATTTTACTATTAATTAAAAAAAAGTTGAGTCATATTAAGGACCTTCAACCTATAAAATCTCACAGTTAATGGCAAGTTAAGCCATATGAATCCCAACATGCCAGATATGATTAAACAAACCAAGGCAGAATTCAGACAACTGCCAATAATTTCTAAACTAATAAAAATACCAGGATAGGAGAAAAAAAAAGGACGTGTAGCGCCTGAGTACTTTTCAGTACAGGTGCTATACTAAATTTAGTGGGGAATGAGAGAGTTACTTGCTCTCATTCATTGATCTGTTAAATTTGGCTGTCACCAATTCTGGACTGTCCTGTGGGTCAGTCTGTGCGTCCAGAGATACAGTTTCATCTCTGGACGGCAGGTGGTGCCAGAGAGGTGAAGGTGGAGCCGCTTCTTCCCAGCAGCCAATTGGAGGAGTTTTCCCTCGAGGGGCATGCTGGGGAGGGGTATTTCTGTGGCGGAGACTGTGTCTCTGGGTTCTTCGCGGGTTCCTGGTTCCGGGTGCGGCACCCACCTTAAGGGTGTGCGCACGTCACGGGCCCCGGCGATATGGTCTACCAGGCCAGGGCGCACGTGCTACAAGGAGTTCCTGACTCTGGGCTCTTATGGCCCCGGAACATCTGATGCTAAAGGGGCCCCAGTGACTTACTGGGTTCCCCAACTCTATTGAGAAACTCCCAAGCAAGTTGTGCTGTTCGATGGGGAGTTGGTCTGAGGTGAGCCCGAAGGCAGGCAATCCAACAGGGCTAGAACGAACCATCGGGGATCATGGTGACCGGACACTGACAGGTTGTATGCGGCAAACTGTCGGTCGGTAACCCTTAAAGTATATACTGGAGGATTCGCTCTACTATCAGAACTTTCAAGCACTAGGCCTGTGGCAGAGGTCTCATCTTTAAACCTTATACTAGGCCTGTGGCAGAGGTCTCATCTTTAAACCTTAAATCCTATTAGAGCCAATTCTGTGGCAGAGACTTGTTCCTTTCCCAGAAGTTTGAGTGGCGCTCTGGCTGCCAGGCCTGTGATAGAGGTCTGTCCAGGGGCACTTTACCCACTCCGGCTGGAGTGGCGACGTGGGAAAGTATAACTATTGAAGGCAGGACATGCTTTCTTTATCCAAGGCCTGAATCTGTGAAGTTGTTCTTCTTTCACCAACCTATACTGTCTACCTCAAGTTGACTGTTGGTCGTGTTGACCAGGAATAATAAAAGCATTGAAAACGTCAGTCAACTGTTTGGACATTCCGTCATTGCTCTCACTGCCATCATCACCCCTAGACACATCACAGAGGTAACTTAAATACGCCCATCCCAAATCTAATCAGCGACTCCTTCGGGGGTAGCGCTACAGATGCAAAAAGAGAGTATATTAACCCCCTGTATTCAAAAACATCCCAACCATAAAGTATTTAAAATTGCCATCACAACGTGGCAATAAGCCCTTCATGATCCTTCATGCCTATATGAGTTGTAATTCAAAAAGTCTAATGACAGCTGGATGGGACTCACATCGAGCTCGCAGACATTACACATATTAATTCATATAATTGTCCCACATAACAATGGGTAGCATGGAAAGGCCCATATCAAGGGAAGTCAATGAATATATTAAATAATATCAACAAATACCGTGAAAAAATTTGGACATTGTATTAACCCTATCAGTTGATGTCAACATCTATTTAAACTGAAGGGTGTATAACACTTAAGTTTATACACCCATGACATTTCTGATTTAGAAATGCTGCGCACTAAATTGCTACCCCTCCAATGAGGGCTGAACTTGTCTATCCCCATGAAAATAGTATTGGTCGGATCCCTACTATGTGCAGTTAAATACTGCTTGGACACTGAATGCTTGGTGTAACCTCTTCTGATGTTATTAATATGTTCATTTAGACGTACCTGCAAGGGGCGTTTGGTTCTGCCCACATGTTGGGATAAGTCATTTATTAAAAATAAAAAAATACTGCTGGAGATCGGGGCGTGACCGAATGCAGGAGAGAGTGAGAGCTAGAGCAGTGGTGTGAGCGTGTGAGGATCTCGCCTCCCCTCCCCTGTGAGAGACCCATGCTGTAGAGCTCCGCTAAAGAATGGATTCCCTCCCCCGAAAAGCATCGCATTAGTGCCACATTAGCGTCACATTTTACCTTGTCTCCCTTGGCCAGTTGGAGATAGAGACTGGATGCCGCTTGGTGTCGAGCTGTGAGCGGGTCCCCCAGCTGTGTGTGCGCGTTCCTGCCTGCCTGATCGGAGCCGGCTTTAGCTACACGGAGGAGCGGTGGGTGACTGGAGCTGACGTCACTGACTCCCGAGATCTCGCGGGATTTCGGGACCCCGAGGGCGCGAGCGAGCGCGTCTTTCTGGTACACGGTCGTACGGTCTGGAGTTGGAGAAGTGTACCGGCGAGCTGGAGGGAAAAATTCTGGCTCTGCCGGCACTAACAGAGGGATTCGTCAGAGGACTCAATAGAGGAGCTAACAGAGGACTTCCACACTATATCTTAAGGGTACTGGTAAGGAGACATCTGTTGCATCTGGTACAGTATGCTGAAGTAAGCAGATAACGCCTTCTGGTGGCTGCCTGTGTTCCTTGTATCTGAACCATTGCTGGACTTGAATGTTTCTTTTTACTCTTAATCTTGACTGGTACCTGATGTGCCCTCCAAGATCCCTCTATCTCTCTATCTTTGGATTAAGGCTCAAAGCTATGGGACTACAAGCTTAGGATATAATTACTTCACAAGTAACAACATGCTATAGCACGCAAATATCCTGTAACTTGTATGAGAGACTTGTTATGAATTACTAGGAACTTTTCATCTTTCTCTTGTGATGTCCACTCTCTCTCTGGTCCCATAAGAAGAAAGCATTTATTACGTTCAAATTAAAAAGCGATCTAGACTACAGACTAGCGCACATAGCTGGAGTGAGAGGTTTAACTTCGCTACAAGCTGGTTAAAGGACAGTTAAAAAATGTTCACCATGTCTAAAAATGCGCCCCACCCAGAGGGGGCCCCTATCACAAGGTCAGCTAAGGACAAAGAGAAAGGCAGTCAGGCAGCCGCAGCCAAATTAGACCACTTTTTCCATCCCCCGAAGTCCACAACCCATTCCCCTATTAAGGGGGGGCCATCATCCGCAGTAGTGCAACCTAAGGGTCCGACAGGTTTACCAGCAGATAGGCGGAGTTTGGGGTCAGCAGTAGCTTCTAAACCATCCAACTCACCCAAAACCCAAACTAATAAGGGACTTGGGGGGGAGAAGAATGAGTCTGCTGCTACATTGACCGCTCTGGCTACACCAAGTTCCCCTGCAAAAACTGGCCTTGAGCCAACTCAGGAACCTACATTAAAAGACGTTCTAAGTGCTGTTAATGACTGTAAAACACTAATGGCCGGCTTCGACAATCAATTAAAGAGCTTGAAAGACGAACTTGTTCTAATACACCAGGATATGAGCAACACTCTGAAAAGGGTGGTGAATTTGGAAGAGCGAACAAGTGCCCTCGAAGATACTATGTATCCGATGGAGAAAAAAGTACGCGAGCTACAGGAAAAAACTAACCTCCAATCATCTAAATTAGATGAAATGGAAAATAGACTTCGATGGAGCAATATTCGTGTGATCGGCCTTCCAGAACAGTGTGAAGGCGGTGACACTATAAAATTTATGGAGGGGTGGCTCAAATAGATCTTTGATACCACTACTTTTTCACCTTTTTTCTCTATTGAAAGAGCCCATAGGGTTCCGTCAAAACCCCCGCAGTCAACACGCCAGGAGAAGCGACAAAATGGTTGGATGACATCCGCAAGGACTTATAAGACTTATCCACAAGATTATTTGCTTGTTTCTTCGCTTTTCCTCACCCCCTTCTGTCTCTTTTTTTTTTTTTTGGATGGGACACTAGAGAAAAGTGGGTGAGAAACAGTTTTTCTTTTTCTTTTTCTTTTTTTTGCTAGTTTGAGCACATCTATGACACAAATGCCGCTGGTTTAACTGCATCCTGGCATGGGAGACTTTTTCTTCTTTGCCTCTCCCCCCTTCCCCCCTTTTTTTTTTGTCCTTTTTTCCTTTCTAGCAAGGATAAGGAAAGTAGGGATGTTGGGCCTTGAGCCATTATTTCTCACTGTGCATTCAACCACAATGGTACACTCTGTGCTAGATTTGGGTGTCTAAAGCCTGGGAGCTCTTTGGGTCTTCTTTGAGTCACTATTTTTTTATATATATGGTACACATTTTGCTTAAACTTTTTTGTGGTATCTATTTGTGCTTTAAATGTCACTAATCACTAATGGACTGTTCCCTTTTTTGGAGACATTATTTCTTTACACATTTTTTAGCTTTAACACTCAATACAAAAGGATATGCTGGATGTATGATCACAATTATTTTAGGGTTTCTTCTGGGAAGCGGAGTATTAAACTTCTTCAAGGGGGAGGGGAGGAGAGTTTCTCTCCAGGGGGAGGGTGGAGGGTAGTAGTAGTATGCTAGATGTGAGGAGGTTGAGTAAGAGTGGTAAGGTCACAGGAGAGGCCCCTAAGTGGAGCCCCAATGGGCAGGGGGGGATTGGGGGGAGGGGGGTGGATTTAGGGTGGGGGGGAGGGGGGAGGGTATCTTTGAGGGGAGGTATTCCAGGCAGCCTAAACACTTTAAATATTATCAGTAACAGGAGAGGCTTCGGTCCGAATAAGCAATTGAGTGGGAGGGAGAAGAGTTACTTCATGTTACTGTCTATGTTTTCACATTTCCTACTATATATTGCCCATGTCTTGGAGAATTAGGTCATGGAATGTAAGAGGGCTGGGGGATCCTATTAAGCGAGCATTAGTTTTGTCATCAATAGATGGAAGGGGACCAGGGATACTCTGTCTACAGGAGACCCACTTGACCAGAGACACTATGACCCAATTGGGTATACGTAAATTTCCGTTTCGTTATCATTCGGTACATTCTTCATACTCAAGGGGGGTCAGTATACTGGTGGGTAAAGGGTTGCTATTCTCCTGTGAAAAAAGCTGGATAGACGAACAGGGAAGATATATCTTCTTGGCCTGTACTATTGAGAATAGGCCCTACGTATTAGCAAACATACAGGGAGTGCAGAATTATTAGGCAAGTTGTATTTTTGAGGATTAATTTTATTATTGTACAACAACCATGTTCTCAATGAACCCAAAAAAACTCATTAATATCAAAGCTGAATATTTTTGGAAGTAGTTTTAGTTTGTTTTTAGTTTTAGCTATTTTAGGGGGGTATCTGTGTGTGCAGGTGACTATTACTGTGCATAATTATTAGGCAACTTAACAAAAAAAATATATATACCCATTTCAATTATTTATTTTTACCAGTGAAACCAATATAACATCTCAACATTCACAAATATACATTTCTGACATTCAAAAACAAATCAATCAGTGACCAATATAGCCATCTTTCTTTGCAAGGACACTCAAAAGCCTGCCATCCATGGATTCTGTCAGTGTTTTGATCTGTTCACCATCAACATTGCGTGCAGCAGCAACCACAGCCTCCCAGACACTGTTCAGAGAGGTGTACTGTTTTCCCTCCTTGTAAATCTCACATTTGATGATGGACCACAGGTTCTCAATGGGGTTCAGATCAGGTGAACAAGGAGGCCATGTCATTAGTTTTTCTTCTTTTATACCCTTTCTTGCCAGCCACGCTGTGGAGTACTTGGACGCGTGTGATGGAGCATTGTCCTGCATGAAAATCATGTTTTTCTTGAAGGATGCAGACTTCTTCCTGTACCACTGCTTGAAGAAGGTGTCTTCCAGAAACTGGCAGTAGGACTGGGAGTTGAGCTTCACTCCATCCTCAACCCGAAAAGGCCCCACAAGCTCATCTTTGATGATACCAGCCCAAACCAGTAATCCACCTCCACCTTGTTGGCGTCTGAGTCGGACTGGAGCTCTCTGCCCTTTACCAATCCAGCCACGGGCCCATCCATCTGGCCCATCAAGACTCACTCTCATTTCATCAGTCCATAAAACCTTAGAAAAATCAGTCTTGAGATATTTCTTGGCCCAGTCTTGACGTTTCAGCTTGTGTGTCTTGTTCAGTGGTGGTCGTCTTTCAGCCTTTCTTACCTTGGCCATGTCTCTGAGTATTGCACACCTTGTGCTTTTGGGCACTCCAGTGATGTTGCAGCTCTGAAATATGGCCAAACTGGTGGCAAGTGGCATCTTGGCAGCTGCACGCTTGACTTTTCTCAGTTCATGGGCAGTTATTTTGCGCCTTGGTTTTTCCACACGCTTCTTGCGACCCTGTTGACTATTTTGAATGAAACGCTTGATTGTTCGATGATCACGCTTCAGAAGCTTTGCAATTTTAGAGTGCTGCATCCCTCTGCAAGATATCTCACTATTTTTGACTTTTCTGAGCCTGTCAAGTCCTTCTTTTGACCCATTTTGCCAAAGGAAAGGAAGTTGACTAATAATTATGCACACCTGATATAGGGTGTTGATGTCATTAGACCACACACCTTCTCATTACAGAGATGCACATCACCTAATATGCTTAATTGGTAGTAGGCTTTCGAGCCTATACAGCTTGGAGTAGGACAACATGCATAAAGAGGATGATGTGGTCAAAATACTCATTTGCCTAATAATTCTGCACTCCCTGTATCCCTGTATATATCCCCCCCCCTTTCAATTTCACTGTACTACAGAAACTAGCCGAGTTCATGTTGGATAAACCAAATATCCCCTTGATAGCAGTGGGAGACTATAACGAAGTCCCTGATAGAGCGCTCGATAGATTCCCCCCAAAACCTGACCTAAAAACCGAACGGCGGGTCGATTGGCCCAGTTTATGGAGGAGGCAGGGCTAAAAGATTTTTGGCGTATTCATCACCCACAGACCCGTCAGTATTCTTGTTTCTTTAGGTCCCACCCTGTCCAGAATTGATTTGGCGATGGGTAATGAAGCACTATCGAACAAGGTGAAGGAAATAGAGTATGGCCCAAGAGGGGTCTCAGACCACTCACCACTAGAACTAGCAATCAGGAAAAATGAGCGACCAACCCCACGGGAGTGGAAAATTAGTCCATACTGGCTGGAATTAATTGGCGAATCACAAGAACTGTTAAACAACCTGAGGGAATATGTTCAAATTAATATAGGTACGGCAGCGGCTGATGTGGTCTGGGACTCCCTGAAGGCATACCTAAGGGGTTTGTTAATTCAAAGGGTGGCAAGGCTACAAAGGGAATCTAGAAAGTGGGAAGAAGAGACCAGGAACGAAGCGATCTAAGCCGAGCAGCGGTACAAAGAGGACCCCTCCCTATGTAGACAAGGAGAATGGCTTGAGAAACAGCAGGTTTACAGATTGGCAATCATGAGGAAGGCTGAGAACCGCCAAATTTTTCAAAGACAATCTCAATTTGGCGAGAGGGAGAAAGCGGGGCGTGTGATGTCGCTTCTGGTACGGACCAACACCCCTTCTTCCAATATTGGGGCCATCAGAGATCCCATAGGCGAAATCGTAACCGAAGGTAGGAGGATAAGAGATAGGTTCCATGATTTCTACAAATCCCTATATAAATCTAGGGGTGAGAATGAATGCATGGAAGCTTTCTTCCAGGGAATCCCATTTCCAAATCTGTCAGATAGGGAAAAAAAACTGGAATCTCCGGTCACTTTGGAAGAACTGCAAGGGGCTGTGGCAGAGATGACTAACCATAGATCACCAGGTCCCAACGGGCTTCCAATAGAAATTTACAAGCAATATGGGGATATATTGCTACCAGAGTTACTGCACACTCTGAAATTTGCCTTTTCTGAAGGACATCTCCCCGCATCCATGATGGAGGCAACAATTATTGTTATTCATAAAGAGATCAAAGATCAACTTGATCCCTCCTCCTATCGCCCAATCTCGTTGCTCTGCACGGACGTAAAAATCCTTGCAAAAGTTCTTGCAACACGCCTAAAAGGGTGTATTGAGAGCCTTATTCACCCTGACCAGTCAGGATTTATCCCAAACAGGTCAACAAGCCTTAATATAAGAAGGGTCTTCTTAAACATAAAGATCCCTACCGACAATGAGGGCCCCAGAGCATTGTTGGCCTTGGATGCCGCTATGGCATTTGACAGCCTGGAATGGACTTATCTATGGAGGGTATTAGAAGGTTTTGGATTTGGCACGTCTTTTATTAGGTGGGTTAAGCTTCTATACAATAAACCAAGAGCAAAAATTAAGATCAATGGCGAATTTTCAGACCTATTTGAACTGGAGAGGGGAATGAGACAGGGGTGTCCCCTATCCCCACTTCTATTTGCACTGGCCATGGAACCCTTAGCCATTAAATCCAGGCTCAAGAAAGACATCCAGGGGTTCAGAAGGGGCTTAGAGGAAGATAGGATAGCGCTGTTTGCGGACGATATCCTCTTCTTTATAGGAGACGTTAATAACTGATTGGCCCCAGTGGTCCAAATGGTTAGAGAGTTTGGCAGATTCTCAGGACTGATCGTCAACTGGGATAAGTCGGCCCTGCTCCCAATAGACACGCTACGAGACCAGACGCTAGCCGAGATGCCCCAGTTAAAAATCCTAACTACATTTTAATATCTGGGGATTTGGATCACCCGAGACGTCAGCGAGTACATTAGTACTAATATTGCCCCACTACTATCAAGGTTGAAGCAAAAAAAAGATATTTGTAGCCGCCTCCCTCTCTCTGTAGCTGGGAGATGCAATCTAATTTAAAATGATCTGGCTTCCCCAGATATTATACGTTCTCCACAATTCTCCGATCTGGGTGAACCAAACATGGTTCAAAAGAGTGGAAACATTATTTCGAGAGCTAATGTGGAAAGGAGGGCAGGCCAGAATTGGGTTGCAGACCATGCAGCTCCCAGTCGGGGAGGGAGGGATGGCGGTCCCACATCCGAGAATTTACTTCCTGGCGTCTCAACTGCAGTACATTGCAGGATGTGGAATTCCGGACCCAAGAAAGGACTCCTTTAGACTAATGTTAGCAGGGGCCCCGCATAAAACACTGGCAGAAGCTCTGGAGGCAAATTCATTTGCCCACAAGTGCCCGACCATAAATTTACTTAATAAAGTGTGGAAGACAACAAAGGCTTTACTGGGATACTTTGGGGTAACAGAGTTTGTCCCCCCTCTGGAATAATACAAATCTGCCAGAAATGGAGGGCGTGGAAAAATGCAATATTTGGGAAAGAAAGGGAATCATGCGACTAGTCCATCTGTACGAGGGGGATATTATGAAGTCATTCTCGGATCTGAGACAAGAATTCAATATCCCAAATAAAACCTTCTTTAAATATCTCCAGATTAGGCACGCCATCCAGACTCAGTTTAAGTCCCACTTGTTAGATAGGATCCAGACTCCCATTCTCACTAAAATAGCCCAAAACAATACAATGAAAGGGTTAATCTCAGAGCTATACGATAAACTGGGGGCTAAGGCCATAAATCAATCAGGTATGCTCAGGAGTAGAGAAAGATGGGAACGAGACCTGGGGTCGATAACGCCAGAACAGTGGAGTAGGATTCTAAACAGAGGGGTCTTGGTATCTATTGCACCAGCACAGAGACTGTCTCATTTATTTCTAATACACCGGGTCTATTACACTCCCAAAAAAATGTTCCAATTAGGTTGGAAACAGAGAGATGAATGCCCTAGATGTAAGGCTACAGGTGACCTTGTCCATATGTTCTGGAGATGTCCCAAGCTCTTCAGGTATTGGACAGAAGTCATCAATAAACTCAATAACACATTTAAGACTTCCCTAGAGCCAGATGCTAGAACCTGCCTACTAGGGGACATGGAAGACCATAGAGTTCCACCGGGAACACTGGAAGGCGTATTGTGAGGCCTATTCCAGGCACGCAAAATAATTGCACAGAGATGGCAGGCGCATTGCCCCCCATCTGCCAGGAATTGGATTGAAACCATCAATACGCTGATTGGGAGCGAGAGAGTGGCCTTTATCAAACAAGGGAATCACAAAAGGTTTGAAAGAGTGTGGGGTCCCTGGTTGAGAGATACAGGACTTCCTCCTTAGAAGTAGAAGGCTGATATGACTAGAAACCACCTCCAATTACAGAAGAAAGTAATCCCTCAATAGTTATTGAGCAATTCACAAAAGGGGGGGGCAGGATCTGGGGGTCCCCTTTGTTAAAGGGGTCTTCCAGATTCCGATAAGCCCCCCAGCCCGCAGACCCCCACAACCACCGGGCAAGGGTTGTGGGGATGAGGCCCTTGTCCCCATTAACATGGGGACATGGTGCTTTGAGGGGTCACAGACCCCCAAAGCATCCTCCCCAGACACCCATCCACTGGGGGAATGTTTGGAGCTCTTGGGCAGAGCGGCGCGCTGTTGTCACCCAAGAGCTCCAAACGTTTCCCCAGTGGACGGGTGTCTGGGAATTTGTGTACCGGCCGGCACATCAGATTCAAGACATTTTTTTACTGCATGTTTGTAAGTACAATACAACTTTTAATAAATCTGTTTTACTCATGTAATGTGCTATGTGGAGCTGTTATTGTTTTTTACATGGTGGGCATTGATGTTGGTGAAGTTTAATCACTTGTGAATGAGACCCAATGTTAAGGATCATATCTGTCTGAACTGCAAGACTGGGAAGTGACTACCTAATATATGCTGTTCATGATCCCCTGTCATAAGGGATCATGGCATTCTGGTAAGGAGCCATACTATAGTTTGGTGGAGGATACACCACTTTTCTTTGGACACGTTTTCAACTGATTTTGGAACTTGGCACAGAGCACGGGTGTTTGGCATTTCACGTGTTAAACATTTATGGACTTTATTGCTCCAATTTTTACTTTATTTATATATTTATATATTTTTTATTTGGTTAATATTCATTGATTTAATGATATGATTTAAATTATTTTTGCTGTTCATTATCATCACTGTTTAACTGCTATTGAGGGGCTTGAGAGTGCTTTATAGTGCCCTCTAGTGGCTACCAACCTCTCTTGTTTTTTTGGTATATTAGTGATTTATATATACCATCATCTATCACATAGCTTATGATTTATACCATCATATATGACATAGTTTTGTGTATTTTGTGATTCAAACATTCGTTTCACACGGTTTAGAGGTAGCGCGATTTATATGTTTTCTCACTGTTTGTTTTTTGTATCTATTTTTTACATGGTAATCGCAGCTCTCGGATTGAATAGACTGTGATTTTATTGCAGCTTTTCTTTCTTTCTTTCTTGTTTGTTCAGTATCTAGCACAGTTTCTTTCCAATTTTCCATATACTATACACACCCCTAGGTACGAAATTTAAAGGAATACTTCACTTTTATTGTTTCACTTTAAGCATTATTAAAATCACTTCTCCCAAAAAAAACGTCAGTTTTTAAAACTTTTTTTGCATTGATACATGTCCCCTGGGGAAGGACCCAGGTCCCCAAACACTTTTTATGACAATAACTTGCATATAAGCCTTTAAAATTAGCACTTTAGATTTTTCATGTTTGAGTCCCATAGACTTTAATGGTGTTTGGATGTTCGAACAAATTTATTGCTTGTTCTCATGTTCTGATGCAAACCGAACTATTCAATTTAATCCCAGGCCTCCAGCCTAGTAACAGGCAAAGCCCAGTAGAACAGCAACTTGTTCCAAAAGTCCCTCAGGAGCAATTATCCCCCTGAAGCTCATAGAACCATTCATGACAGAAAAGAGAGTTGTCTCCTCTAAGCTTCAGGCTATTTACCACCTTCCTGACCACATTCTGGGCACACCTCCCCAGGGATTGGCCAGGGCATAGTAAATATTCATGCCGGTCATTTGAATTTTCCTGCCCTAAGCTCTGGAGGATTTTTTTCAGACACAGGGGGAAACAATCAAATCCTCAGCTTTTGAAATGAGTAGACCAAAGTAACCAATTGTTATGACTCCGCAATATACTGAATATGGTGTTTATGGAATTGGATCTCAGCTGAGGAGGCCTCTCAGATTTCAACCACCAGTTCACTCTCACAGTATAATAAAGAGTTTGGGGTTTACAACATCACATCCTCCAATGAGAGCAAACCATAAGTAATAGCTTAATAACTCTTAAGCTTAACTGAGTAACTGATATATATGTATAAACAGTCCTGATATTACAAAAGAAAGATCTACTTAATCTGAGGTCATCAATCAGAATAATCAAGTGTTGCAGTCTCTTGTTGAATATCACCTCACAATATGAATGTCATAAAGTAGTACTGCTATAACTGATGGATGTATGTGAATGTCACAAGATAATAGGTTTACAGTCCTGGATAGCGTTTTAGTATTCAATATAAGCAAAACATCATGGCTATGAAATACTTGCGGTTAGCAGTTTTAGATTGAAGCTGGATTCACTGTATAGGTGGAGGTGATGTTCCTATATTCAATATGGCACAAGCAGGTTGTTGATCCAGTAAGTAATCCTTCTCCTGTACTGCAGATGATGGGAAGACCCAGTAGGTAGACATGCAGGAGTATGGATAAAGTGAGGTCTTCAGAATAGGAGTGAGCAGAGTGGAGGCTCCAGGTTACAGAGACCAGGGATCAGGCTCCGGGGACAAGGGGTGCTACAGGGCAATCTGTAGCTTGGTTCCAGGTTCCAGGTGGCGGCAGGGTCCAACGAGAATATCCGAACACCCTGCCGCCGTACCTGAGGCTTTAAATAGCCCGGGCTCGTGGAAGGAGCCGGGCGCCGTACGCTGGAACGCACTTCCGCGTTCCAGCGTGAATCGCAGACGTCCGCGCACCGGAAGTGACGCGGACGTCTTACTGAAAGGAGCGCAGCTGTTAGTGAGAGATACAGCTGCGCTCGTATTGAGAGAATTAACGCTGATAGCGTTACATACTCCCCTCCTCAAGGGGGCACTTCCGGTGCACCTAGTAAGAGATGGTCTATCTGGGTACCTGCGATGGAATTGTTTAATGAGTCGAGGAGCATGAATGTCTGAAGAACATTCCCAAGAGTCATCAATGGGAGAATAGCCTTTCCAACGTATCAAATATTGGAGGGAAGAACCTCTTTTTCTAGAATCGAGGATCTTCTCTACTTGGTATTCGATCTCACCAAGGATTTCAACTGGAGGAGGGGGTTGAGGATCTCTGTTAGGAAATGGATTAGGTTTGTACGGTTTAATAAGTGAGACGTGGAATGACGGATGAATTTTCCACTCTGGAGGTAGTAGTAGTTTAACAGCGTTAGCGTTGATGATATGAGAGATTTGGAAAGGACCAGTGAATAAACGACCCAGTTTCTTTGAAGGAATTTTAAGACGTAAATTCCGAGTGGATAGCCAGACTAAATCACCAACCTTGTATGAAGGAGGTACTGTTCTGTGCGAGTCATAATATCTTTTTTGTTTTTGCTGTGCAGTCTCAAGGTTAGAACGGAGTATATTTAGAGTTTTCCTTATGGTTGAAAGATAATTTTCGAGAGCGGGAACATTATTTTGGTGAACAGTAGATGGCATACTGTTGGGATGGAAACCATAGTTGGCGTAAAATGGTGAGAACTGAGAAGAAGAACTGGTGACGTTGTTGTAAGCGAATTCAGCGTGCGGGAGCAGATGGAACCAGTCGTCTTGAAGATGTGTACAATAACAACGCAAATACTGTTCGAGTGTCTGGTTGACACGTTCTGTTTGTCCATTTGTTTGAGGGTGGTAAGCGGTGGACATGCGGTGATCTATTTGTAAGTTTTGGCAGAGAGCTTTCCAAAATCTAGAAATAAACTGAGAACCACGATCTGAAATGATCTGGGAAGGTAATCCATGTAACTTAACGATATTAGAGATGAAAGCCTCTGCTGTTTCTTGAGAAGTTGGTAAATTCTTTAAAGGAACAAAATGAGCCATCTTTGTTAAAACGTCAACTGAGACCATGATAGTATTAGCTCCGTGAGACCTAGGGAGATCAACTATGAAGTCCATGGATATAACGTCCCAGGGTCTCTTAGGTATTGGGGTGGAAGTTAGCAAACCATAAGGAGGTTTTCGTGAATGTTTATTGGTGGCACAGATCTGACAGGAACTGACATAATCCTGAACTGTCTTTGTCAAATGGGGCCACCAGTACTCTCTCTTAACAAGGTGGATAGTTTTACTGACTCCAGGATGTCCTGCCAGTGGAGAATCATGGAGTTGTTTGAGTAAAATGAGTTGTAACTTTGGTGGAATGTAAATTTTGTTTTTGAATGTAAGTATCCCATCAGAATGTTTTAGTAGTCCCTTAGGTAATTGGGAACGGTCCTTGGATAGGGTTTGAATAATCAACTGTTTAAAAGATGTAGTTATACCAATGAAACGATGGGAAGGTATAATGGATAAAGGAGGAATCTCCAGGGATTGGTCTTCATGCATGCGGGACAAGGAGTCAGCTTTAATATTTTGTGTACCCGGGAGGTAAGAGATTATGAAATTGAATCTATCAAAAAACAAACTCCATCTGACTTGGCCAGCAGAAAGAGTCTTACAAGTTTTTAGATGTTGCAGATTGCGATGATCTGTGAGAATGGTAATAGGATGTGTGGAACCCTCTAATAAATGTCTCCAGGTAGCCAAGGCATCTCTTATTGCCAAGAGTTCTTTTTCCCCAATTGGGTAATTCTTTTCAGCTGGAGATAAGGTTCTGGAATAAAAGGCAACTGGGTGCAATGGTTCTGATAAGGTTGGTCGTTGGGAGAGTACGGCTCCTAAAGCAAAATGCGAGGCATCTACTTCCAGTGTAAAATGGTATAATGGATTAGGTAATTGAAGGATGGGAGCGGAGGTATAACTGAGTTTGAGTGTATCAAAGGACTCTTGTGCATCCTTGGACCAAGAAAAGGGTGTCTTTGAACTAGTCAAACTACTAAGTGGTTTCACAATTGATGAAAAATTCTTGATGAACTTTCTATAATAATTAGAAAATCCGAGGAAACGCTGGAGGGCCTTCCTAGTTTGAGGAACCGGCCAGGACAAGATACAGTCTACCTTGGCGCGATCCATCTGAACTCCGTTCGGAGTGATGAGGTAGCCGAGAAAGGAGATGGTAGTCTGACTGAATACGCACTTTTCAAGTTTAGCATATAAGGAGTGTGTTCTGAGCCTAGCCAAAACTCAACGCACATGCTTGTTGTGTTCTTCAGGAGTGTCGGAGTAAATTAAAATGTCATCTAAATAAATCACAACACAAAAGTCGAGGAGATCACGGAAAATGTCGTTAATGAACCACTGAAAAGTTGCTGGAGCATTACATAGCCCAAAGGGCATAACAGTATACTGAAAAAGACCATATCTGGTCTTAAATGCAGTCTTCCATTCGTCCCCCGGACGTATCCTAATCAAATTATAGGCTCCCCTAAGATCTAGTTTTGTGTAGATCTTGGCAGTTTGGAGGCGCTCAATGAGTTCTGGAATGAGTGGTAAAGGATATCTGTTCTTGATGGTGATATTATTGAGAGATCGGTAATCAATTATGGGCCTAAGTGAACCATCCTTATTCTTTACAAAGAACATAGCAGCCCTTGCTGGAGATGTGGAGGGTGTAATAAATCCTTTCTTGAGGTTCTCATCAAGGTACTCCTTCAAATGTACAAGTTTTGGTTGTGAAAGGGGGTAAATCCGAGCGGTAGGGATTGGACTGTCTGGAACAAGGTCTATAGGACAATCATAAATCCTATGTGGAGGAAGTATATCAGCGTTGGTCTTACTGAAGACATCCGCGAAATCATGTAAGTAATCAGGGAGTTTATCAAGGTGAGCTTCTGAGAAAGAGATGAAGTAATTAGGATAACAGCTCTCTTTACAATAAGTGGATTGTAGAGAAAGAGAATTTGTGGCCCATAGGAAAGTAGGCTGATGAAGAAGTAGCCACGGAAGACCCAAAACTATTGGAAATACAGGAGATAAAATAATATCAAAAATGAGAGACTCAGTATGACCAGTCGCACAGGTAACCAAAAGTGGATGAGTTTGAGAAGAAATTGGACCAAAGGTAGAACTAGAACCATCAATAAAAGTAAGTGACACAGGAGTATGCTTGAACACACAGGGTATTTTATTTGATTTTACAACAGTAGAATCTATGAAGTTGCCGCAGGCTCCGCTGTCGACCATTGCTTCAACGGTAATCTTTTCTTGATCCCACTGTAAGGTAAGAGCAATAAAAATGTACCGATTAGATGTAGTTCCATTTAATCTTAACTTGTTAATGTGGGAAACATTACCTTCAGAATTTCTCTTAAGTAAAGGACAGCTGGATACAACGTGGTCTGGAGCTGAGCAGTACAAGCAGAGATTGTTGGTTCTGCGGCGTTGTTTCTCTGCTGGAGTTAGGGGTCCCTTAATGACTCCAAGTTCCATTGGGGAATCTTTGGGAGGTGATCTGGACCTCTTAAAAGGAATGGCTGGATAGGTGTTGGCACGTTCGGCTTTTCTTTCCCTAATGCGACGATCGATAGTCACTGAAAGGTGCATAAGATCTTCCAGGGAAGTGGGAAGCTCAACCCTGGCCAGCTCATCCTTCATGGGCTCGGACAGACCCAAACGGAACTGGTTTCTGAGAGCAATATCTGACCATTGGGTCTCCCTGCTCCAACATTTGAATTCGGAAATAAAATCTTCCACAGGCCTCTTCCCCTGTTTAAGATTTCTGATAGAATTCTCAGCAGTTAACTGTTTGTTGGGGTCTTCGTATAATAAAGACATTTCATCAAGAAAAGTGTCAAAAGCTCCTAGAAGGTCTCCGTGTTCCTCTACGTAGGTGTCAGCCCACACTCTGGGTTCACCCTTGAGGTAACTAATTAACGTGAGGATTTTAACCCTATCAGAGTAGTAGGTACGGGGACGGAGTTTAAACATCAAGTGGCATGAACTAATAAATTGTCTATAATTTTTCCTTTCACCAGAGAAAGGTTCTGGAGGACAGACTTTAGGTTCCGGTCTTTCTCTGGCTTGTGCAAAATTTTGATTTCGTAAAGCATCATTCTCTATACGCAACTCATTCATATTAGCTGTAAGATTATCCACTCTTTGGGAAAGTGCAACTAAATGATTTGCGAGATCCGCTGGATCCATTTTTTTTTTTTTTTTTTTTTTAAAGGTTCGGATATTATGTTATGACTCCGCAATATACTGAATATGGTGTTTATGGAATTGGATCTCAGCTGAGGAGGCCTCTCAGATTTCAACCACCAGTTCACTCTCACAGTATAATAAAGAGTTTGGGGTTTACAACATCACATCCTCCAATGAGAGCAAACCATAAGTAATAGCTTAATAACTCTTAAGCTTAACTGAGTAACTGATATATATGTATAAACAGTCCTGATATTACAAAAGAAAGATCTACTTAATCTGAGGTCATCAATCAGAATAATCAAGTGTTGCAGTCTCTTGTTGAATATCACCTCACAATATGAATGTCATAAAGTAGTACTGCTATAACTGATGGATGTATGTGAATGTCACAAGATAATAGGTTTACAGTCCTGGATAGCGTTTTAGTATTCAATATAAGCAAAACATCATGGCTATGAAATACTTGCGGTTAGCAGTTTTAGATTGAAGCTGGATTCACTGTATAGGTGGAGGTGATGTTCCTATATTCAATATGGCACAAGCAGGTTGTTGATCCAGTAAGTAATCCTTCTCCTGTACTGCAGATGATGGGAAGACCCAGTAGGTAGACATGCAGGAGTATGGATAAAGTGAGGTCTTCAGAATAGGAGTGAGCAGAGTGGAGGCTCCAGGTTACAGAGACCAGGGATCAGGCTCCGGGGACAAGGGGTGCTACAGGGCAATCTGTAGCTTGGTTCCGGGTTCCAGGTGGCGGCAGGGTCCAACGAGAATATCCGAACACCCTGCCGCCGTACCTGAGGCTTTAAATAGCCCGGGCTCGTGGAAGGAGCCGGGCGCCGTACGCTGGAACGCACTTCCGCGTTCCAGCGTGAATCGCAGACGTCCGCGCACCGGAAGTGACGCGGACGTCTTACTGAAAGGAGCGCAGCTGTTAGTGAGAGATACAGTTGCGCTCGTATTGAGAGAATTAACGCTGATAGCGTTACACCAATCACTGCTCCTCTTATTACAGAGTGAGACAAACTAAATGTACCTAACATCCAATACTACATTAAACATCCCTTCTGTGCTTCATGTAGAAGGGCCGGCAATTTTTTCCATGTCATGGAGAAGATAGTCCTTAAAATGTTATCTCTTGGCATACAAAATTGTTAAGTTCCCAAGCACTCTTGACATTATTGTGAATATTGCTTGGATACATTTGTATAGCAAAATTCTCCACTTGTTGGCTAGCATTCCAAAGGCCCACTCCACAAACCACCTATCCCTGTTTCCGATTTTCCAATTTCCGATTTTCCCATTTTCTAATTTCCGATTTTCTAATTTCAGAGAATTCGAAAATCTGAAAAAAAATGAAATAAAATCAGTAAAATTCGAAATAACTAATAATGGCTATTAAATTATAGTTATTGGAATTTCCTTTCAAATTTGGCTGTTAGTAAATGTAACGAATACAAATTTATCTGAAGTTACGAATTAAACAAAATAACGGATGTTATCTAAACAAATGGAATGGAACAAATGAATAATAAAATAATAATAATAATAATAATAATAATAATAATAATAATAATAATAATAATAACGTTTTTATTATTATTATTATTATTTATTATTAGTAGATCGCTATGTTCTATTCGTTTAGATACGGCATTCGCTATTTTGGATCATTTGTAACTTCAGATAAATTTGTATTTGTTTCGTTCACTAACAGCCAATACAATACCTATAATTTAATAGTTAGTAATAGTTAAGCTATTATTAGTTAGTTATCATTTCAGATTTTCAGGTTTTCGAATTTTCATTCTTTAGAATTTTCTGATTTTCATTTTTATTTACGGGATTTTGAATTTCCTAATTTTGAATTTCCAAATTTCCAAAATTTCAATATTCCGAAATTCTAATTCTCTAATTTCCGAAATTTAGAATTTCCTAACTTCGAATTTTCGAAATTTTAAAAAATTTCCGAAAATTCAAATTTTTAAAAATTTCGGAAATTTAAAATTCCAAAATTAAAGATTTTGGAAATTCAGACATTTTTGATATTCAGAAATTTCGGAAATTCAGAGATTGCGGAATTAACTAATTTGTCAAAATTTGTTAAAAAACAAAATTTGGAACTAAACGAATTGCACATGTCTTAAGATTAAATAGTCCCCAAAGTCAAGACAAAAAGGTTCTGGTTCTTCTTATGTGCAAACATTATTGAAAGAATGATATCATCTCAGTGCCTCCAGATGAACAAATTATTGGCTTCAATTCAATAGTTTTTCTAGTGAAAAAGGCTTCAGTGGGCTTCAGGCCAGTCCTTGATTTGAAGAATCTTAACAAGTTCATCAAGATAGAACATTTTTGCATTGAATCAACCAGAAGCTTATTTGTTTCCTGTTCTTTAATCAGCACTATTTACTTGTCTCCCATTTGGGTTATCTTCAGTCCCCAGCACATTCTAAAAGATATTTGTGTCCGAAATATAGGTGTATAATTATTTAGACAGTGGCCCAGATTCAGAGAGCAATTGCGTCTGCGTAACCATAGTTACGCAGCGAAATTGCTTACTTGCCCCGGCGTATCGAATGCTCCTGATTCAGGAACCTCGATACGCCGACTGCAGCCTAAGAAATGACTGGCATAATGCTCCTTATGCCATCATATCTTAGGCTGCATTCTTACACAGGCCGCTAGGTGGCGTTCCCATTGTGGTCAGCCTATAGTATGCAAATTGCATACTAACGCCGATTCACAACCCTACGCGAGCCCTGCGTACGCAGTTTACGTCGTTTGCATACGTCGGTTTTTGCGTAAGGCTGCCCCTGCTAATATTAGCAGGGGCAGCCAATGCTACGTATACCCGTTGTTCCCGCGTCGCAAATTTAAGATTTAACGTTGTTTGCGTAAGTGATTCGTGAATGCCGCTGGACGCCATTCACGTTCACTTTGAAGCAAATGACGTCCTTGCGATGTCATTTGCCGCAATGCACGTCAGGAAAGTTTCCCGACGGAGCATGCGCACTACGTTCGGCGCAGGAACGCGCCTAATTTAAATGATCCACGCCCCCTACGGGATCATTTAAATTACGCGCCCTTACGCCAGGCATTTTTGAGGAGCGCCCACGCAAATTACGTGGCTACTGCTTCATGAATGAAGCGTAGCACAAATAATTTGCAGGGGCGCAGGGCAAAAACGGGACGCTGCGCCTCCGTAAGAAGTGCGCAGCGGTACCTGAATCTGCCCCAGTGTTCTGATCTTTAGCAAATTCTCCACAGATGCTAACACAAAGTCTGACAAAATGTGATTGGTTGGTGATTTACCAAAACAATCAATTTTCTCCACAACAGAAAATGAAATATCTGGGCATCGTTTTTAATACAAGCAAGGAAAAGGGTTTTCTACTTCATCGGAAGGTCACACAGCTGATATCCTGTGCCAGAAAAATAATAGAGTTCCCATATTTGAGTATAGAAAAATCTATGGTTCTGCTGGGCATGATGACTTTAGCAGTCCTGGTGGTTCTCTGGGTTCAGTGACATATGAGGCACATTCAGAATTGCTTCCTCCTCCAGTGGGATCGAGCATCTCCTAATCAGAGAATTACCATACCCCAATTTATTCACCAAGATCTGGACTGGTGGACTCTGTGGGACACCTTGTTTATGGGGGGGGGGTACTCCTCAGCCCTGCAGACTGGATCATTGTTACTTTGGATGCCAGTCTCCATGTTTGGGGGGTGCAATGCATTGGTGGAACTGCAACACACGTGAGGCAGGAGTGGACTCGGCCAGAGCGTATAGTCCACTGGTTTATACTATGGAGAGTGTTTCTTTTTCCTTTTATGATATAATTCCCTATTGAGTTTGGTTGCGTACTGATCAGTGGGAATATAGCGGCATGGCCATTTGGCAAGGTGCTTGAGAGGAGTTGGAGGTTCCCGAGGAGTGCAAACCAAGCACTGTGTGACCACTCTTTATTGGGGGTCATCCATTTTTAGTAAGCCCCCACTTTTTTAGACACACTGGTGGTTTTGCGGTCCTATTGATGTGAAGCTTAAAGGCTGTTGGGATTTACATCTGCTCTTCTATAGTCACATATAGAGAAGATTGCTTCACCTACAATCTGGCTCTTCATTGGGACATTTTTTGTTCATCACATTCATGCACTTATATGTTTCACACAGTTTCTCATTTCTTAATATTTGTATTATGTACATTTTTATTATTTGTATGAAGCACTAATGCTGCACTGTTGTTTTCCATATTTTATGTACACAGTGTATTAGGTTAGCGGGCTAGCTGCTATCACTTATTACATAAATATAAGTCCTAGCCCATTTTCTCTTAAACATGGGGGGGGGGATTTCCTAGGGTAACAAGTTCAGGGTTTATGGTCAATCTATTATACTGTACATTTATCTATTGAAATCCAAGGCAGTTTCTCACAGAATCTTTACTTGTTGGATTAAAAGTACAATTCATTACACTTATTCCATTAGGGACTTGCCACCACCACACAGAAGTTCAAGCTCATTTAATGAGGAAAGTAGCAACCTCTTGGGATGCCCACATGAAAGTATCTAAGAAACTTATATTCAAGGCAGATAGCTGGAGTTAACATATTGATCAGCCACTATAAACGTGACATTCCATCAGATTCTCTAAGTCAGTTTGGAAAGACTGGCCTGGATTCAAGAAGCAATTGCGCCTGTGTAACCAATTTTACGGAGCTTCTGCTCCGTCAATCAAGGGCAGCCCAAAAAAATTGCGGGGGCGCAGGGCAAAAACGTTGCCCTGCACCTCCGTAAAAATAGCGCAATTCTAGCTGAATCCGGGCCACTATTCTTTCTTCTACTTGTTCTCAAAAGTAAACCAATTATTATGCATCATTTTTTGTGTGCGTTGTATAATTTTCTTCTTACTATCTCCCTTTTTGTCATTTTATTGCTAGTTACATCCCAGTGTACAGTGTGCTGTTATGAGGAGAGCCAGGAATACAGGAAATTGTTATCAGATACTTACTGTAATTTTCCTTTCCTGGCATCTCCTCATGACAGCATAATTCCCTTTCAGTGTCCTGTCACATAGCTAGTGATGGAAGGCTGGGGAAGGTATGTTAACACCTTCACAGGGAGGGTAAAATAAATCCTCATGCCTGAACATAATTCGCAACTTTGCCATGTGTTAGTAAAACTGTAGATATCGCAACAATTTTGTGTATCTAAGTGGATTATGCCTTGTTTTTTTCCAGGAAAAATTGGGGTTTCGTTTGGTAGTAAAATGGTAATGATTATCTCCTGATGCCCAAAATAGTAAAAACAGATATATATATTTTTCAATTTAGCTGTACATTTCTTACAATTCTTTACATAGGTTGTCATTACCTACCACCAAAGAACAAGCCAGCTCTCGACGATCACGGCGATACCACATATGTTATTTGTTATTGTTCTCAGAGGAGAAAAAAACACAGGGGTGGGTTGCACAGTGTTGTAAGGAAATGGTCGTAGGAGAACTGGCAATAGTGTCAGTACTGGTAATGGATGCTTCCAGCACATTGCCATGCGCACTAGTTCAAGAAGTGTGAATGGGCGTACGCAGGTCCGCAACGGTGCTAATGTGCGAAGGCGCCAATTGGCGTACGCACAACGTGACAGATACGGTTACTTAATGGTCTATATAAGACTCCTGCTGAGCCCATCACATTGCTGGATTGTCTGTGTTCCTGTATCTTTGCACTTATTCCTTAGATTTCCTGTTGTGACCCGGCTTGTTCCTGACCTGTCTGATCTGCTCTCCCGGTTTGACCCCTGGCTTGCTTTACAAACTTTGCTGCTATCTCCAGTGTCTGATCCCGGCTTGCATCACAGACTTGCTACTGCTACCTGTTCCTGTTACCTACCTCTTCCTCCTGTCAGATCTAAAGTGTTTTTGACCCCTGGCCTGGCTTTCACTACCGTCTCCTGCACACACTACTGCCAAGCGTTACTGAGGATTCATGGAGACTTTGGCACAGCAGTGTATCCTGCATTATCTGGTATACTTCAGGTGACCACTGGCTCTCCTGTACCCAACTGGCAACCTGTGCTTCTTTGGGCACTTCTGTACCATCTTCAGGGGTGTACTGCACTTAGCCTCAAGGGGAGCATTTTGGCCTCCAACCAGGTACATGACAGTCCGAGGCCAACAGAGGTGCTTCCCCACTCGAGATTCTGTTTTAGCAAGTCACCGCTCTTTCACAAGCTGTGCAGAGACTCCAGGGTGGCTACTTCCAGTCAGACGGTCGACTGCAACATTTGACTGTTGCCTCAGCCCCTGCGGATTCCAGTTCACCTTCCATCAGCACTGCATCAGCTTCCTCGCCTCAAGAACATGCCAACCCATACGTGATGGTTCATCCTCCTGAGCTACGGATACCTACACCTGAATGGTTTCAAATTCAAGGCCTTCAAGAATGCTTGCTTGTTGTACCTGGCCCTTCAGCCTAGAACTTTTTCCTTTGAGTCTGTGGAAGTAGGGTTTAGCATTTCCTTACTATCTGAAAAACCCCAAGCCTAGGCTCATAATCTACTAGAACAAAATAACTTTGAATACTGTGGACACTTTATTTGAGGCTATGGCACAATTGTATGGTGACCCCCAGAGTACGGCCTCCGCTGAATCTGCTCTACATGATTTACAACAAGGAAAACGCCCAGTGGAAGATTACACTGTTGAATTTCGCAGATGGTCTGCCGACACAGGTTGGAATGAGGCAGCACTTAAGTATCAGTACCGCCACTGACTATCTAAGATCCTCAAGGATGAACTGGCTCGAGTCACAGCTCCTTCTACTCGTGAAGAACTTATACAACTAGCCAGGCAGCAGGCTCCAGCGGGAACGGTGGTCAGAAGTTGCTCAAACCTTCTGACCTACCTGGATTCTACCCAAGATTCCACCTGCTGTTGCACCTGCACCTACATCTGCTTGCCCTGCAACCTCTGAGGGGGGACCAATGCAAATTGGCCTGGTCTGTTCTTCCCTTTTCTCCTGATGAAAAGCAACGCCGCTGGCAGGCCAATTTCTGCCGAGGGGCCGGACATTTTCTACGCAACTGCCCCTTGAGACCTAGTAAGTTCCCCCCACAAAGTTCCATGCATTTCCAGGTCTCTGGATCTTCCCTTTCTCACCTTGATCTCCCTCTCTCCCTACAGATGGCAGAAGGGGAGGTCCAGCTACAAGCATTCATTGATTCTGGGGCATATAGCTGCTTTATGGACTTATCTTTGTCTAAGAGACTCTGTGTGCCCCTCTATGAAAAGAAACAAAGACTTGAAGTACATTTGGCCAATGATTCCCTTCCCAGTTCTGGACATTTTGACCAATAAACCATACCCATATTCACTACCACAGATACCGGTTATCAAGAATTCCTCTGCTTTGATGTCATATGTTCACCCATGTTCCCCATCATCCTGGGAATCCCGTGGCTGCAGGCACATAACCCGCAAATCAACTGGGCCGAGAAAGAGATCTCCTTTCTCTTCTGTATATTGCCTGCAACATTGCTTGTTTGGCCATGCAACCAGTTCCCAGTAACCACCAGAATGTTCCACCAGATTATCAAGAGTTCATAGAAATCTTTGACAAGAAAAAGGCCAGTGTCCTTCCGCTTCACCGGCCTTATGATTGGCCAATTGAACTGCTCCCGAGCCGAGCCGAGATCCCCTTTGGAAGATTTTTTTTTCTATATTTGAAGGCGAGCTGGAAACATTACACTTGTATATCAGCAGCTGCATGCAAGGTGAATATCTCTTATTTTACTGGCACTCATTCCTTTTACACGTGCACTGTGTTTAATTAAACAGTGACAATTACAGACAAAACTCAAAGGTCAAGGTCAATTTTCATTCTGGAATAGTGGATTCCATTTTTGTTTTAATTTCAGGTTATAGAAGAAAATTCTAATCTAACAGCATCGTTCTAATGAAATCAACAGCTCTGTTCAAGACTGAATCATTACTAGATGGGAGCTTAGCAATAAAGAAAGGGTTGTTAATTAATAATACCATTTTATTGCATAAGAGTATTTGTGATATTGGATACATTACAAATGTATTCCTTTTAATTATTATCTACACAAATAGCAAAAGGCACATTGGAAACCTTTGAAAATATTTGTGTTAGCAGCATGGAATCATATATCTATCTATCATCAGGCATGCATCAGAAATAATGTACCTAAGAGTTTTTCTAAGTAACCAATAAGAATAAAGTTAGTATTTCCTTCCTGGCACTCCAAATTGATAGATTGAATTAAACTGCTGAGAGACAAGAAATGGTGACAAGAAATTACTATTATTATTTTTTTTCACATTTAATTATTTTATTCTTTCTTTTATGTTCAAGGTCACAGAAAGGTTTAACATAGCAAACGTTTAAGCCAAAGGTGCATTATCCTATACACTATGTCACTTCAATCCACATATAACAAAATAACACTACACACAAATCCTAACCATATCACTCCTTTGCCCTACTTCTTGTACTAACCAACATCCGATCTTGGACCTCTTTATCTACCTCCCATAGTCAGATGTATTATCTTCATACACCTTAATCCTCTCTGATGCCTTGTCCTTATATAATTCCTACCTAACCCCCCCCCCCCCCCAAAAAAAAAAAAAAAAAAAACCCCCCCCCCCCCCCCCCCCCCCCCACCTCCAAAGAATTCTCCCCCTTCTCCCCTCTGGCCCGTGCATATACATACTCCCCCTTGATCTCAGCCTCCAATCCCCTTGACTCACTTCTGGTTAAGTAGGCATCCCTCTCCTCCTATTAGTCTTCCAATAGTCTCATCCCTTCTTCCGTATTTATAAATTGGTTCCATCCTGTCCATGTTTCTACGTACTGTTCCCTTTTATTCCTGGATGAGAGGATTAAATCCTCTATAGCTCCAGTTTCTCTGACCCTGTTGAGCCATCTCGCGACTGAGGGTGGTCTACTATCTCTCCACTGAAGGGTTATTCCCATTCTAGCTGTATTTATCAGGTGTCGTAACACCGACCTTTTATACTCCCCTACTGGAATTTGGGAGCTATGAAGTAGAAAAAAGGCTGGGTCTTCCGGGATCTGAAACTCCGTAAATGTTTGAGCTATTCTCCGCACTTCCCTCCAGTATTCTTTCACTTTTACACAGGCCCAAAAGACATGCAGCAGAGTACCCCGCTCCGAACCACATCTCCAGCAATACTCAGAATTTTCATTAGAAAGTTTATGCAACCTTACTGGAGTGTAGTACCACTGCGACAGTAATTTATAATTGCATTCCTGTACCCGTGTCGATATTGATGAGTTCAGTGCTAAGTACACAATGGGGCTGATTTACCAAGCCTTTACTCCATGACTCATGGAGTAAAAGCAGGAGTAGCAGCCGTTTGGCCATTTACTAAAGAAATACGCTGCTAGTGCAGTGTATTTCCCTAGTTACTAATGTGCTCCGTGCGCCCAGGAGAGGGTGCATTGTGCACCAGTACAGACCTGGCGCACGGCACATTAAACTGTAAATTGCGGGGGTTCGGGCGGGAGTTTATTAGGGGGGGAGGTGGGGGGATGCAGGGGAAGTGAAGTGACATGTGTTTTGAAGTGTTTGGCGGGCCGAAATGAAAGGGAAAGTGTTTTTTGAAAACAGATCCCCGTACACTTGCACAGTGCGCCTGAACCTCGGGAGGTTCATTTGCATACTGGGCATGCGCAGAGAGAAAAGTCAGGGATTCCCGTGCGCCTTGTCAGTACGCCGTGAAAATCTTGGTAAATACCAAGCGGCGTACCCGTGAATGCGCTGCGTGACGCGGCGCACGGGAATCTCCGAGCTGTTTTCAGCCCTGAAGGGGAACTCCGCGCCAAATTTCAAACTTGAAATCGGCGCGGGTCCCCCTCCAGGGCTACATTAGGCTCTTAGGCTTGGTCCGGAACGTGAGGGGTTAAACCCGCGCCGATTCGGCGCGGGGGTCCCCCCCAGATCCAAACCAAGCCCTCATCCCAAGCATGCAGTCTGGCCCGGACAGGAATGGGGGCGGGGACGAGCGAGCGCCCCCCCCCCCTCCTGAGCCGTACCAGACCGCATGCCCTCAACATGGGGGAGTGTGTGCTGTGGGGGAGGGGGGCACTGCCCCCCCACCCCACAGCACTCTTGCCCCCATGTCGATAGGGACAAGAGCCTCTTCCCGACAACCCTTGCCATTGGTTGTCGGGGTATGCGGGCGGGGCTAATCGGAATCGGCGAGCTCCCTTTAATAAGGGGGCCCCCAGATGCCGGCCCCCCACCCTATGTGAATGAGTATGGGGTACATCGTACCTCTACCCATTCACATGGGGGAAATGTAAAGTAAAATAAAACACCACACAGAATAAAATATTTTATTGATCTGCTCCGGAGCCCCCCCTTTCTTCTTTAGCTCTCTTAGAAGGGGGGGGTTTCTTCTCTCCCGATCTTCTGCCGGGACCCTGGGCTTCGGTGATTTCTGCCGGGGGAGGGCGCCATCCCTCGGTCCTCTCCGGAGCCTTCCGCCGGATGCCCCCACCCCATTTAAGCTCTTTTTCATTAGGGAGGGGCATCCGGACTTCGGGGTCTTCTGCCGGGGGATGGCGCCTATCCCCCGGTCTTTCCGGTGCCTTCCGCCAGGGTTCCGGTCTTCCTGGTCTTCTGCCGGGGGTGCGCCAACTCCCCGGTCTTTTCTCTGCTCCCTCTTCTGCCTGGCTCCCCCGCGGAGCCAGGGCTTTCTTCCGTCTTCTTTCTTCTCTCTTCCTTCTTCTGCCTGTCTCCTCCGGGAGCCCAGGGCTTGTCTCCGCTGTCTTCTTCCTTCTCTTCCATTGGATGTTGACACGACGAGGTTCCGCGCTGACATGCCGTGTCAGCGACGGGCATGGACTTATATAGGGTAATGCCACCATGTGACCTCAACCCATGTGACATCACATTCCCTGGGCATGATGGGAATGTGATGTCACATGGGTTGAGGTCACATGGTGGCATTGCCCTATATAAGTCCATGCCCACTGCTCAGACGGCATTCCAGCGCCGGACCTCGTCGTGTCAACATCGAATGGAAGAGAAGGGAGAAGACAGCGGAGACAAGCCCTGGGCTCCGCGGAGGAGACAGGCAGAAGCGGAAGGCATCGCAGAAGCCCGGAGAGTGGCGCCCTCTGGCGGAAGACACCGTACAAGCCCGGGACCCTTCCCCAAAGGCAGGAGCCTCCCTGGTGAAGGGGGTCCCGGTGAATTACGTCGCTGAAGACGGGGGTGGGGTGCCAGTGCACCCCCCCCCGCAGAAACCGTCGTGGAAGCCCGGGACCCTCCCCCAAAGGCAGGAGCCTCCCTGGTGAAGGGGGTCCCGGTGAATTACGTCGCTGAAGACGGGGGTGGGGTGCCAGTGCACCCCCCCCGCAGAAACCGTCGTGGAAGCCCGGGACCCTCCCCCAAAGGCAGGAGCCTCCCTGGTGAAGGGGGGTCCCGGTGAATTACGTCGCTGAAGACGGGGGTGGGGTGCCAGTGCACCCCCCCCGCAGAAACCGTCGTGGAAGCCCGGGACCCTCCCCCAAAGGCAGGAGCCTCCCTGGTGAAGGGGGTCCTGGTGAATTACGTCGCTGAAGACGGGGGTGGGGTGCCAGTGCAGTCCAACCGTCGTGGAAGCCCGGGACCCTCCCCCAAAGGCAGGAGCCTCCCTGGTGAAGGGGGTCCCGGTGAATTACGTCGCTAAAGACGGGGGTGGGGTGCCAGTGCACCCCCCCCCCGCAGAAACCGTCGTAGTAGCCCGGGACCCTCCCCCAAAGGCAGGAGCCTCACTCATTCACATAGGGTGGGGGGCCGGAATCTGGGGACCCCTTTATTAAAGGGGTCTCTCAGATTCTGATAAGCCCTCCGCCCGCATACCCCGACAACCAACGGCCAGGGTTGTCGGGAAGAGGCTCTTGTCCCTATCGACATGGGGACAAGAGTGCTTTGGGGTGGGGGGGCAGTGCCCCCCTCCCCCACAGCACACACTCCCCCATGTTGAGGGCATGTGGTCTGGTATGGCTCAGGAGGGAGGGGGGCGCTCGCTCGTCCCCACCCCCATTCCTGTCTGACCAGACTGCGTGCCTGGGATAAGGGCTTGGTTTGGATCTTGGGGGGGACCCCACGCTATTTTTTTTTGCGCGGGTTTAACCCCTTATGTTCCAGACCAAGCCTAAGAGCCTGGTATGCACCTGGAGGGAACCCACCTTATTTTTTTGGGGGGGTCTGGAAATTTTTATTAAAAGACTGCTACCATACATTCCAAAAGAAACAGATATACAAAAACATGCCACATTTGGCCATAAACACAAAATGACATAATCCATCTTTACAATATTATAACACTGATCACTACTCAATATATTAACACCAACACAATACTACTAACTTTCAAAAGACAAACTTATAACACATTTAACATATGCAAGAAAAATATTATATATTTTTAAATTTTTCCTCTTTTTTTTTTTTTTCCAATTCTATTTATTAATTTCCAACACTCACCCCAGTATCCATCCCCTCACCGGGATCCCCCACGGGATCCAGGGCTGCAAACATATTTTGCACAGGTATTACAAGGGATGCATGGGCCTGAGTACCACTAGGCACCCCAGCCCCTGGACTTGGGGGAACAACGCCTGGGCCAGGACCAGAACCGGAGCTTGGTAACACAGTAGGCTTAGAGCCTTTCTTACCCACAGTCACCCACATATTGCCCTTGCTCATTTTATCTGGCTGGATAGGAGATTGGGCAAGTGGCTGGGTAGGTGGTTGGGTAGGTGGTTGGGCAGATGGTTTTACTTCAGACTGGGAAGCTTTTTTAACTGCTTTTTTCCTCCTTCTCCCTTTACGAATCGGGGCAGCATCTGGGGAGTCAGACTCCGAAAGTTGGCCAACGTCCACATCCACCCCAACTTGGGTCCAAGTAGGGATGGGTTGCGAATCCTGATTTTGTGGAGGACGCCACACCTCCCCAGGCTCCTGAACCAATCTTATTTTACCCTTCTGGGACACTTTTTTAATAGGATCCTGTTTAGGGAGAGAATCCCTGGAACAACCAGGCTTTGGAGTCACTCCCTTGTCTGATGAAGACTCCAAATCTCTGGAGCCTATCACAAACATCTGGGCTTGAACTGGCAAAGCACCGGCAAGCTGAAGTGGGGGAAGGGAAACAGTTGGTACAGTGGTTGGAGGCACAGGCCCACCAGACCCTCCAGACGCATCAGGCGTCCGAAAAGCCGCAGGGCAGCGACTGAAAGTGTGTCCCAACACCCCACACAGATTGCATTGTATCTTATTGCACCCATCCGCCAGGTGCCCCACCTCGTTACACTTTGAGCAGCGAGACATCTTACAGCTTGCACTTAAGTGCAAAGGACTACTACATTTGAAACAGAGTTTCGGCTGTCCCATGTAAAAAGCCAAGATCCTGTCCCTCCCAATATACCCTGACGATGGTATGTGGGTTACAGACAGGCCTGCACGTTTGAGTTTCACTGGGACAGACCAGCCTCCCGTCCAAATACCCTTAGAGTCCAAGTCCTTTTTTGGTGGGGACACTATTTGGCCATAACGCCCCAACCAGGTGACAATATCTTCAACAGGTATAGATTCATTTCTGACCAGAATCGTAACCTTCTTTATCTCCTCTTGCCTAGACAGAGAGATCAATTTGAATGGCTTCCATGCTACCTGAGTCCTCACCACCTCCCGCTTGGAAATAAAACTCTCCATTAACACAGGAGTGGTAAAGCTCACGTCATACTCCGGGGAGCCTGCAGGGTGGATAATGGCAAAAATATCCGGCGCCTCGAAACCGAGCGCCAGCACCATATCCACCACTGCATCCCTCCCCGGAGCACGACCAGGATCTCCCTGCCACCGCAACTGAACCACATTGCGCCTCTTCCTCTCAATACCCGCCACCCTAGTGGCAGCTGGCACCGAGCCCCTGAAGGTCATGGTGCCATGGGCATCATAAAAGCGCCCAAGCTGTACCCGACCACCAGTGACATCAGCAAAGGATCTGCCAGCTTTTAAAGCGGCCATCACCCCTGCTTCCTGGGACCCACTGATGTGAGCGGGGGACAAGGAGGGGGCAAGGGGGGAACCAGGAGGAGGGGGGGAAACAGGGGGGGAGGGACCAGAGAGTGAACCCGGGGGGTTCCTTCTTCTAGGGAGGGGGACAGGAACAACTGGGGAAACAGGGGACACCACAGCATTCACCACATTATTACCAATAGCACATCCTATAGCATTCCTTATAACCGCATTTGATGACATAACAGTACTCTGGTCATTCCCGGGGATCACAGGTTCAGCAGGCTCAGCAGGAGCATCATTGCCAGGAGTACCCTCAGTAAAAGTGTTAACCACCAGAGGGGTCCCTGCACCACCAGATTGACCCATTTGGGGTTGACCAGCATTCAATATAACATTTTCCATAACTGACATATTCATAACTGTACTCTGGTCATCCCCCGGGATCATAGGTTCAGCAGGCTCAGCAGAAGCATCATTGCCAGGAGTACCCTCGGTAGAAATACTGACCACCAGAGGGGTCCCTGCACCACCTATTTGACCCATTTGGGGTTGACCTAGACCCTCTGAGGCCCCTAGGGGCAAAACAATGTCCTGGATAACAGCGCTCTGATCCATTCTGTCTGGCTCTCCCTCCAGCAGCCTAATGGAGTTTATAGTGAAATCCGAGCAAGATGTAACACCCGGTTCACAGCCACCCCACTCAGCCCGCTGGGGGGTCATTGCCACAGCCTGGGGTGTCAAGGCTGGGGACACAGAGGCCGGTGGATCAGGGGGGGGGAACAGCAGTAGACACATCACCAGCCTGAGGCAGTCCAATCATGGGCAGCGGCACTCCAGCAGCCACCTCACCCGCAGCCACCGCACCTCCACCCTGAGAGTCCATAACAAAGGCAGCAACGGGTATCTCACCTCCTGCGGTATCCACAGCAATAGTCCCGCTCCCGCTCGCGGCTCCACCCGTCATAGCATTGTCCTCCGTAGCTCCGACTTCCATCGCACACTCCACTGCATCCTCGGTGGCCATCGGACCCGCTACTTCCGGTTCCGCGGCGATCGCGGGAGCTCCGGCCAGACCTCCGGACTGTGCGCCCCCTGCTGGTTGAGGAGAAGTTGACACTCCAGGTTGGGAACGACGAACAGCTTGGCTACCTTTGCGACTAGCAACCGCCAAACGGTGAAACCATTCCTCCAATGCAGGGAAACTTGTATCAGCCGCACTAGACACACTGTTCATCACTGCAACATGTTCACTGAGGGTCGCCTTGAGCGTCAAAATACTCTGCCGGTACCCCCTCCGTCTGCTTTGACCGACCAAATCCCTTGCAGTCCTCAGCCGGGCCAATTCGCTATGCACCATCTCCAGATAGGTCACGATCCTGTCCATGGCTTCATGGACAAACAGGATACGGTCCTCAGTCTGTTCAGGCCTCTCTGCTGGCCCGGGTCTCTGCCAACTAGTCCTCCCCTGGGCCTCCAGGAAGAGAATATCCACATCATTAGGTTTCAAACTCTCCACTGCTGCCGAAATTGCATCAGACCTCACCGCTGGTATAATCCTAGGCACAGGCTGGGGACTAGGGCCAACCCCTGGGCTTACAGCCTCCATAGCTCCTGGAAGTCAGAGAGCACTCCTGCAGCACGTCCACTCCCCAATCAATTACCGCGGGTGTGGCACCAGACTTTTTTTTTGGTCTGGAGTTCCCCTTCATGAACAGCGATCTGTCATTTACACATGTCAGTCCCACCCCCCCCCTACAGTTAGAACACACCCAGGGAACATATTTAACCCCTCCCTCGCACCTAGTGTTAACCCCTTCCCTGCCAGTGGCATTTTTAGAGTAAGCAATGCATTTTTACAGCACTGATCGCTAGAAAAATGCCAATGGTTCCAAAAAAGTGTTCGATGTGTCCGCCATAATGTCGCAGTACCGATAAAAATCGCTGATCGCCCCAATAACTAGTTAAAACAAAAAAAAAAAATTTGTAGACGCTATAACTTTTGCAAAAACCAAACACTAAACGCTATTTGCGATTTTTTGGAACCAAAAAGATGTAGAATACGTATCGGCCTAAACTGAGGGGTTTTTTAGTTTTTAGAATATATATTTTTGGGGATATTTATTATAGCAAAAAGTAAAAATAATTTTTACATATGTGGGCGGGACTTACGCAAGTCCCGCCCACATATATAAACATCGTTCAAACCACACATGTGAGGTATTGACGCGTGCGTTAGAGCGAGAGCAATACTTTTACCACTAGACCTTCTTTGTAACTAAAAACTGGTAACCTGGAAAAAAATGAAAAAGGTCGCCTATGGGGATATTCACGGAATTCATTTTGGCCCCATTGCAGGAGTGTTTCCAATAGTAAAGCGTGACATGTAAGGTATCTATTTACTCAGTGTAACATCATCTTTCACATTATCCCCAAAAATTGGGCTCACTTTTGTGTTTTGTTAATTTTTAACCACTTGAGCCCGGACCATATTTCTGGTCAATGACCGGGCAAGTTTTTGTGATTCGGCGTGGCGTCGCTTTAACTGACAATTGCGCAGTCGTGCGACGTGGCTCCCAAACAAAATTGGCAACCTTTTTTTTCCCACAAATAGATTATTAAATGTGCGTTTACTTCTGTCTTTAACACCTCCCCTTCAGGCTGGAAAGCATCAGATCAGGGGAAACAAAAAAAAAAAAAGCTCTCATTCCATTGCAGCTTGGTTCCTACATGTGTGATGAACTGAGCATGCTCAAACACTTAGAAAAAAAATATCCTTTCTTTTTAAAAGGTGAAAAACACTCCTTGGATGCTCATAGAGCGTGGTTTGGGTTAATTGCAGGTGTGCCCAATTACAAGCTCACCCAAACTAGAGACTGCAATTTGTTCATGTGATTTCAATTGCTTCATTACTAGCACTGTTATAAAAAGCTTGGATCGATCAGTCCTCAGCTGCCCTCAGAAGGGGCAGGCTGGCAGAAATGCTGTTGCTAAACACAAATGTGGTTTGTTGCATGGGTTTTGTTTTATTTTGCCAATGGTTTTGGTTTATTTTTAAATGATGTTCACTTTGATGTATTTGTCTATGTGGCCTTATTTTATGAAAAATGTGTGAAGCTATGGTTATTTAGAATTTTGAAATGTATTTTTGTTTGTGTTTGTTTGTTTGTCTTTTTTTGCTTTCCTTGTTTTGTTGACCAATAAAAATTACTTTAAAATTGTTAAGTTTGTCTTTTGTTACTTTTTCATGCTACATATGTTGACAGCTGCAGCTGAACTAGGTTAGGGCCTAACAAATTATGTGTGATTTTTGTCTAAGCTTCTTTCCTGGTGTGTAATCATGAAATGTTTGCCATGTTTATTCTCCATGACTTTAAAGACAAAACTGGTAATTATTTTATTTTTTCTGCAGTGGTCCTCAGCCCTCAAGTACCCCCGACAGGACATGTTTTGTGGATTTCTCTTATCAAGAATTGCTGTCCAGACTGTATTTTAAAGCACATGTGCAAGATGAAGGAAAACCTGCAAACATGGCCTGTGGGGGGGGGGGGGGTTTGCTATTGGTGGACAGGCTTGACGTGCTGATTTACAGCACTGTGCTTAAATCTAGCGCAAGGCAATCCTATTCAAATTGTGGGTGTTTGAGGGAAGCCAAGTGAGTGTTAGAACCCCTGCTTTGTGTTTTTTTATTTTTGTGTTGAGCTTTGTGTCCCTTTTTCTTAAAATTGGCTTCACTTCCTGTCACACAGCTGAACAGGAAGTGAGGTTAAAACCCTACCAGTGTCATTTCTTGGGGACACAGGTCAATCTAACTAGTGTCCCCATTAAGCAAATTGCACTCCAGCACTGTTGTGTACACCCCAAATCATGGGTCTTCAAACTACGGCCCTCCAGTTGTTCAGGAACTACAATTCCCATCATGCCTAGTCATGTCTGTGAATGTCAGTGCATTACAAGGCCTCATGGGATGTGTAGTTCTACAACAGCTGGAGGGCCGTAGTTTGAGGATCCCTGCCCCAAATGATTATTTAGTTTGGGGTTTAGTAAAGGCAAAGCCACTCTGCAGTACAAGCATAGTTGCTGAAAATCAGAGAGGAAGCACTGATGGTTTTAACATCCAATCCTGTAGAAGCAAAGTTGTTTTGTTTTCTTTCTTCCTTGCTTTGCACTTGTAGTGCAAAGTGGATTTGCCTTTAGTAAATGGACCCCAAAGTCCAAGATCCCTAATAATTTGGGGTGTACACAGCAAAATGCTAGGGTGCAATTTACATAATGGGAAACTATTTAGATTGATCTCTGTGTCCCCAAGAAAAGATATTAGTAAGGTTTTACCCTCACTTCCTGTTTGGCTATGTGACAGGAAGTGAATGAATTAGAAAGGGTGAAGACACCTCACAAATGTTCTCACTATCAGGGGTGCAGACATCCCCAAAAAAATTAGCAGATAATACTTATTTGCAAATTAATAATTTTTTTAGTTAACATTGGGTGGGGTGCTCTAACACACACATTCCTACATATTAGCAACGCTCTATCCTGGCCTATTGGCATGGTTATATTTTCTTAGGGCTCTCAATAAAACTCTATGAAATTTGTGCTTAAACTAGAACCAGGGGCGGACTGACAACTCATGGGGCCCCTGGGCAATAGAAGATTATGGGGCCCCTCTGGCTTACAGATGACCACCACGCCAGGAGGTAGTGCAGAGGCGGGCAGCTAAAATCTTGGGATATTCACATTAAAAGCATGTCATTTTCGGACATATCAGGGACAGATCTAAAAAAAACACAGATTTTTACATACTGTGCCTGGTTTTACTGAGCCTGGCAACCCGGATGGGGCCCCCTAGTGGCATGGGGCCCTCGGGCAGTGCCCGAGTGACTCAATGGTCAGTCCGCCCCTGACAAGAACTATAATCAACAAGTTTTATTTTCTTTAATTTTGGATAGAGTGAGGGAGGGTTATAGGCCCTGTCAGTTTATTTTGTATTATTTGTGTCCAATTGGGGAGATTTGCCTTCACTTCCTGTCCCATAGCCAAACAGGAAGTGAGAGAAAAACTATGCAAATTAACCACTTCCCGCCCAGCCTATGGCCGATTTACGTCCGGGAAGTGGTTACACAATCCTGACAGGACGTCCTGCAGGATTTCATGCCGCGCGCGCCTGTGGGGGCACGCAGCGCGGCGATCGGTGATGCGGGGTGTCAGTCTGACACCCTGCATCTCCGATCTCGGTAAAGAGTCTCTCACGGAGACGGAGACTCTTTACCACGTGATCAGCCGTGTCCAATCACGGCTGATCACGATGTAAACAGGAAGAGCCATCGATGGCTCTTCCTCACTCGCGTCTGACAGACGCGAGTATAGGAGAGCCGATCGGCGGCTCTCCTGACAGGGGACGTTCGCGCTGATTGTTTATCAGCGCAGCCCCCCCTCGGATGACCACACTGGACCACCAGGGATGCCCACCCTGGACCACCAGGGTGTGCAAAAAAAAAAAAAATATAGAAAAAAAAAACAAAAAGCATTAAAAAAAAAGAAAAAAGATGCCAATCAGTGCCCACAAATGGGCACTGACTGGCAACCTGGGAAAATCAGTGCCACCCCACAGTGTCCATCAGTGCCACCCCACAGTGCCCACCTGTGCCACCCATAAGTATCCATCAGTGCCACCCATAAGTGCCGCCCATAAGTATCCATCAGTGCCACCCATAAGTGCCGCCCATGAGTACCCATCAGTGCCGCATAGCAGCGCCGCCAATCAATGCCACCTCATCTGTGCCCGTCAGTACTACCTCATCGATGTCCATCAGTGCCATCTCATCGGTGCCCATCAGTGCCGCCATATCAGTGCCCGTAATTGAAAGAGAAAAACTTATTTACAAAAAAATTAACCTAAAAAAAATAAAAACGTTTTTTTTGTTTCAAAATTTGCAGTCTTTTTTTAGTTGTTGCGCAAAAAAAAAAAATCGCAGAGGTGATCAAATAACAACAAAAGAAAGCTCTATTTGTGGGGGAAAAAGGACGCCAATTTTGTTTGGGTACAGTGTTGTATGACCGCGCAATTGCCATTCAAAGTGCGACAGTGTTGAAAGCTGAAAATTGGCTTGGGCGGGAAGGTGCGTAAGTGCCTGGTATGGAAGTGGTTAAGGGAATCCAGTGCCCCCCAGAACTAGTGTGTGGGTCCCCTGAAAATTACTGGGCGGGTCATACAAAAACAGGGTGTGGCTTTGACAGGAAGGGGTGGGTCATTTTTCTATTAGGAGGTGCAGATATGTAGTCAGGCCTAGGGCAGAACAAAACCTAAATATACTACTGCATATTAGGGCTTATTTAGACCAGATCCGATTTACAGCGTGTTTTTATATTGTGGGAGGAAACCCACGCAGGCACAGGGAGAACATGCAAACTCTATGCAGATGCTGTCACGGGCGGGATTCGAACCAACGACTCTTTTGCTGCTAGGTCAAAGTGCTATACACTACACCACTGTGCTGAACGAACATGATTGCAGCTGAAAGCATGAGAACTTTTTTTTTTTTTTTTTCAATATCATGCTTTCCAGCCTTATTGACCCCGCCTCTCTCCATAAAGAGGACCTGTCACACACTAGTCCTATTACAAGGGATGTTTACATTCCTTGTAATAGGAAGAAAAGTGATCCAAAATCAAAAAAAGTGTCAAAAAAGTGCAAGAATAAAAATATGAGGAAAAAAAAACAAACAAATAAATAAAATAACGCCCCTGTCCCTAGAAGCTCGCACTCAGAAGCAAATATGCATGTAAGTCCCGCCCACATATGTAAACACCATTCAAACCACACATGTGAGGTATTGACGCGTGCGTTAGAGCGAGAGCAATAACTCTAGCCCTAGACCTCCTCTGTAACTCTGAACTGGTCACCTGTAAAAAAAAAAAAAAGCATCGCCTATGGATATTTTTATGTCCCGAAGTTTGGCGCCATTCCATGAGTGTGTACAATTTTAAAGCGTGACAAGTTAGGTATCTATTTACTCGGTGTAACATCATCTTTAACATTATCCATAAAAATTGGGCTAACTTTACTTTTTTTTTTTTTTTTTAATTCATAAACCGTGTTTTTTTTTTGGGCCAAAAAAAAGGCGTTTGAAAAATTATTGAGCAAATACCGTTGGAAATCAAATAAAAAATGACCGCTAACTTTATTCCCTAGGGTGTCTGCTAAAAAATTATATATAATGTTTGGGGGTCCTGATTAATTTCCCAGGAACAAAATATAATTTTTACATGAAGGAGAAAAGTGCCAGAATAGGCGCGGTATGGAAGTGGTTAAAGTGAAATAATAAAAGTGAAATATTCCTTTAAATTTGTACAGGGGGGGAGGGGGGGGGTACACGCATGTTTCCCGTGCTTAGAACTGTCCCTGTACAAGATGTCATTTCTGAAGTGAAACAAAAAAAAGGAAGTTTAAAGTACTCATGGCTATAAAGAATACAGTCATTGCTCATTAAAAAAAAACAACAAAAAAAAAGGGGGTCCCTCCAAATTAAATTACCAGGCCCTTCAGGTCTGGAATGGATATTAAGGGGAACCCCGCCGTAAAAACCCCCCCAAAAAATGGCGTGGGGTCCCCCCCAAATATCCATACCAGACCCTTCAGGTCTGGTGTGGATTTTAAGGGGAACTCCACCCCAAATTGAGAAAAAAAAATGGCGTGGAGTCCCCCTAAAAATCCACACCAGACCCTTATCCGAGCACGTTGACCTGGCCGGCCGCAGAAAAGAGGGGGGGACATAGTGCGCCCCCCCCTCTCCTGAACCGCACCAGGCCACATGCCCTCAACATGGGGAGGGCCTCATCCCCACAACCCTTGCCCGGTGGTTGTGGGGGTCTGCGGGCGGGGGGCTTATCAGAATCTGGAAGACCCCTTTAACAAAGGGGACCCCCAGATCCTGGCCCCCCCCTATGTGAAATGGTAATGGGGTACATTGTACCTCTACCATTTCACCCCAAAAAAAATGTCAAAGTGTTTAAAAATGACAGTAGCCGGTTTTTGACAAATCTTTTAATAAAATCTTCTTTTCTTCTTTCCTTCGGGTTTCTTCCGCTGCTTCTTTCTTGGGTCTTCTTGTCCACATCTTGCCCGACGTCTTCTTCTATCTTCTCCGTCCGTCCTTCAGCCTTCTGGTCCCGCATCTTGCCCGTTGTCTTGTCCTGTCTTCTTCTCCGTCCGTCCGCCAGCCTCCTCGTCCGCATCTTGTGTCTTCTGCGGTCTTCTTCTCGGTCCGCCAGCCTTCTCGTCCCCGGACCCAGCGTTTGAATTTGATTTGGCCTCCGTGTTCCCGCTCCTGGGACCCGCCCCCCTCTGACGCCACAAGTAAACTCCTTAGAAGGTCATGTGCGTCAGAGGGGGGCGGGGTCACATGAGTGTGACACGGCGGGAACTTCTTCTCCGGGCGGCGCGATTGAAATTGAATTCCCCCGCTGTGTGACGCTCTGTGACCCCGCCCCCCTCTGACGCACATGACCTTCTAAGGAGTTTACTTGTGGCGTCAGAGGGGGGCGGGTCCCAGGAGCTGGAACACGGCGGCCAAATCAAATTCAAACGCTGGGTCCGGGGACGAGAAGGCTGGCGGACCGAGAAGAAGACCGCAGAAGACACAAGATGCGGACGAGGAGGCTGGCGGACGGACGGAGAAGAAGACAGGACAAGACAACGGGCAAGATGCGGGACCAGAAGGCTGAAGGACGGACGGAGAAGATAGAAGAAGACGTCGGGCAAGATGTGGACAAGAAGACCCAAGAAAGAAGCAGCTGAAGAAACCCGAAGGAAAGAAGAAAAGAAGATTTTATTAAAAGATTTGTCAAAAACCGGCTACTGTCATTTTTAACACTTTGACATTTTTTTGGGGGTGAAATGGTAGAGGTACAATGTACCCCATTACCATTTCACACAGGGGGGGGGTCAGGATCTGGGGGTCCCCTTTGTTAAAGGGGTCTTCCAGATTCTGATAAACCTCCCACCCGCATACCCCCACAACCACCGGGCAAGGGTTGTGGGGATGAGACCCTTGTCCCCATCAACATTGGGACATCCTCCCCATGTTGAGGGCATGTGGCCTGGTGCGGTTCAGGAGAGGGGGGGGGCGCACTCTGTCCCCCCCCTCTTTTCTGCGGCCGGCCAGGTCAACGTGCTCGGATAAGGGTCTGGTGTGGATTTTTAGGGGGACTCCACGCCATTTTTTTTTTCAATTTGGGGTGGAGTTCCCCTTAAAATCCACACCAGACCTGAAGGGCCTGGAATGGATATTTGCCGGGAACCGCACGTCTTTTTTTTTTTTGTTTTTTACGGCGGGGTTCCCCTTAATATCCATTCCAGACCTGAAGGGCCTGGTAATTTAATTTGGGGGAACCCCTACACATTTTTTTGGTTGTTTTATGAATGAATCCCTTTAGAATTGTCAGAGCCGACAATTCATTATAGCCGCGTGTGAATTTTTAAATGACTTTTTTCCTTCTGAATGTCATTTTGTGCAGGGGGGAGTTCTAAGTGCGGGAAAAATGCGCTATTTCACATGCTGACATTACACCCCCCCTAGGTACGAAATTTAAAGGAATATTTCACTTTTATTGTTTCACTTTAAGAATTATTAATTTCACTGCTCCCGAAAAAACGGCAGTTTTAAAAAATAAAAAAAGCATTGATACATGTTCCCTGGGACAGGACTGAGGTCCCCAAACACTTTTTAGGACAAAACTTGCAGATTATCCTTTAAAATGAACACTTTTGATTTCTCCCATAGACTTCTATAGGGAGTTCGGCGCGGCTTTACATATTACTTTCAATGCGCCGGCTGCTACGCTGGTTCATGCGCCCAATTAAGCCTCCACCCGGAGTACTAATTAACGCATGAACCAGCGCAGCGCACAGAGCATAGTAAATCAGGCCCTATATGTCTTCGTTGGGTCTGTGTAAAATTTCTCCCCAAATCTCTTTCCCATTTAATAATTCCCGTCAGTTCAAATTCTTCCTGAGGGGAATTCAGTATTTTATACATTTTTGAACTCACTCGCTGAATTGGTTCTTCCTCCTCACAGTATTTTTCAAATTTTGTTAACTGTCGCCGAAAATCCGACGGTTGACCCAGGGATCTTAAAAAATATCTAATTTGTAATGCTTGCCAGAAACTTAACTCGTAATTCCCCCCTACCTTCATCAGATCTGCAATTGAGGGCCACGTCTCTGTTTGCATAAAATGGGATACTTGTATCCTGCTCCTTTCGTTTCATTTGTTAAATACTGCTCCTACCGTTCCGGGTATAAATCCCGGATTCCCTAATATAGGGAATAGGGGAGAGTATTTCGATGAATATTAAGAGTTTTTACATATTCTGGCTGCTATAGACAATGTTGGCCCGATTATAGGATGTTTCTTCATCTTACTTGGTAGTAATTTGTAACACCAGGGCGCCCTACGTAAAGCTATTGGGGAGATCTGTTCTACCTCAACCCACCTTTTATATTGTTTATTTCTGCACCAATCTATCAATCTCGTCAGGTGTGCTGCTTGGTAATATTTAGCTATATCCGGGACTGCCATCCCTCCACAGATCTTGGGTAAACTCAGCACCTCTTTTTTTATCCTTGGCCTCTTCCCGTCCCAGATAAACTTCATCAAAAATGCATCCAATTGCCGGAGAAAGGCGCCAGGTATTTTAATTGGTAGAGTCTGGAACAGGTACGTAATTTTTGGCAAAATGCTCATCTTGACAATATTATTTCTACCAAACCATGAGTGTAAACCATGTTGCCATTTCTCCAGAAGTTTTCTAACTGAGCTAAGAAGAGGTGGAAAGTTTATTTTAAATGTATCTTTTATGTTTGCTGGAATTAAGGTGCCCAAGAACTTTAACGCAGCCTTCCATTTAAATCTGAAATTTCGTTGTATAATTGTTTGCGTCTGAGGGGTCATTGCCACGCTCATGGCCTCGGATTTTCCCTGATTTATTTTTAGATTAGAAAGTTCACCAAATTTTGCAATTTCTTTGATCAGATTGGGGAGAGAGACATGTGGCTTTGATGTTGCAAATAACAGATTGTCTGCAAATGCTATAACCTTATGCTTACCCTCCCCAATCTGAATACCCTGTATATCTGGATTTTAGCAGAGGTTCCAGAGATAGCACAAAGAGTAATGGTGACAGGGGACATCCCTGCCGCGTTCCATTTGTAGTTGGGAATGTTGTAGAGAATATCCCGTTAACTCTCACCGCGGCACGCGGGTCTGCGCAAACACTTCCGATCCAACTTAACATCTTCTCCCCCAGGCCCACGTGCCGCAACACCGAGAACAGGAACCTCCAACTCACTCTATCAAAAGCCTTCTCGGCATCGGTATTTTGGAACACGGCAGGGATGTCCCCCTCAATGGCTCCCTGCACCAGGTTAAGGGCCCTTATCGTCCCATCTCTTGCTTCTCTGGTAGGGACAAATCCCACCTGGTCCATATCTATTAACTCGGGCAACCACACCTGTAACCTACTCGCCAGTATCTTTGTGAACAGTTTTAATTCCGAGTTTAGCAACGAGATAGGCCTATAACTGCTGCACTCCGCCGGGTCCTTCCCTTCTTTGGGGATCACTGTAATATGTGCTAATAAAGCATCTGGAGGGAATGCAGCGGAACAGCCCATAGCGTTAAAGACCTTTACCATCCGACTTCCCAAAGCCGCAACAAACTCTTTATAATAGCCAATTGTGTAACCATCTGGGCCTGGAGCTTTCCCATCTTTCATAGATATTAACGTTGCCTCCAATTCCTCAACTGATATAGGAATATCTAAACTAGCTTGTGCAATTGGTGTTAACCTGACCAGGTCTATTGTTGAGAGATATTCATCTATCTCTGATTGGGCTACTGGTGTTTGGGACAAATTATACAGATTAGAGTAATATCTGCCAAACTCCTCCGCTATTTCCTTGGGTTTTCTTTTTAGTTGCCCTTCCTTCCCCTTAATTTGTGGGATAAACGTTGATTGGTTCCTCTCTTTCAGTTACCCCGCTAATAGTTTACTGCACTTGTCACCAAATTCATAATTGTTTTTTTTCCCCCTTTGTATTATTGCTTTAGCCTTATAACGTAGAAGTTCTGTAATCTGCCTCCTCAGGTGGCTCAGTTCTCTACTTGTTTCAGGGGTATGTGTCTTTTTATGCTGGAGTTCTAGTTTCTGGATTTCTGCTAATAAATTTTTAACCTGTTGCTCTCGTTTCTTTTTTATCTTCGATCCATGTCTAATCAAGACCCCCCTAATTACCGCCTTATGGGCTTCCCACACCATCCCTGGGTTGCTCCCAGGGGTATCATTCATTTGAAAGTATACTACAATTTCCCGGGCTACATCCTCTCTCACCTCCTCATTCTGCAATAGGCTTTCATTAAGACGCCACCTTCTATCTTGAGCCAGTTCTGTTCCTGACACCAGGATACGTAAACTTACCGGCGAATGGTCAGACCACGTTATGTTTCCTATAGATACCTCTGTAACAGATGGGATCAGATAATGGGGCACCATAAACATATCGATCCTTCAATAGACCTGGTGTGGATTGGAGTAAAAAGTGTAATCTCTCTCCTCACCATGTAACGTCCTCCATACATCTACCAACTGTACCTCATACAGTCTACCCAGAACCCCACGTCTGACCCCATCTGTGACAGATGATGTCCCCCTGGAGCAGTCCATCTTTGGATTTAGGGGGATATTAAAATCCCCCCCATTATTAATTTACCCTCCGAGAATGTCGTCAGTTCCCTGAGGACTTTCCTCAGGAAAACGTTCTTGATGTACATTTGGCAGGTATACTGTAGCTAGGGTCACCTTAGTTCCTCTTATTGTCCCCTTTAAGAACAGATATCTCCCTTTTGGGTCTTGCTGACTGTGTTCTAGTATCCAGGGGATCCTATTGGATATCAGAATGGACACTCCCTTTGATTTTGCTTCTTGATTTTCCGCATGATAGGCAAATGGGTAATGCTTATTTTGTAACACTGGAAGTCCTCCCATCCTAAAGTGCGTCTCCTGGATATAGGCGATATCAGTTTCTAATCGCCATATTTCTTTCAGTAACATCCTACGTTTCTCTGGGGAGTTGAGGCCCCTAGCATTCAACAATGTAATTTTAATTCCCTCCATCTGCGGGCCAGAGGGGGGGAGAGAGAGAAAGAAAGAAAAAAAAAGGGGAGAGACTCCCCCACTAACCTACTCTACCTCCCCCTCCCTTACAACTTCCCACCCTTCCCCTCTCCCCTCTCTCTGTCTCCTCAAGAGAAAATACCCACTTATGACCCCTTCCCCTATATGGTCCGTGGGCAATACCTATCTCAGGGGTTGACCCATTCTGGCGGAGTAGTTTAAAAGGAAAAAAAATAAAAAGAAAAGAAAGAAAAAACAACAATGCTAATTGTTCCAGTCTGCTCCATCTCCCCTCCCCTCCCCCTTCTCTTTGCTAATTCCCTATGATCTCCTCTCCTCTTCCTTATTCTTCTCCTCGTCCCCAACACCTCATCCCCCGCATCACATCCCATCCCTCCCAGCCCTCCGCCCCCACCCCCCCCCACCCGCAAATGCGGGCGGGAGGGGGAAGGGGAAGCCAACCCGTCAAGGACCCCCCAGAAGACCCGGACACCTGGAGGCGCCCCCCCGACCCCCCCCCCCACTCAAATAATACTGTGCTCTTTAAATAAACCTAGAGGAGGTGGGAGGTGGGAAGGCGACCCGGGGTACAAGCAGAGGGAACAAAAAAAGGGCCCCCATAGCTCCGGTAGTTCCATAGGCTGTTGTAGATAAAAGGTCTGTGAGTTCCTCTTAATAGTCACCGCTATGGGATACCCCCATCGATAGGTCCTGCCTGCTTGTTTAACCTTCTCCAGCACTAAACATAACATGGCCCTTCTTTGGAGGGTTGCACGGGATAGATCCGGCAGTATCTGTATCCGGGACCCCTCATAAACTATTTCCCCAGCTTCCCAGGCCTTTCGACTCACAAGTTCTTTATGTGAAAAATGAACAAAACAGCCAATGACATCTCTTGGTCTATTTGGGTTTAATGAAGGGGGGCCCAACGCTCTATGCAACCGTTCAAATTCCAGGGGGTGGGTAAGAGAAGTGCCCAACAGTTGATGACATATTGCTTCAATACACTGCAGTAGCGTCTCTTTCCCCACTGTTTCGGGGACCCCCCTGAACCTCAGATTTTTGCGCCTACTGCGGTCCTCAATTTCTTCAATTTTTAATTGTATAAGGTCTACTTGCAAAGTTTGTAAATGTCGAGCTTGTTCTAGTTTCTCAACACGCTTTTCCAATATACCCCCCTCCGTTTCTACATGTATCAACTTATCTGTCAGTTGCTTCATGTCTGCCTGGACACTCTCCATCTCTTGCCGGTGGGACTCCTCCATCCGTATCACTAGAGCTTCCATCTCTGCACGTGTGGGAAGCGCAAGTATGTCTGCTCGCGTAGGCAAGGTTAATAGCAGCTCTTTCAGTGACTTGAGCTCTGAGTCCTGGGGACCTTGCATCCGCTCCATCTCACCTTGACTCTGCTTTTCAGAAGGTGGATCCCAGGCTCCCCCTTCTCTCACTCCACAGACCTCCACAGCCAGGGGGGTTTCGATACAGGATTCGATGCAGACCTCCGTGTCAGCAAGCTCCGGCGCTGCCGCTGCTGCCGCTGCTACTCGCGCTTCCGCGTTGTCACGTGTCTCTGCCGAGCGTATCCGATTCGCTGCCGCCCTGGTCTGAGGGAAATACTGCTGGATCTCAGCTTGTACTCGGGGTTTAGAAACTCTCCCCTCCTTCTTCATCCCCAGAGCGCTGCTCGAATCTCCAGGACCGCCGTACCTCCGGAGTGCGCCTGTGTTCTATGGTAGGTTGATTTTCGGATTCTAGGGCTGTCAACATCCACAAACGACCCGGGGAGGTATGGAGGTTAGAAGAGCTCTGGAGCTAGCATGCCTCTACTCCGCCATCTTTAGGCCACACCCCCCTTTTTTTGAGAAATTACTATTATTATATACTGGCTTCCTTATAGCTTTTGTACAGGCTGAATACATACTGTATATTATAAAGATTTATGTCAAATTTGTTATCATTTCTGTCTTGACTGTATTCAGACTATTTCTTAACTATAAAGTGGTGACATTTTCAGAATGAGATATTCTGAAGGCAGGATAACATCAGTGCAGAGCTTGTCAATCACTGTCGTACAAGGCAAATGTACTCTTACTTAACAACCAGGTCGTTAAACAAATTGGTTGTTAAAACGAGGAGCCACAAGTAATCAATATTTTGAGAATTGTTAACTATCGTACTGTATTGTGAAAAAAAGGTCTAAACACACAATTCCAGCTCAATAATGTTTTAATTTGCATAAGCACAGAATATGGACAAAAGAGTGCAGCGCTCTGATACAATCAAAATGTGACAATGAAGTCAAAAATTTGCATAAACGAAAATATATAAAAAAGGTGCATAAAAAGAAAAAACACGTCAAACAATAAACATATAAAGTCCAAATCGTGCCATAGTGATAAGTGAATATCATAAAGTCCAAAGAACAACCAACTCAAACCGGAATTGAGTGATCTGGGACAATAACTTTCAGCCCTAGTTCACACTGGGTACGATTTGGAACGATTTGAGATGCGATTTGACATGTCAAATCGCATCTCAAATCGGCGGCAATTGTCGGCAATGGCACTGTCCTAATCAGTGCGACACCGCATCTGCGATTTCAAAAAGTAGTTCCTGTACTACTTTTTGCGATTTCGGGCCGCGATTTACATTAAATTGCGGCCGAAATCGCGGCAAAATCGTGGCAAAATCGCATTTTACTGCGATTTTGAATTCGCAGCAGTGTGAACCTAGGCTCAGTGATGAAGCAAATGTGAATAGAGTTCCAAATGTAGAGAAGAAATCCCACCAGCGGTATAGATGCAGGCTTACCAGAATGAGTGGACTCTGTGAAAATTACTTTTCCAGAGTCAATCAGGCTTAATAAGTGTTTGAACACTAAGTATGGAGTCTCTGCAAGATGGGAATATGGGTAGATGGCTGTGAAGCGAAATTCCTGGAACATGGAACCAGACTGGAGGACCTCTCACTCAGGAATTGCCGGAGATAAACATCCGTATTACAGATCCCACATGAATGTAAAAAAGAGAAGGGGGGACGCCATAGTGTAACACCGTAAAAATCAATCAATATTTAATAAAAATTGCACTTACATATCGGATAGGAATACAGGGCATGTCAGAAAAAACGATGGCAACAATGAGGTCATCCCTGATGCATTTCATGTCAACACACGTTTTCAAAGGGGTATCCCTCTCTTGTGGCCAGCAACAATATTTATATTAATCCCCCACAATGCAACTCACCGTCTGGGAGGAGGCAATTAGCTTAATCACATCTGCACATGCGCCTAGTAGCGTCCTTGAATGTGCTCCAAATGCCATAATAATAAAAGCCCTGTGTTGGATTTGCAGACATAATCCAAAATATAAGTATAAGAACAAGAAGCGATAGATCGCTGCGCTTCCGGAATGTGGCAATATGGCGACGGAGCTTGCGCTCCACGCCTCGTTCTGGAACCGGGCTGTGATAGGGCGCCTGTGTAACGTCTGGAATATGGTAAGATGGCGACGGAGCATACGCTCCACGCCTCGTTCTGGAGCCGGGCTGTGATAGGGCGCCTGTGTAGCCAGGCACTCCAATCGGATAGGTGCATGTGACTAAACAGTAATGTAAGTGTCAGAGGAGGTGGGGGCGGTCTAAAGAGGAACTGTTATGCGATCCAAACCTCTCTGTGGGCGCCGCTATGCGTTCCACAGGGGTGAACTAAAAAATCGGGATCAGCCACAGTAAAAAAACATCTTATAAACCGTAACAACCAATAAGGCTGTATATATAACACCCACTGAGACCCCAAAGGAATGATACAGATGGAGTGAGTGTGTGTATAATAAACAAAAATTGAAATCCTTAAAATATATGGTTAGACAAGGTCAGACCTTAGGAATAAGCGCCAATGACCCAGCTACTAACAATGGGATGTTTAAAAATGATTTAAAAAACATAAATGAATTGTATCGAGAATAGTATATATTAATAGATCTGTAATCAAATGACCAACAAAATTAGGTCTCAAATGTAACTCGATATAGTAAAATATTTAAAAATAGATGTTGCTGAGTGCGTCATCCAGATGGTGAGTTGGAATTATATACAAAACATACATCGAAGATTGAATTGGACAGACATGACATCCATAGACATTAGGGTTGTCCCGATACCACTTTTTTAGGACCGAGTACAAGTACCGATACTTTTTTTCATGTACTCGCCGATACCGAATACCGATACTTTTTTTAAATGTCATGTGACAGTTTTCAAACCACAATACAGACTAAGGATATTTTCTTTAGAATTATGAAGAACTCTAACTCAAGACATTATAAAAGAATAAAAATGAGTAAAAATGAATAAAAATGTTTTGTTTGCTTGTCACGCAGTAGTAAAAAACTCAAAGAATTTTCATAGAACATGTTGATAAATACAAAAAAAGTATTCTATTCAGGCATCGGGAGCATTTGCGCGAGTACAAGTACTCGCGCAAATACTCGGTATCGGTCCCGATACCGATACTAGTATCGGTATCTGGACAACCCTAATAGACATATTAGATAAATATACACAATTGGTTTAAAAAATATTGTACATTCTCAATATATGAGTTGAAAAAACAAAAAATTAAAAGTAAAAAATAGAAAATAGAAAAAAAAATGTTATTTGTCCCTCAGAAAACATATATTTTTCTACAAAAGTTCCTTCGTATGTGCATCGGATGGATACACTTTATGCCTTGTCGATGAATGAGTTGATATCCCATTCAACATTCAAACCGAACGGATGATAAGATTGGAGTTCATAAATCCAAAATGTTTCCAATTGGGAAACGCCTCTTGTCTTAGCCCCTCCTCTCCAAGGAGATATGTATCGATCAATAATAGTGAATTGTGTGCCCAAGGGATTTCTGCTGTGACATTGTCTAAAGTGGCGAGGAACCGTGTGGTTCGTGTCGCCACCTTTAATGAAAGAAATATGTTCACCTACACGTATTGAAAATGTACGAATCGTGCGGCCTACATACTGTTTACCACATGTACAGGTAATGAGATAAACAATGTAATTTGTTTCGCAAGTGCAAAAATGTTTAATCTCATACTGTTTGTTAGTCACAGTAGAGAAAAAGTGTGTAATCTTGCGTTGCTTCAGAGAATTATGTAAGCACACCTTACATTTCCTGCACGGGAAAAAAACCTATTAGATCTTTAAAGAAGGTGCTTTTGGATGGAGGGTTGATAATGTTGGGTGCAATGCGACTCTGTAAAGACGGTGCACCTCTAAAAACAAGTTTAGCTCGCTCGGGTAATAAGGGTCTAAGAATATTATCGTTCCTAAGGATGTCCCAGTGTCTATCGATAATATTCTTCACCTGTCTATGTTGGGTAGAGTATGATGTGATCATGGCAAATTTAAAGTTTTCATCTGGTACACGTTTGGGCTTAGCCAAAACCAGAGATGATCTCTCTAATGAAAGAACCCTTTGCATTTCCAGATCTAGGTCATCACATGAATAGCCCTTATCAACAAACCTCTGTTTCAACATGGTAGCTTGCCGTAAATAAGACTCAGAATCTGTGCAATTTCTGCGAAGTCTCAAGAACTGGCTGTGAGGAACCGACCGGAGCCATGAACTGTGATGGCAACTGCCGACAGGAATGAAACCATTCCTGTCGGTGGGTTTGAAATAAGTCTGGAAGTTGAACTTGCGATCAACAAGTCCAATTTCAAGATCTAAAAAGTGTATTTTACTGGAACTAAATTCAAAAGATAGTGAAATGCCCCTATCATTCTGATTGAGGGTTTTGAAAAATAATTCCAATGATTCAGGGCTGCCTTTCTACAGGAGGAGGCAAGAGTAGGTTCACGATTTAAAAAATGTTGGACGGCAGCAATACCCAAATGGTGGGGAATACATGTATAGAGGGAAGCCACGTCTGCAGTGGCTAGTAAGTAGTCTCCCTCTATAACCGTACTCTCCAATAGGCGTATAGTGTCTCCTGTGTCCTTAAGATACAATGGAGTTTTTTGCACCAGTGGCTGTAAATAGTGGTCGATATAGCGGCCAATACGTGACGTAACGGAATGGATCCCGCTCACGATTGGCCAAAAGGGAGGAACAGTGGGGTGCTTGTGGATCTTTGGCAAGTAATAAATTGTAGGTATACGGGGAACTTTTGGTACTAAAAATGCTTTTTCTTTATTGTTCAAAATTTTCAACTCATAACCCTTATTAATAAGACTGGACAACTGAGCTTTATAAATGTTAGTCGGGTTATTAGGGATTTCTTTATAAGTACCTGGTTCATTTAAAATGCGGTACATCTCAGTTTCGTAGTCAGATTTATCCAAAATCACAATGCCACCCCCTTTGTCAGGGGGGCGTATCACCAGATCCTTCCGATCACAGAGGGATTTAAAGCCTGCATTGGACACGGAAGGTAAATGGGATGACTTGATAGACAGTTTGGATAAATCCCTTAACACGCAATCCTTAAAGATCTTAACAGCTGGTGCTACAGCCACAGTGGGATTGAAAAGGGATGGATTGGATAATCCAGAGTGCACCATACCAGACGTTGCTGCTCGTTCTTTGTGGTCTCGTGTATTGGAAATCAAATATCTTTGAATATTGATTTTGCGTATGTATTTGTTAATGTCGATAAAGGTCTCAAACTTGCTCAATTTTTTTGGGGGAGCAAATTTGAGGCCCTTATCTAGTACTGATTGTTCGGCATTAGTGAGTGTCTTACTACTAAGCCTCTTAAACTCTCCTTCTCTTTCTTCGTCTGGACTCTGCGACCCCCTCTGCACCCTCTCTTGGGTTTGGACCTTTTTTCTTTGGAGGCTGGTCCTCACGAAAACCCTGATTGGCGTATGCATTTGAATGGACATATGACTGTGATGTTGATTGATAGTCATCCCTCCCATAAGTAGAAGGGAATTGGGTACCTAGGGACCCTGGGACTATTAGACGGTGCAGATAAATTGTGCAAGACACAATGGTTTTAGAAAAATAGCAAATATTTTTAACAAATTTATAGTACAAAAAAGTATATATATAAATAAATACAAGACCAGCTGAAGTGTATAACATAGAAACTTCAGTTCCATATAACAACTTGTTGCAGTTCTCTCAACATGTTTCGCTCGTGAGAGCTTCTTCAGGAGTGATTTTAGAACTGAACTGCAATGGATCAAGAAAAATAATCAATATACAGCAAATGGTCACTACAAAAGCAATAATGAATACAATCATACAAATTTCATATGAATTGACAAAAAGAATCTGTTGAAATTACAATGAAGATATCAAAAGAATATATATAAATAATAAAATGGACAGTCAATATTAACAATATAACAGTTCCTGATTTTCGAATATTTCAGCAGAGGGGGAGCGCAACACCACTTACCTCAACTTATCAGATTAAAAGTAAAAACAAGTCAAATGAGTCAATCAAGTAGATGGAAATCCTGATTCGGATCATCCTAGGCAGACCATTTCATGATTGATGTAACAACCAGTCCCTAAAAAAACATAATCGATAAAAAGCTCTGGATAAATTATAGCATTGTGAGGACGAACTCAAAATAACATTTCAAGTAAAGAAATTCACAAAAATATGTTCATCTCGATAGGAAATATCATATAATAATATTTACCTTTGAGGATTTGAAACACAAAGCTGAATCAAGTAAAAATGACATATATCAATGGGCCTGAGTAGCCAAAAGCAACCACTAGAGAGCCTCCATTGCAATGATGAATATGACCTCAGAATGCAAAGAACCTGAGTTTCTATTGAAATGCATAAGATTCAATCTAAAAAGAAAAAAGGCAAGGAAACGTGTTTTTTGGATTATGTCTGCAAATCTAACACGGGGCTTTTATTATTATGACATTTGGAGCACATTCAAGGACGCTACTAGGCGCATGTGCAGATGTGATTAAGCTAATTGCCTTCTCCCAGACGGTGAGTTGCATTGTGGGGGATTAATATAAATATTGTTTCTGGCCACAAGAGAGGGATACCCCTTTGAAAACGTGTGTTGACACGAAATGCATCAGGGATGACCTCATTGTTGCCATCGTTTTTTCTGACATGCGCTGTATTCCTATCCGATATGTAAGTGCAATTTTTATTAAATATTGATTGATTTTTACGGTGTTACACTATGGCGTCCCCCCTTCTCTTTTTTACATTCATGTGGGATCTGTAATACGGATGTTTATCTCCTGCAATTCCTGAGTGAGAGGTCCTCCAGTCTGGTTCCATGTTCCAGGAATTTCGCTTCACAGCCATCTACCCATATTCCCATCTTGCATAGACTCCATACTTAGTGTTCAAACACTTATCAAGCCTGATTGACTCTGGAAAAGTAATTTTCACAGAGTCCACTCATTCTGGTAAGCCTGCATCTATACCGGTGGTGGGATTTCTTCTCTACATTTGGAACTCTAACTCCATTCACATTTGCTTCATCACTGAAAGTTATTGTCCCAGATCACTCAATTCCGGTTTGAGTTGGTTGTTCTTTGGACTTTATGATATTCACTTATCACTTGGCACGATTTGGACTTTATATGTTTATTGTTTGATGGGTTTTTTCTTTTTATGCACCTTTTTTATTTATTTTTGTTTATGCCAATTTTTGACTTCATTGTCACATTTTGATTGTATCAGAGCGCTGCACTCTTTTGTCCATATTGTTTGTTTGCTTCTCACTTTTCAGTTGCCGTGTCCAGCAGCTTGATACTCATATGTTTCAGCAGCGCAGTAATTTACACCACAGCATAAGCACAGAACACAAACAAAAATTCTATACTGTACTGCACAATGCAATGATTTATAGCCCGTCGTTTGAGTGAGGAGAGCTGGTGGTAAGTCTGAGTGGTCGTTAAACAGGTAAGTCGTTAAACGAGCAGTATCCCTACTTCGGTAGACAGATACCAGTGCAGTGAGAAGATGGAAAGCTGTACAAAACACTGCGAAAGGGTAACTAAGGGCCTCTACAAAAAAATGGTAAGCTCAATTTTGTACCAATAAAGGTATTTTCTGAAAAACAATTATGAAAACTGCAGCCAAACTGGAACAAATTTGGCAAACATTGATATATTTTCCACTATGATAATGACATGCTAGCTATGTAACTATTTTCTTTATACATCAAACATAACTAAAAGTGATTCACAAATTGATAGCAAACGATGACCTGGAAAATGGGTGAACTAACATATACTCCTGGAAAAATAAATAAATAAATGGGGCAGGAAAAAAGATTACTAAAGCACTGATGTACAAACTGATTCCAGCCTTTATAAATAGCCCCTACAAATGCATTTATTATATATTTATGTGGCAGTTTAAATTTTTTATATATATATATATATATATATATATATATATATATATAGAGAGAGAGAGAGAGAGAGAGAGAGAGAGAGAGAGAGAGAGAGAGAGAGAGAGAATTTTTATAAAAAGGAGAAGTAACATTTTAATGGTTGAATTAAATCAAGCCTTAGGCCGCGTACACACGGTCGTTCCAAACCGATGAGAATGGTCCGACGGGCCATTTCCATTGGTTCACCGCTGAAGTGGCCTGATGGTCTGATGTGCGTACACACCATCGTTCCAAAAACCGATCGGGTCAGAACGCGGTGACGTCAAACACACAACGTGCTGAATAAAACGAAGTTCAATGCTTCCAAGCATGCGTCGACTTGATTCTGAGCATGCGCGGGTTTTGAACCGATGCTTTCTGTACTAACCATCGGTTTGGACCGATCGTAAAACAAAACATGATATTCGAGCGCACTCCCTGTAGATGTCTAAGGTTCACAAAAAGCTGGTATTACTTGGAATGGGGATAAGGGCTAAGAAAAATGTTGAAAAAACTGAACTGTAAAATAAACAAAAACTAAAAAATGAATGCAATTAAAAATAAAAATAAAAATAAATATGAAATTAAAGATGGAAATAAAAATAAAAATAAAACTAAAATAAAGAAAAAGAAAAAATAATAATAAAATAAAACTAAAACTAAAGTCCAAAAGAAGCCAGTGCTATAAAATGGATATTAAAGTCCATCAAATGTCCATGGCACTGTATAACTACTTCGCTATTGCCTTGCTTTGGATGGCTGCCAGCTGACAGATGAAGTGATCTGTATAGAAGCAAAGAAAAGACAAATGCAGCACCTTCTAAGCGTAGCAAGCTCCTTTAATCATAGTAATATGTGCAAAAAGCTATAAAAAGCCTACTCACAAACATGAATGAATATAGGCAAGGTGGTGTAAGGATCATCCGCATGGTATAGCCGGTGTGCGTACGATGTCCTAATGCAGGCAGCGCGGTGATGTCGTTCTCTGAAGGGCAGCAGCTACAGGGACCGAGACGCTCTCGGAACCTTCACGCTGGAATCAGGTATCCACTGCGGACTGCAAGTGACGTCACTTCCGGATGTGGGAGGTGCACGCGTTCAAGACTTTCGAGTCTCTTCCTCAGGCTGGGCTGTGGCCATCTTACTGGAGACCAGTATATGTAGTGGTGATACATAGACCCGCCCCACATATAATCTAACTGGATCGTATTCTACAACAACATTCTAGGGCACATCTATGGCCACAAGAGGGCCTACTTTTGCAATAACGACATTAATTGACAATACTGTGCAATAAATAATAATAAGGAAACAACAATTGATATGATATTAAAATGTTAAAATAACTTCAATTAGATAAAATTAAACTAAATAGCGGAATATTGTTATAATGGCCCTTAAAGGAACCTATACTGGAAGTACATTTCTGAGGTCTGACACAGATTTACCAATTAGAGATTAGATATTAATAATCTTCCATGGTAACGAACAATCATTAAAAGCTGCAATAACGCCTTAAGTCAGGGGTGTCCAAACTTTTTTCAAAGAGTGCCAGATTTGATTAAGTGAACATGTGTGAGGGCCGACTATTTTGACCGACATTCTTTGAACCATTAAAATTCGGTCTAAGTGTGTTGGTCTGAGCGACTAATACATGGCCCACCAAGAATTCTCCCGCCTTAGTGGCCGTGTGTGAAGAGATGAGCGCGGGCGTGTTATTTGGATCTACTGTATATATTTTATTTGTGGCCCCAACGAATCCCAGAGCGCTGCTTAGGACTAAGGATGAGCGCGGGGCGTGTTATTTGGATATACCGTATTTATCGGCGTATAACACTCACAGGCTTACCATTGCCATGAATGCAGCCTCACCATTGCCATGAAAGCAGCCTCACCATTGCCATGAATGCAGCCTCACATGTGCCATCAGTGCAGCCTGAACAATGCCCATCTGCAGCTTCGGAGGGCAGAGGGAGGGGGCGGGACGAGTGCCAACAGATTACAAACAGGAGAATGCCTTGTTTATCCTGTGGCCTCTTTAATAGACAGAACAGTCGTCCAATGGCATCCCAGGAGACGGGACTTCCAATACAGATGCTGCTGAGTAAACAGGAGATTCTCTTCATGTAATCTGACGGCGCTCGTCCTGTCCCCTCCAAGGCTGCGCCAATAAATACAGTATATATCTTTTGTGGCCCTGGGGGCCACAAACAATATATACATCCAAATCCCCAGGGGGGCCATATTAAATCAACAGGGGGGCCGCATTTGGCCCCCAGGCCTGACTTTGGACATGCCTGCCTTAAGTAATATCATAACCATACAGGCTTATGATTAGAATAAACATGAATAAAAAAGTTAGAATATACAAATACATATATTCCCTGTTTTGTTTTGTATTTATACTATATACCAGAAGGAAATGATGATGTTGACGACGTCACCATTAAATTACTGGTCTAGAGCAGGGATTAATATGCCCCATAAATAAGGTAATGTAAAATTGATAATTATGAAGTTGATATTTCAAAAAATATATATATATTGCTAAAAATCCATATATGTTCCATATTATATTGGAATACGTTAATATACATTAAAAATTAATAATATTTAAAAAGTATATATAGCAAGTATAAAAACGTATATTGTGTATATATATATATACATATATACACATGTATACATATACACACACATGTACAATAAAAGATAGGCCGAGATGGTAGACCAAGGGAGAATATCTTGTTCATAATAGAATATTTATCTCTATGCCCTCATTAAGCCCACCAGGCGAGAGACTGTCAAGAGTAAATATCCAATAATTCTCCCTCTCGCATAACCGCTTATAGCGCTCAGCTGAGGGGAGAAGCTTGGATATTGCTTCAAGGACCCATACACGGAGTCCCACTGGGGATTGTCCATGGTGCTCCTTGAAGTGGCGGGCTACACTGTAATTATCAAGGCCTTTTTCTACAGTATTTCTGTGTTCCCCAAATCCCCAGGGGGGCCATATTAAATCAACAGGGGGGCCGCATTTGGCCCCCAGGCCTGACTTTGGACATGCCTGCCTTAAGTAATATCATAACCATACAGGCTTATGATTAGAATAAACATGAATAAAAAAGTTAGAATATACAAATACATATATTCCCTGTTTTGTTTTGTATTTATACTATATACCAGAAGGAAATGATGATGTTGACGACGTCACCATTAAATTACTGGTCTAGAGCAGGGATTAATATGCCCCATAAATAAGGTAATGTAAAATTGATAATTATGAAGTTGATATTTCAAAAAATATATATATATTGCTAAAAATCCATATATGTTCCATATTATATTGGAATACGTTAATATACATTAAAAATTAATAATATTTAAAAAGTATATATAGCAAGTATAAAAACGTATATTGTGTGTATATATATATATATATACATATATACACATGTATACATATACACACACATGTACAATAAAAGATAGGCCGAGATGGTAGACCAAGGGAGAATATCTTGTTCATAATAGAATATTTATCTCTATGCCCTCATTAAGCCCACCAGGCGAGAGACTGTCAAGAGTAAATATCCAATAATTCTCCCTCTCGCATAACCGCTTATAGCGCTCAGCTGAGGGGAGAAGCTTGGATATTGCTTCAAGGACCCATACACGGAGTCCCACTGGGGATTGTCCATGGTGCTCCTTGAAGTGGCGGGCTACACTGTAATTATCAAGGCCTTTTTCTACAGTATTTCTGTGTTCCCCAAATCGCTTGCGCAGGGCCCGTATGGTACGCCCTACATAGAGAAGTCCACAAGGGCACTTTAGACAATATATAACAAACTCAGAGCCACAATTAAAAAATTCCGGTATCAGGTATGTCTTGCCTTTGCACATAAATTGTTTTTGTCTATGGTTGACAAAGGGACATGTAAGACAACGAGATTTCTTACACTGATACATCCCCTTGATGTGAAAAAAGGTTAGTGAGGCACTGGCTGGCGGTTTGGAATATTTGGTCTTGCTCGGGGCTATCATTGTCTTGATATTTCTTGCCCGCCTATAACTCACCAATGGTTGACCTGATATGGTAGTTTTCAAATGAGGATCCTCTTTGAGGATAGGCCAGTGCTTCCGCAAAATCTGTTCCATTTTGCGGTATTGGCTATGAAATTGAGTAGTGAATCTGACTGGTTGTGATAGGTTATCAGATTTATGGTCTTGTTTTTGTCGGACTTCTGTGCATAGATATTTTTGGAAAGCTTCTTCTACTAAAGGTTCAGGGTAATCCTTGTCAACAAATTTATTCTTAAGTAGACTCCCATGAGTGACATAGTCCTCAGTGCGAGTGCAATTATGTTTCAACCTACAAAATTGACTCTTAGGGATATTATTCACCCAACTTGGGTGATGGCAACTTTGGTAATGCAAGTACGAATTGCCTGCTGTAGGTTTAATGTAGTTTTGAGAATAAATGGCGTTATTAGAGTCATGGAACAATTCTAGGTCTAAAAACACTAAGGACTCTATATCTGTGACGTGAGTGAAGGACAGTCCCATGGTGTTAAGATTGCAATGCTCCACGAATGGTAAAATGGAGCTTTCCGGGCCATCCCAAATAATAATAATGTTGTCAATATAACGTCCAAAATAAATCAAATGTTTAGCAAACGGATTGTTGTACCAAATATGCTGTTTTTCCCAATACCCCATGGTTAAATTAGCATAACTGGGGGCAAAATTGGCCCCCATAGCAGTTCCTTTGGTCTGGATATAGAATTCCTTGTCTATCTCAAAATAATTGTGGGTGAGACATAATTTTTAGGAGATCTCCCAGGAAATATGCCTGTCGTCCATTTAGTATAGGGTCTTCATTTAAATAATGTTGGGTAGCCAATAGACCTATATCATGTGGAATTCACGTGTATAACGACACAACGTCCAGTGAAAGCCATCTATATGAATCTTCCCATTGATAATTCTTAAGTGTATCCAAAAGTTGAATGCCATCCTTAATGTAGGATGGAAGATTGGCGACAATTGGTTGCAAAAAGTGGTCAATATAGATGGACAGGTAGCTTGTTACACTTTCCATAGCCGCAACAATCGGCCTGCCAGGTGGATTTTCGGCATTTTTGTGGATTTTGGGCATATGGTAGAAGTAGGGAGTTTTGTAAAAATCATGGACAAGAAATGCAAATTCTGTTTTGGTGACCAAACCCTCAGTTTTGGCCTTACCAACTAGTTCCCGCACTTCATTAGAAAAAACGGGGAGGGGGTCCTTTTTTAATTTTTGGTAGGTGTTGGTATCGGACAACAATCTTTTACTTTCTGCTATGTAGTCTACTGAATTTTGTACTACTATCCCTCCCCCTTGTCAGCTAATCTAATAACTAATTTATTGTTCTCTGTGAGTTTTTTCAGTGCTACTGACTCTGCTGGGGTTAAATTGGACGAAAGTTTATGTGCTGATGAATCTTGACACATTTGCTGAATCTCCATATGGACCACCTGATAAAAGGTCTGCACAAATGGTCCCTTTGAGTATGTAGGATAAAATATAGATTTAGGCCGAAATTTCGTATTTTGTATGGGTGGTGAGGTAGATAGGTGTTGTGACAGTAGTTCTACGAAATCATCCGAGTCTTCCGTATATAGGAGCTCCATATGATCAAGTGCCATTCTTTCGGGAACAGTACAGTCCTGAAAGAAATCTGCAATGGGGGATATTTGTGATTTATCATCTTTAGAAGGTGAATCTCGGTTGTCGCAAGGATTAGTAGAAGCCCTTATGTTAAAGAATCTTTTAACTGTAATATTTCTGGTGAACCTGTTTAGGTCCAGAAATAAAGTAAAGGGATTTGGCTGGGCTGTAGGGGCAAAGGTGAGTCCTCTAGCTAGAAGAGACTGTTCACCAGGAGATAATTCATGACTGGACAAATTAAAGATCTTTATAGTTTTCGAAATTTGCCCCTTTGTCTTCTTTGATCTTCGTCGTCGTCCCCCCCTCCTGCCTCTGTGGACAACTTTCTTTTTGGGCAGGATAGGGGGGCTGGTACTAAAAAAGACAAGGGACAAATTGGTGTCTGGAGAATAGACTCTGAGGTTGATGGAATGGTCTCATCACTAATTTTAGTTTGTTCTGCGGGGACCACTGATTTTTCCGATATAACTGGGAATTTTACTGGAATGGTTGTAGTTGAGGAACTCCCTGGGGGATGGTGGGTATTGTCAGATACTGTTACTCTGCACATGTTGTTTGGGGCGGGCACCTCCATCTGTGAAGATATTGGTTCTATTAGATGAACTAGGGGTTTGGATGAATCTAAAATAATAGTTTTATCTATTGGGGTTTTTTTTGGGGGGCTAATTCGTGTACGAGGGTTATTGGTCCGACGATAGTGTCTGGCCAAGAATTCCCTAGTAGGCTGGGGGGTGCACTCCATGAGTGGCTTAGGCAATGACGTATATGTATCTCTATGGTGAGATTCTGGAAGATTGGAAGGAGATTGGTTAGTGAATTTAGCTTTCTTCCAACAGAAGATTTTATTGGAGTTATAGTCGTCAAAGTCCCTCCTGATTTTCTGTAGTTTATTCCCAATTAAAGTATCTTCCTGATATTTAGTATTTAATTTTAATTTTCTTAACCATGAGTGGGGTAAAGAGGTAATGTCAGTGGATAATGATCGTATGAGGTCAGATATTTTTGACCTTAACTGTACAAAATGCAGTTCTCTTTGTCTAGAGACAATAGTAATCCATTTTTGTGTACAGAATTCAGAGATGCCTTCCCATTCTGCTGTCAATTCTTTATTCAAAAATGGGCAATTTTTGGTATTCCTAAGGCCTCTAGGTGATATTTTATATTTAAAGTATTGGTCCAAAAAGAATTTGTCCCACCACAGTTGGTTAGCTGAATTAATGTTATCTTCTATATTGCGAAATCTGGCACATATGCGCTGGTACATAGACCTGGGTATAGTGGTCGACTGTCTAAAATAATTATCCGGAAATAGAGTATATAAATCATCCAAAATGTCATATTTAGATGACTCTACTTCCAGTATAATTTCCATAATATGCCAAAAATTATTATTGCAAAAAAACCTCCAGGTAGAATAATATATAGATACTGGGTTATGCTGATGATAAATGTACAGTACAGTGAAATATTAATCGTGAAGTTTCAAGGAAATTGGAGCAATAATGGTATCATTAACAGGGACCAATATATTGTACGGGTGATAAGATATAATCGTAATATTAAAAACATCAACGTCGGGTGGCTGCTCAAAAAAACTCCATAGTACAAGACATAAAACAAAACATGATATTCGAGCGCACTCCCTGTAGATGTCTAAGGTTCACAAAAAGCTGGTATTACTTGGAATGGGGATAAGGGCTAAGAAAAATGTTGAAAAACTGAACTGTAAAATAAACAAAAACTAAAAAATGAATGAAATTAAAAATAAAAATAAAAATAAATATGAAAATAAAGATGGAAATAAAAATAAAAATAAAACTAAAATAAAGAAAAAGAAAAAATAATAATAAAATAAAACTAAAACTAAAGTCCAAAAGAAGCCAGTGCTATAAAATGGATATTAAAGTCCATCCAATGTCCATGGCACTGTATAACTACTTCGCTATTGCCTTGCTTTGGATGGCTGCCAGCTGACAGATGAAGTGATCTGTATAGAAGCAAAGAAAAGACAAATGCAGCGGTCCATCGGTTCGATTTTGAAGCATGTTTTAAAATTTTGGACCGATGGGCTATACACACGGTCGGTTTGGACTGATGAAACTGAACCTCGGTCCATTCTCATCGGTTTTGTGCGACCGTGTGTACGCGGCCTTATTGTTATTTCATATATTTTTTTTAATACCTTGGTCCATAGGTGGATTTTTAAAGTCTTTATACACCCTGATCTAAGGCGTGGTTTTGGGATGTTAGAGCCTATTCTTCATGAGTGTACACATAACCTCATGAAGAAATTACATTTATCTCATCCCAAATGGCAATTTTGTTAACTCAACCAAGTAAGGTCACTATACCACCACATATGTATACATATAACAATAACCCCATTTTGTTGTTTTGCAGCCTTAAAGACAGACACGGTTTTTGTTTAATCCAACATGTCAGAAAAAAAAATCAAAAACAAAATCACTGAGTTGGAAAAAGGATTCCCCCCTCCTAAAAATGACTTGTAAACTCAATCAGGTGTAGCCAATAATTTTTTCAATTGCGCACAAAGCCATTTGACTTTCAACTGTGATCAGCTGTGGCCATTTTGATAAACCCAGCATAAAGAGCTTACCTGAAGCATTTCAGTCCCTGGTAGTGCAACTGAAGCAAACAATTAACTATGGGTGGTAAAGCACTGTCAACAGATCTCTGGGATAGGTTGCGGACAGACACAAGTCAGAAGACGGATATAAAAAAAATCAAAGGCTTTATGAATGCCTAGAAGCACAGTAAAGTCTATAATTAAGAAGTTAAAGGTATTTAGTAGAACACAGGTCTTCCCCCGATCAGGATGTCACTCCAAACTGGATGAAACCGCCAGGAGGAAACTGGTCAGAGAGGCTATCTGTTATGTACGAGAACTTACCTGGTAGCCAGAGCCTAGTTGCAGGAGGAGGGCTCTCTTCCAGCCCTGGCTAAGGAGCCGCTGGATTGGGGACAGCCGCTCGGGAGCGCAGTGGGGTAGGAGTGCCTGGGTGATGACAGTAATCAGGCACAGGATGCTGGTCCTTCAGGAACGGCTGGTGCAGAGGACGGCTTTTGCAGAGGAGAAGGGTCAGCGACTCTGGAGCTGGCACAGGTACTGGAATAGCAGCAGCCGGAGCTGAGTAAGGAAGCTGGGTTAGTACAGCTCGATCAGACAGTAGCGGGGTCAGGCAGGCCGGGTCAAACACGTAGTCAGGCAGAGGATCTCGTAGGCTAAAGCGTGGTCAAGGTTCAGGCAGGAAGTCTGGAAACGGTAGGTATAAGGCAAAGCAAGGTCAGAGCAAGCCAAGGGTTGGGCTGGAGAGGTTCGGATGGTCAGACGGAGCCGGGTCAGTACAGATAACAGGTTCAACAGGATCACAATGCTGCAGATCAGAAAGCAAAGTGACACTGCAGCTTGCTGGCTTTTAAGACAGAAATGGCGCCAATCGTGCGCTAACGTGCACGCCCGCGCTCCCGCTGCATGTGCACCCATCGTGCACGCACGCACGTTCAGCTGCTGCTGAACTTGTGTAGTAATATGCATGCGCATATGCGCAACGACCTATTGGCAGATCCCTGACACTACCAAGAGGCATACAGTAACTCTGAAGCTGTTTATGACAAAGAGTGGTTATTTTGTGCATGTGACAACAATATCACACATTTTCCACAAATGTGGCTTGTATGGAAAAATTGCAAGAAGAAAAAAAATACTCCTCAAGAAAGGCCATATGCAGTCACAACTGAGCTTTGCCAAAATGCACTTCAAGATTCTGAGGCCACATGAAAAAAAATTGTTAGGGTCAGATGAGACCAAAGCAACACTTTGGCTCACATCTCTTGATTCATGGAGGGTTATGTTTTGGCTGTGTATACCCCTGCATTAGCTTTGGGTGCTTGGTGGTCTACTTCCTTTCACTGATATATTCATTTATCTTTGGACTGGACTCAGATTTGGGTGCTTTTTTCTTTATTCTTTTTTCATACCACCAGGTGCAACTTTTTGCATCTTTCACAAGCTCGTCATGGGTTCCCTGCAATGTCTGCTAGATCGTAGCCAGTGTTGCACTTTTTTTTGTTGTTGTTTATCACTTATGCCACGTACACACGGTCGATATTTCCGACAAGAAAAGTTTGATGTGAGCTTTTGGTCGGAAATTCCGATCATGTGTATGTGACTTTTTCTGTCGGAATTTCCGACAGCAAAAATGTGAGAGCTGGTTTCTTAAATTTTCAGACGGGAAAAGTTTTTGTAGGAAATTCTGATCATCTGTATGCAATTCTGACGCGCAAAAAAATACGAATGCTCAGAATCAATTCGACGCATGCTCAGAATCATTGAACTTAATTTTTCTCAGCTCGTAGTGTTATACGTCATTGCGTTTTTGACGGTCAAAATTTTGTGTGTACGATCATTGACTGTGCACAAACTCTTGTCTCAACACAACCAGCTAGTTCAGCGGTAGCTGGAGCAATCAAAAAGGACAATAAAAAAAACATTTCTTTACCAGTATTGAGCTCAGACACTACCACCAATTTGTTAACTAATGCTACGTTTCCACTGAGCGGATCGGTTCGGGTCGTTTAGAATGGAACGGGTTTGAATGGTCCGGTCTATTCTGGTGAGCGTTTCCACTGCAAATCGGACCGCCAGGGCCATACAGGTTTTAGAAAAAATGCCTCTCATGATGTCACACTAGTGCGACGAGAAACGTGATGCAGCGTCACTCAGCGTCAGCCAAACAACAACAACAACAATGGAGGTCATTCAGCAGCTCGTCTTTTCTCTGCTAGCCTTTTGGTTCTTTATAGGCAAAATTCATACCGCACTGTATGAGAGAAGGTTGCGAGCGGCAATGAGAAACACAGCCGGAAAGAGAAGAAAACTTTTAGCTTGGATGTGTAGCCGGGAGGAGAAGTATACATTTGTGCTGCTAAGACAAAGACGGCAGCGCTATAGGGTAAGCACAACTGACTGACTTACCTGAAACACACACACACACACATACACTGACACACTGAAACACACACTGACCTACACACACACTGACACACACTGACCTATACACACACACACTGACACACACTGACCTATACACACACACACTGACACACACTGACCTATACACACACTGACACACAGACACACACACTGACCTATACACACACTGACACACACACACACACACTGACCTATACACACACTGACACACACACACACACACTGACCTATACACACACTGACACACACACACTGACACACACTGACCTATACACACACACACACTGACACACACACACACACACACACACACTGACCTATACACACACTGACACACACACACACACACACTGACCTATACACACACTGACACACACACACTGACACACACTGACCTATACACACACACACACTGACACACACACACACACACACACACACACACTGACCTATACACACACTGACACACACACACACACACACACTGACCTATACACACACTGACACACACACACTGACACACACTGACCTATACACACACACACACTGACACACACACACACACACACTGACCTATACACACACTGACACACACACACTGACACACATTGACCTATACACACACTGACACACACTGACCTATACACACACTGACACACACACACACACACTGACCTATACACACACTGACACACACACACTGACACACACTGACCTATACACACACACACTGACACACACTGACCTATACACACACACACTGACACACACTGACCTATACACACACTGACACACAGACACACACACTGACCTATACACACACTGACACACACACACACACACACACTGACCTATACACACACTGACACACACACACACACACACTGACCTATACACACACACTGACACACACACACTGACACACACTGACCTATACACACACACACACTGACACACACACACACACACACTGACCTATACACACACTGACACACACACACACACTGACCTATACACACACTGACACACACACACACACTGACCTATACACACACTGACACACACACACACACTGACCTATACACACACTGACACACACACACACTGACACACACTGACCTATACACACACACACACTGAGACACACACACACACACACACACACACACACACTGACCTATACACACTGACACACTGCATTTTTTACAGATGCTTCTCCTTTTGGCAAAGCAGCGCCGCCGACCAGTGATTTGGGCATTCCCTCGTGCCAATGAGTGGTGGAATGTGACCGTCCCAGGATTCACCCACAGACAGTGGGTGCAGAATTTAAGGATGTCAGAGGAAACCTTCTCATTCCTTTGTGCCAAGCTACGTCCAGTGATGGAAAAGAAAAGCACCAACTTCAGAGCCTGTTTGCCTGTAAGGAAAAGAATTGCCATTGCACTGTGGAAGCTGGCTACCAACAGTGAATATAGGAGTATAGGTCATCTTTTTGGTGTCAGCAAATCATCAGTGTGCCGGTGTGTGCAGGACTTCTGTAAGGCTGTGTGCACATTGCTAGCTCCTGAAATTGTTCATTTTCCTAACAGGGAAAAGCTCAAAGACATGGCTGAGTACTTTGAGAACAGGTGGGGCCTTCCACAGTGTGTTGGTGCTATTGATGGCTCACACATACCAATAATAGCACCACAAGAATACCACACTGACTACTTCAACCGAAAAGGCTGGCATTCCATCGTCCTCCAGGGAGTAGTGGATGGCAAGGGACTATTCTGGAATGTGAATGTAGGAAAGCCTGGGAGTTTGCATGATGCTCGGGTTCTCCGATTGTCAACATTTTGGGATTGGGTTGGCCAGGGAGGCCTGTATCCTGTTAGCACTAAGAACATTTGTGGGGTGAATGTTGGCTATTATGTGCTTGGGGACTCTGCCTATCCTTTACAAAATTGGCTCCTGAAACCATTTTCTGACAATGGGCGCCTAACAACAGAGCAGCAAATCTACAACAAGAAAACATCCAGGGCACGTGTTGTAGTGGAAAATGCGTTTGGAAGACTAAAGGGTAGATGGAGGTGTCTTATGAAGAGGAATGACAGTGACATTCAACTTACAAAATCCATGGTCCTAACGTGCTGTACTCTTCACAATCTTTGTGAAAGCCATGGAGAAGACTTTGACCAGGATTGGAATACATCTCCAGAAGAGCCAGTACCAGTAATAGCAGCACAGGATATGGAAGAAGAGTGCAGCGAAATACGTCAGGCTCTGATGAGGCACCTTAACGTTAACGTTGTTACCGTGAATAATTAAAATCTTTAATTACTTTTTGCTAAATAAAATCAGACATACTCAGAGAAGTCGTTCTTGTTTTTTATTCCACAAAAAAAATCATCTTCATACATATTTTGTAAAAGCAAAATTTTGATAATGTAGAAACATTGTTTACAATAAAGAGCTTGTAAAGGTTTGTTTTTTATTAAGCTAGTGCAGGGATACGCAATTAGCGGAAATCCAGCTGTTTTGCAGAACTACAAGTCCCATCATGCTTTTGCCTCTGGGTGTCATGCTTGTGACTGTCAGAGTCTTGCTATGCCACATGGGAATCGTAGTTCTGAAACAGTTGGATATCCACTAATTGCATATCCCTAAGCTATTGCATTGTAGTTTTTTTCTTCAATTTCACTACCAATAAATGTTTTTTTTTTTTTTTCTTGGTCTGAATTTCTCACTTCCTGTTCCTCCTTAGTAAGCTGTTCAATAAGCTGTGCTGACTGACTAAACACAGCTCAGATGATGTTGTCAGGTTTACTGAGAAGGAACAGGAAGTGAGAAATTCAGACCAAGAAAAAAAAATGTAGAAACATTGTTTACAATAAAGAGCTTGTAAAGGTTTGTTTTTTATTAAGCTAGTGCAGGGATACGCAATTAGCGGAAATCCAGCTGTTTTGCAGAACTACAAGTCCCATCATGCTTTTGCCTCTGGGTGTCATGCTTGTGACTGTCAGAGTCTTGCTATGCCACATGGGAATCGTAGTTCTGAAACAGTTTGATATCCACTAATTGCATATCCCTAAGCTATTGCATTGTAGTTTTTTTCTTCAATTTCACTACCAATAAATGTTTTTTTTTTTTTTTCTTGGTCTGAATTTCTCACTTCCTGTTCCTCCTTAGTAAGCTGTTCAATAAGCTGTGCTGACTGACTAAACACAGCTCAGATGATGTTGTCAGGTTTACTGAGAAGGAACAGGAAGTGAGAAATTCAAACCAAGAAAAAAAAATGTAGAAACATTGTTTACAATAAAGAGCTTGTAAAGGTTTGTTTTTTATTAAGCTAGTGCAGGGATACGCAATTAGCGGAAATCCAGCTGTTTTGCAGAACTACAAGTCCCATCATGCTTTTGCCTCTGGGTGTCATGCTTGTGACTGTCAGAGTCTTGCTATGCCACATGGGAATCGTAGTTCTGAAACAGTTTGATATCCACTAATTGCATATCCCTAAGCTATTGCATTGTAGTTTTTTTCTTCAATTTCACTACCAATAAATGTTTTTTTTTTTTTTTCTTGGTCTGAATTTCTCACTTCCTGTTCCTCCTTAGTAAGCTGTTCAATAAGCTGTGCTGACTGACTAAACACAGCTCAGATGATGTTGTCAGGTTTACTGAGAAGGAACAGGAAGTGAGAAATTCAAACCAAGAAAAAAAACATCTAAAAAGGAAATTAAAGGAAAAGGTAAACCAAAAATGCCAAGTATATTCGCAATTACATCTACAATGCAAAAATGAGAAGAAATTAAGCGATCGGGGGTGCCCTTTGTTGAAATCCAGGCTCCACCGTCCAAGGGGGGTGATAACGCAAAGGAGGCAGAAGGGAATCAGAGCAGCAGCACAAAGAAAGCCATGTGCAGCAAGGAGCAAATGTGTCCAATCTTGTGTGATCGCTGATGGCTCAAAGGAGCCTATTAAAAAAAAAATCTAACCTTTAAAACCCACTTTATTTTTAAACGTAAACATGGGTACAGGTCCTGTGCTGCATGAAAGGCACTAATGTCTGGGTGGTGACCTGGGTTGACGATTGGCTCCAATCACTTGAACAAGCTGACCAAGGACACCGAGGAAGGCCTGGTTGAAGGTAGCCAACTGCTCCATCTGCTGCCGGGCAATTTCTGCCTCCTGGCGCATAGCTTCCTGTGCATCCTGACGTAGTGCTTGAAACCGCCTCTCAGAAAGGTTATCCATTCTTTCCAGCTGCCTTTCTTCTGCTGCCCGCATATCCTCCATAACTGTGCGCAGATCCAACTGGAACCTTCTCCTTTCACCTGTAATATACAAAAGACCTAAATATTGCTTTTGGTAACATCTGCCAAACCAATACTGTAAGCTCCTTTCTCATCTGCCCCACTAGACTGTACCACACTGATTCACTGCCACACCTCTGTTCCCCCCGCTCATCTGCTACACCAATACACAGCACTGCTCATCTGCCCACTGCTGAACCCCCTTCTCATCTCTTCTACCACTGTACCTCCTGCTAATCCCCCCCTTCTCATCTCTTCCACCACTGTACCTCATGCACATCTCCCCCACAGCTGATCTCCCCCTCCTCATCTATTCAACCACTGTACCTCCTGCACATCTCCCCCACAGCTGGTCCCCCCCTTCTCATCTCTTCCACCACTGTACCTCATGCACATCTCCCCCACAGCTGATCTCCCCCTCCTCATCTATTCAACCACTGTACCTCCTGCACATCTCCCCCACAGCTGGTCCCCCCCTTCTCATCTCTTCCACCACTGTACCTCATGCACATCTCCCCCACAGCTGATCTCCCCCTTCTTATCTATTCCAACACTGTACCTCCTGCACATCTGCCCCACTGCTGTTTTAGTTTAAGAAAATGCAGTTAAAAATTACTTTATTATCATCATGTCTTACCATTGTGCCTTGGTGCATTGGGAGTACTCTGTAGTTGGCTACTCTGTGGTTGGCTACTCTGTGGTTGGCTACTCTGTGGTTGGCTTGAGGAAATACTGCTGCTGTTGCTGCTGAAAGACATTGAAGGTCCATCTTCTGATAAGTTTGATGCATCAGTGGAGAGTCCATCAACTGTTTCTGAAAATAAACATATGGTTAGATATTATATTTTAAATGGTAAGCAGAGCGATATCCTATGCAAAGTTTTTTAAAAAAAAAACTTACCAAAGGGGTCTACCATAGATTCGAGAATTACAGTTGCAGAGTCCAGACCTCCCTCCCTGCCTTGGTTTGCTGGCCGATGACCGTAAATGGCGTCCATGGCGTCGTACCACCTCCAAGCAGTTGGACAGTTTCCACTACGGCTGTTGGCGTCCTTAATTTTTTTATATTGTGCTTTAAGCTTTTTAAGCTTTGCCCTACACTGGCCCGACGTCCGTTCAAATCCCTCGGCTGCCATCCGCTGAGAAATATCTTTATAGACCTTTTCATTTCTCACTGATCCATCAAGCTCACTCTGAATAACGCCATCGCCGATGATTGCTAAGAACGTAGATAGTTCCTCAGATAACCAGACCCTGCTGTTGTTTGCTGGCATCCTTCTCCTTTATATGGACTAATAAGGCGACGTGGTGATTGTTTGGCGCTTTGCTTTGACGTCAGCATTGATGTTTTCTGACCACCAATCAGTGGAAAGTACTGTGTGACGCCAGTAGCTCCGCCCTAACCGTACCGTTCCATTTTCTATGGACCCACATGAGAAGCAGGACCCTGAATGGTGCGGTACGGTTCGGTTTTATGGCACGCTTTCATAATGGAAACACCCAAAATAGCGTACCGTACCGAACCGTACCGAACCGATCCGCTCAGTGGAAACGTAGCATAATGTCCCTCCTAAACGTTCCTCGTTGGGCCCACCACCACAGCCTAAAAGGGCTGATACCTCTGATCATTTAAAATGGGAGCTTCTGTCCCAATTATATGCCTAATTCTTTTGATATTATTAAAGATCTTTACTTGTTCGCTAGGAAATTAACCTACAAGTTTATGTTCGACAATGACAGATGGAATAAACAGACAAGCATTTCCGATCTGGAAATCTGGAAAGATTTCATGGTGGCCGAATTCAGAGCGCTAATGCCGCGTACACACAGTCGTTTTTTGTGATGAAAAAAAAACGTCATTTTAAAAAACGTCATTTAAAATGATCGTGTGTGGGCAAAACGTCATTTTATGTCTTCTGAAAAACAACCAAAAAAAAATTCGAACATGCTTCAATTTTTTATGTCGTTTTTCAAAATGTCATTTTTTGTGTCATAAAAAATGATCGTGTGTGGGCTAAAATCACGTTTAAAACAACGTTTTTAAACCCGCGCATGCTCAGAGGCAAGTTATGACGAAAGATTGAATGGAACAGAGTGCCGTCGTACGTGTTGTACATAACCGCGCTTTGCAAGAGCATTTTCAGAAAACGATGGTGTGTGGGCAACGTCGTTTTTAAAAATGAAGTTTGAAAAACGTCGTTTTTTTTCATGATAAAAAAAGTTTTTTTTTCCCAAGACAAAAAACGACCATATGTATGCGGCATTAGAGATCTGGTCCTCCTCTTGGAGGAAAATAAGGGCAATGTGCCTCAGGAAATTACCCAAGAATCTGACGAAATGATAGGCCTTCGGGTACAGACTGCACAGCACCAAAATGAATTAAAAACATTAGGATCTGCAGTTAAGAAAAAATCTACAAAATTTCCCTCTTTACATACTATTTCCAATATTTGGACTTTCCTAACTCAAACTATGAGGGACATTGAATAGAGATGAGCTTCGTATTCGAGTCGAACTCATGTTCGGCTCAAACATCGTATGTTCGATCGTTCGTTGAAATGCGAACAAAACGGGTCGTTCGCGCCAAATTCGAGTTACGTTTCACAGACCATAATTCACTGCGGCATCGCTGGCTGATGATTGGCCAAGCATGCACTATGACCCGCATGCTTGGCCAATCACAGCTTGCAAAAAACAGAGAGCCATAATTGGCCAAAGCCAGGGTGGCTTTGGCCAATTATGGCTCATGGAGTTTCGTACACGCCCCACACTATAAAAGGCCGCCTGCAGGTCAGCCTTGTGTAGTGTGTTGCGGTGGTTGAGAGGACAGAGAGAGTGTCATTTTTTTGCAGGTAGATAGAGCAGGCAGGCAGGCTAGTCAGTTAATGTTACAGTGTGTAGAGGATATATATACATCCCAGGTGTTGTACATATATGTATACACTGTATAGTTTAGCTAGATCAGTTCTTCCTAATTTACTGGCAGGCAGGTAATTGTGCTAGCTGCAGTATTCTTACGTGGTTTATAGCCTGTGTCCTCTGTAGTTTGCACCTAAAGCTACTTGGTGTGTACTGACCGTGTGCTCTGTAGTTTGCACCTAAAGATTCAGGAGCAGTGATTTTAATGATGCTTAAATAATAAAAAAAAAATAATGAAAAAATCCTTTAAATATTGTACCTGCTGTATGTCTATAGTATGCCTGTGAAAACATCTTTAGAACCCGGGTCTTGCACGAGGGAACATGTATCAATGGAAAAAAAGTTTTAAAAACTGTAGTTTTTTCAGGACTCCTGAAAAAAACGACCGTTTAAAAAAATATATTCCATTGATACATGTTCCCTGGGGCAAGACCCGGGTTCTTAAAGACGTTTTCACAGGCATACTTTAGACACCCAGCAGGTACAATATTTAAAGGAATTTTTCATTTATTTTTATTTTTTTATTTAAGCATCATTAATATCACTGCTCCTGAAAAAACGACCATTTTTAAAACTTTTCTTTCATTGATACATGTTCCCTGGGGCAAGACCCGGGTTCTCAAAGACGTTTTACAACAATAACTTGCATATTAGGCTTTAAAATGAGAACTTTTGAATTTGAACGTTCGAGTCCCATAGATGTCAGTGGGGTTCTAAATGTTCACGCGAACGTTCGGTCCGTTCGAAGGTTCTGGTGAGAACCGAACGGGGGGCTGTTTGGCTCATCCCTAACATTGAACTATCTACCCTCCGCAAACCACGTAATCATAATCTAAGTCGTGCGCAGAGGACTGCATTGGACAATTTGAGTAATAATTCTAATTTGGTAATCAAGCCCTTGCACAAGGGTGGGAATGTAGTAGTGATGGACGAGCTACAATATAGAAACATGTGCTGGGAGATATTTAAAAATAGATCTTGGTACAAACCAATCTCGGCAGACACTGTTACCAAATTCAATCAAAAATGTAACGACACTATACAGCTTGCCTTTGCCAACAGCTTGATTACCAAATAAATATTTGAGGGGATACAGTGCATAACGCATAACAACGTTCAAAACCCCTCTGGACGTCCTATCGTTTCAGGTGTAGGATCCACAACTGAACGTGCCAGTAAATTTGTCAATGAATATCTTCATCCTCATGTAATTACCCTGCCCTCGTACATTAAGGACACGCTGGATCTCCTTAAGAATCTGGATGGCCTCTGTGTACCTCCAGGGTGCCTCCTTGTCACCATTGACATTGAGGCCCTATATTCGTCCATCCCGCGCACTCATGGTATGAATGTAATTTATAAATTTTTGAATGAAAGAGGCCCCAAGTCTGTTGGTCTCAATCATTTTATATTACAACTTCTATCTCACATTCTCCCCCCAAAAAAATTTCGTTTGACAAGTCTCACTTCTTCCAGGTACAGGGAGTCGCTATGGGGACATGCTGTGCACCCTTCTATGTGAACCTGTACCTGGGGGAGGTGGGAACGAGACCTTTTCTCCAGCAATGATCATCTTGACCTTCTCTCTAATATACTGCGATGGTTTCGCTATATGGATGATGTACTGATGTTTTGGACAGGATCTAAGGCAACATTACAATTGTTTATGAACATGCTGAGCAAGAACAACTACAACTTAAAATTTACGATGGAATCAGATGAGAATAAAAGCACCTATCTCGATGTTACCATTAGCATTGATAAGGATGGGATGGTTAACACCTCACTATATCGTAAACCCACTGTGGGAAATACGATTTTACACGCCTCAAGTGCACACCCTAACTCACTGGTCTAAAGTATTCCCTTTGGCTAGTATTTGCATTTAAAAAGAAACTGTTCGAATGATATCAGTTTCAAACAAGAGGCTGCTCTCAGTCAAAGTCAAACTTGCCTCAAGAAGGCTTTCAAAAAAGCCCAAGGGCAATCGAGATCTGTGATTCTATTCTCGAAAGAGAAAAAGCAAGATTCCAATACACTACAGTAAGATTGATCACAACATACTCTGATCAACATCTTGCCATACGCTCTATTATTCAGAGACACTGGCACATTCTGGTAGCGGACCCTATCCTTTGTAAGTATTTGGGACCACAACCTGAAAATACATATAGACGTTCGGGGTCAATAAAAGATTGCTTGGTGCAAAGTCAATATTCCAAATCACACAGCAAACAGCGAGATCAACCAGGTCTATTCGCTTGGTAACTGTGATTACTGTCATTTACTTTAACAAGGACCCTCCGTTTTTCTCCCTAATTGCCAAAATCACACTTTGCGGCACCATGTATCCTGTTTAAGCAATGAGGTCATCTATATCATCTTTTGCCGATGTGGAGCCTTCCACATAGGCAAAACGATTAGACCCCTATAGAAAAGGATCAAGGATCATGTATATTACTCCACCAATGGCCTATTAAATACGGCAATTGGTTATCATATGGCGTTTAAACACAAATATAAATATGATTGTAATCCTTTCAAAGTTGCTGCCCTCGAATGTATCTATGAGGACCCTCAAGGGGGCAACTTTGATCAGAGGGTGTTGCAGAGGGAGACACAGTGGGTGTACAATTTGCAGGCTACAGTGTACCCTGGTTTGAATGACATGCTTAGTTTCAAACCCTTCTTATAGATCATATAGCTGTGGTTATCTTGATCTTTGTTAGTTAAACACCTGTTATCCTTTGTTTGTTTTTGACTTATTTCTTCCTATGTTTTTTTCCAGAATTTCTGACACAGTTAGAATTAGTCTCCATTATTTTGGTATTGAATACTCAGTCTATAAATTCTAAAATTAAATTTCTAATTTATTTCATGCTATGTGAATGTAAACCATATATTAATACAGGTGAAACTTGAAAAATTTGAATATTGTGCAAAAGTTCATTTATTTCACTAATGCAACTTAAAAGGTGAAAATAATAAATGAGACAGACTCATTACATGCAAAGCAAGATAGTTCAAGCCTTGATTTGTCATAATTGTGATGATTATGGCTTACATCTCATGAAAACCCCAAATCTACAATCTCAGAAAATTTGAATATTGTGAAAATGTGCAATATTCTAGGCGCAAAGTGTCCCACTCTAATGAGCTAATTAAGCCATAACACCTGCAAAGGGTTTCTGAGCCTTTAAATGGTCTGTCTGGTTCAGTAGAAATCACAATCATGGGAAAGACTGCTGACCTGACAGTTGTGCAGAAAACCATCATTGACACCCTCCATAAGGAGGGAAAGCCCCAAAAGGTAATTGAAAAAGAAGTTGGATGTTCCCAAAGTGCTGTATCAAAGCGCATTATTAGAAAGTTATGTGGAAGGGAAAATGTGGAAGAAAAAGGTGCACAAGCAGCAGGGATAACCACAGCCTGGAGAGGATTGTCAGGAAAAGGCCATTCAAAAGTGTTGGGGACTTTCACAAGGAGTGGACTGAGGCTGGAGTCAGTGCATCAAGAGCCACCACACACAGACGAATCCTGGACATGGGTTTCAAATGTCGTATTCCTCTTGTCAAGCCACTCCTGAACAAACAACGTCAGAAGTGTCTTACCTGGGCAAAGAAAAACAAACCTGGTCTGTTACTAAGTGGTCCAAAGTCCTCTTTTCTGATGAGAGCAAATTTTGCATCTCATTTGGAAACCAAGGACCCAGAGTATGGAGGAAGAATGGAGAGGCACACACTGCACGATGCTTGAGGTCCAACATTCAACATTACTAATGTATTATACTATGTAAACAATATTTACTTTTCTTTGTGTATACTTTCTACAATGCTTTATGAAATAATTCCACTTAATGCAAAAAGCACAGTCAATTGGATGAAGCCTTGAATGTTATGGCCATTTCTCTCTGAATTTGACCAGCTGTGTACTTTCAGCTAAAAACAATACAAAAATAAAAAATAAAAAAACCTCCCACTCCTTTATATTGGTGGATATATATCCATTACGAGTGCCGTCATTGTCCACATCACCACTTTGCCTCCCCCCCCCCTTTTTTGTTGTGCTTTGACTCGATGCTGAGGGTCTAGGCACAGGGCCTTTTTTCATAGGGAAATGGTCTCTGTGGGGCAGTTTGTTGGGTTTATTCACATAACTGCACCTGCAGATTCTACGGTGGCCTCCCAGCAATCAAATAAAAATATAACATTATTTTCAGTTTTGTTCGTTCTTAACCAGGGCTTGAGGCACACTCAGATGCAACCCTATCTCTATATATTCCTGCAGCCAGGAAAGGTCTATATCCACGAAATTACCTGGTTTGGTATGTAGTCTTATCTGCCAATTTGTTATACAAATAAAATATTTGCATTCTGAAACTTACACCATATGTACAGCATTCTATGACGTGTCTTCTATCATTTTTAGTGTAAAAAGAACCACGATTGTATTACTCTTCATCTGTGGCCCCTGATGATGGTCTATTACCAGAAACGCGTTGGGCATTTATGAATCATCAACCAGGAGAGTTTTTGTCTATCTGCCACTTCTTGTGGTATATGTGCAGCTCCAGGGATGTGGCCAATACAATTGTTTTATATGAGTTAGTGAGTACCTTCTCTTTTTCTAGTATACGGGTAGCAAATACCCAATCCCCCGTTTTTCGTTTGGGGTCCTCACTGTCTCATTATTATTATCAACATTGTTTTTTGTTTCATCTATTTCCAGAAACAATTTGGGCTAATTAGAGGAATTTGTACACAATTAACTAAAGGCACTCTTATGCCGCGTACACACAGTCGTTTTTTTTGTGATGAAAAAAAACGTAATTTTTAGCATGAAAAAAAAATGACGTTTTTCAAACGTCATTTTAAAAAACGACGTAGCATACACACCATAGTTTTTTCAAAGAGCTCTAGCAAAGCGCGGTTACGTTCAGCACGTACGGCGGCACTCTGTTCCATTCAAGCTCGCATCATAACTTGCTTCTGAGCATGCGCGGGTTTAAAAACGTTGTTTTAGCTGCACACAGTGATTTTTTATGACACAAAAAAACGACGTTTTGAAAAACGACATAAAAAATGTAAGCATGCTCGAATTTTTTTTTTTGTCGTTTTTCAGAAGACATAAAACGACGTTTCCCCACACACGGTCATTTTAAATGACGTTTTTAAAAATGTAGTTTTTTTTCATCACAAAAAACGACCGTGTGTACGCGGCATTACTCTATGCGCTAGCATAGCGGTTACTATGTGTATATGTAACATTTGATATAATTATCACTTTGTTGTTATACGTTTTTTTCTATTTTTACCTGCAGGGTAGCAGACACGTCTGGGTATTGTTTTTGGTTTGGGTTTTTGGGCACACATTGTTGCTACATTAACACACTGTATCATGTTCAAGGGAAAGGAATTTGATACATTGATGGGCCAATATAGGGAACATGGCAAGAAAGAAGCGAAGGGGTCTGAGATGAATTCGATATTCTCTCAATTAAAGGCCTCAGTAGAGAAAAAGGTTGCCATGTTTTGGCAAGTGGAGAATTTTGAGCACTACATCCGAGAGGATATAAATCCCCTTTGGATTGAGGTTGCAGATCTTCCCAACATTGGAGGATATGGATAACACTTTTAAAAAAAGGATGGGAAAACAACATCCAACAATGTACCAAAATGATGATGCAATTATTGATCGAGGAGTATCAAAAAAGAATTCTTAGCTCAGAAAAGACAATTGAGGGACTTTTACTGACCAGGAGGAAAAAATAAAGGGCCACATGGACACAGAAGGATCTAATTACTACCAAAGAACAAAACTTCTTGGAGGGACAAAACGGCTTTCAGAGAAGGGAAAGCATACCACTGGCAACAATGCAATAGCCAGGGTCGATCACAACGTAGAACCAACCTTAGGAATTCTAAAGGTTGAAAGAACGATAGAGGCTCTAACTCTTCTCCTAACTCTCTGTCTTCTACACGTTCACAGCCTTCCAAACAAGAAACAAGAAAACAAAAATGGAAATCACCGGAAAGGGGGAATGAAACCAAGAAATACATAAAGGATGTTACATCTACTGCACAACCTATCTCTATGGTGGTGGGTAATGAGCACATCTCAAGGTCAGGTAATGCACGGGGTGGCCCATCTGGGCAGGGATGGAATACCATGGATCCCCCTGGGACCTCGCATGCAGGGGTTTCCATGGATCCACCGTGACATAAGGTATAGAAGGGATCTAATGAGGACTCTTTAACTGGTTGCCGACCAGCCGCCGTCGTTTTACGGCAGCTGGTCGGCTCCCCTGCGCGAGAGCATACAAAATATCGTCGGCTCTCGTGCAGGCCACTAAGGGGGCGCGTGCGTCACGCGTTCTGAAAATAGCCGAACTAGGACTCGGCTCTATACGGCGCCTGCACAGTCAGCTCTACAGGCTCCTAGTCTGTGCGCAGGCGCCATATAGCGCCGTATAAAGCTGAGTCCCAGTTTGGATATTTTCGGAAAGCGTGACGCGCCTTATCCGCACGTCAATCATCTACGCCTCTTCAAAGGAACGCCTATTCGCCGTGGGAGTGAGAACCCGGAAAGCCGGGTGAAAAAGAACTATAAGACGGTATGTGCAGCGGAAAATAAAAAAATACCAGCATACTGTACATGTCGGAAGTATGCTGGATTTAATGGTATATAGATGTTTTTTAGGGTGAACCTCCGCTTTAAGACCCGGACTTTTAGGTAGCTAAAGGACCTGCCCAGTTTTTGCGATTCGGCACTGTGTCGCTTTAACTGACAATTGTGACGTGGCTCCCAAACAAAATTGGCGTCCTTTTTTTCCCACAAATAGAGCTTTCTTTTGGTGGTATTTGATCACCTCTGCGTTTCTTTTTTTCGTTATAAACAAAAATAGAGCGACAATTTTGAAAAAAAAACAATATTTTTTACTTTTTGCTATAATAAATATCCCCCAGAAATATATATATATATATATAAAAAATGTCCTCAGTTTAGGCCGATACGTATTCTTCTACCTATTTTTGGTAATGGGTTTGCGCAAAATTTATAGCGTTTACAAAATAGGGGATAGTTTTATTGCATTTTTATTATTATTTTTTTTTACTACTAATGGCGGCGATCATCGATTTTTTTCGTGACTGCGACATTATGGTGGACACTTTGGACAATTTTGACACATTTTTGGGACCATTGTCATTTTCACAGCAAAAAATGCATTAAAAATGCATTGTTTACTGTGAAAATGACAATTGCAGTTTGGGAGTTAACCACAAGGGGCGCTGAAGGGGTTAAGTGTGACCTCATTTGTGTTTCTAACTGTAGGGGGGTGTGGCTGTAGGTGTGATGTCATTGATTGTGTTTCCCTATAAAAGGGAACACACAATCAATGACGGCGCCACAGTGAAGAACGGGGAAGCTGTGCTTACACACAGCTCTCCCCGTTCTTCAGCTCCGGGGACCGAGTGGCGATCGGGTCCGCTGGTCACGGAGCACGCTGGGCACTCAAAGAGGACGTACCTGCCCAGCCGTGCCATTCTGCCGACGTATATGTGCAGGAGGCGGTCCTTAATACAGGTAATGAGTGGAGGACAGAGGAGCCTCTTAAAGAAAAAGATGCAGGTTTGTGAGAGCCAGAAATCATGTTTGTTTGTAGGTGACCAAATACTTATTTTCCACTATAATTTGCAAATAAATTCTTTCCAAATCAGACAATGTGATTGTCTGGATTTGTTTGCACATTTTGTCTCTCATAGTTGTGGTATACCTATGATGACAAATACAGGCCTCTCATCTTTTTAAGTGGGAGAACTTGCACAATTGGTGGCTGACTAAATACTTTTTTGCCCTACTGTACATAGTTAGTCAGGTTGAAAAAAGACACAAGTTCATCCAGTTCAATCATAAAAAATAGATAAAATAATAATAATATTAACATACAATCCCATATACCCAACTCCACACCCACAGTTGATCCAGAGGAAGACAAAAAAAAACAGAAAAGCATGATCCAATTTGTTACAGTAGGGGAAAAAATTCCTTTCTAAATCCCCCGAGAGGCAATCAGATATTCCCCGGATCAATTTTACCTATAAATGTTAGTACCCAGTTATGTACATTTAGGAAATAATCCAGGCCTTTCTTAATGCAATCTACTGAGCTGGCCAGAACCACCTCTGGAGGGAGTCTGTTCCACATTTTCACAGCTCTTACTGTGAAGAAACCTTTCCGTATTTGGAGGTGAAATCTCTTTTCCTCTAGACGTAAAGAGTGCCCCCTTGTCCTTTGTGTTGACCGTAAAGTGAATAACTCAACACCAGGTTCACTATATGGACCCTTTATATATTTGCACATGTTGATCATATCCCCCCTTTAATCGCCTCTTCTCAAGAGTGAATAAATTCAGTTCCTCTAAGCTTTCCTCGTAGCTGAGCTCCTCCATGCCTCTTATCAGTTTGGTTGCCCTTCTCTGCACTTTCTCCAGTTCCCCAATATCCTTTTTGAGAACTGGGGCCCAAAACTGAACTGCATATTCCAGATGAGGTCTTACTAATGATTTGTACAGGGGTAAAAATAATTCTCTCTCTCTGGCGTCCATACCTCTTTTAATACAAGAAAGGACTTTGCTCGCTTTGGAAATTGCAGCTTGGCATTGCATGCCATTATTGAGCTTATGATCTACCAAAACCCCCAGATCCTTCTCCACTATGGATCCCCCCAGTTGTACTCCCCCTAGTATGTATTCATGCAGAACTTTATGTAGCGCCCCCTTACTTTTCAGTGCGGGCGTTACGCTAGAGTAAGTGGGGAATGGGAGGATTAGTTTACTCCCATTCACAGTTTATGGAAATTTAGGCTTTTGCCAATTTTCAGAATTTGTCCTGTGGGTCAGTCTGTGCTCCGGGGGTGCGTTATCCCCCCCCCCCCGGGCCGCAGCTGGCGCTAGAAGGGTTCTGACAGACCCACCTTCTCCCAGCAGCCAATCAGAGGAGTTCTTCCCTCGTTGGGCATGCTGGGAGGGGGATATATCTGGGCAACCGCCTTTTGGCCGTTCTGTTCTGTGCGGGGCCCGAGTTCCAGGTGCGGCATCCACCTTCAGGGTGCGCGCATCCATGGGCCCTGCCACCGTGGCCTGCTTTACTGGGGTGATGCACCATGCAGAGCCTCATCCTAACTTAGAGAGGGGCCCCAGCGACTGGCTGGGTCCCAACCTTCTGCAGAGAGGATCCTAAGCCGGGAGCTGTGCGATGGGTGATTGGCTCAGGAAAACATAGAATCAGAGCTTGTCCAGGAGGCCTAGATGAACCATCGGGGATCCAGTCACCACACTGCATGACAGGTATGCTCAAGCTGTCAGTGGGTGACACTATCTGAACTTACTGGGAGGATTCGCAAAAATCTAATTTCACATATCTCAAATTGTTAAGCCTGTGTCAGAGGCCTGTTCCTCCCAGTGATACTTAAGTGGCGCTCCGGCTGCCAGGCCTATGATAGACGCCTGTCCGGGGGTACTTTACCCACCCTGATTGTGGTGGCGACGAATTGGGTTACATTATTGCTGAGAGCAGGCTTGCTCTCTTTCATATCCAAGGCCTGATACTAAAGTTTCTCTACGCTCATCAACTATTCTCTATAGTGTGTCATGTTGATGTTGGCCATGTTAGGCCTTGGAATAAAGCATTGAAAACTCAATTGACGTCTGGACACTTGCTCTTTATTCACACTCACAGCTATCACCCCTAGACCAAGTCAAGAAGGTAACTTAAATAGGCCAATCCCAAACTAAACAGCGGCTCATTCGGGGGTGAGCGCTACATTTACATTTATCAACATTAAACCTCATCTGCCACACAGTTGCCCAATTAGACAGAGCATTGAGGTTGGCTTGTAAATTGGAGACATCCTGTAAGGACGTTATTCCACTGCATAGCTTGGTGTCATCTGCAAAGACAGAAATTTTACTTTTGATCTCAAACCCAATATCATTTATAAAGATATTAAAAAGTAAGGGTCCCAACACTGAACCTTGGGGTACACCACTGATAACCTTGGACCATTCAGAGTAAGAATCATTAACCACTACTCTCTGAATTCTGTCTTTAAGTCAGTTTGCTATCCATTTACAAACTGATATTTACAATCCTGTTGACTTTACCTTACACATGAGCTGTGTGTGCGGAACTGTATCGAACGCTTTTGCAAAATCCAAGTATACCATGTCCACTGCCACCCCTCTGTCCAAGGTTTTACTTACTTCTTCATAAAAAGAAATCAGGTTTGTCTGACAACTTCTGTCTTTCGTGAATCCATGTGGTCTTTTATTAATCTCTCCAGTATCTTCCCAACTATAGAAGTTAAACTAACAGGTCTATAGTTACTTGGTATGTAATATTTATTATTCATTAACCACTTAGGCCGCGTACACACGATCAGTCCATCCGATGAGAACGGTCCGAAGGAACCTGACTGATGGTCCATCGCGCCTACACACCATCGGTTAAAAAACGATCGTGTCAGAACGCAGTGACGTAAAACACAACGACGTGCTGAAAAAACGAAGTTCAATGCTTCCAAGCATGCGTCGACTTGATTTTGAGCATGTGCAGGTTTTTAACCGATGCTTTTGCATACTAACGATCGGTTTTGACCTTTCGGTTAGGCATCCATCGGTTCAATTTTAAAGCAAGTTCTCATTTTTTGGACCGAAGGTTAACTGACCGATGGAGCCCACACACGATCGGTTTGGACCGATGAAAAGGTCCTTCAGTCCGTTTTCATCGGTTTTGACCGATCGTGTGTACACGGCCTAAAGGACCTTGGCTGTTTTCAGATTTGGCGTTTACAAAACGAAAACAGTTTTTTTTGCTAGAAAATTACTTAAAACCCCCAAACATTCTATATTTTTTTTCTAACACCCTAGAGAATAAAATGGCGGTCATTGCAATACTTTTTGTCGCACCGTATTTGCGCAGCGGTCTTACAAGCGTACTTTTTTTTGGAAAAAAAATCACTTTTTTTAATTAAAAAATAAGACAACAGTAAAGTTAGCCCAATTTTTTTTATATATTGTGAAGGATAATGTTACGCCTAGTAAAATTATACCGAACATGTCATGCTTCAAAATTGCGCCCGCTCGTGGAATGGCGTCAAACTTTTACCCTTAAAAATCTCCATAGGCGACGTTTAAAAAATTCTATAGGTTGCATCTTTTGAGCTACAGAGAAGGTCTAGGGCTAGAATTATTTCTCTCGCTCTAACAATCGTGGTGATACCTCACTTGTGTGGTTTGAACACCGTTTTCATATGCGGGCGCTACTCACGTGTGCGTTTGCTTCTGCGCTTTAAAAAAAAAAATTTTTGTTTTCTTATTTATTTTTATTTTATAAATTTTTACACTGAAAAAATAAATGGATCATTGTAAACATCCCTTGTAATAGAAAAAAGCATGACAGGTCCTCTTAAATATGAGATCTGGGGTCAAAAAGACCTCAGATCTCATATTTAGACTTACATGCAAAAAAATAAAAATGTGTCATTTGAAAAAATGACAACAAGAAAATATTGCTTTAAGAAGCATGGGCGGAAGTGACGTTTTGACGTCACTTACGCCCTGCTATGCTATGGGGACGGGTGGGGCCATCTTGCCCTCACTTGCATCCACAGCAAGCAGGAGACAGCACCCGATCACCTCCGCCGCTGCCGACGGCTCCGGTAAGCGGTGGAGGGCGCGGGAAAATCAGTCACAGAGACCACCGTTATCGTTTACAGGGCCGCTCAAGGAAAAGATGGGTCTCTCGGTTGTGGCAGCAGCTGCTGCCATTACCGAGATATCCATCTTTAAAAACAGGACGTATATGTACATGAGCGGGTCCTTAAGTGGTTAAACAACAATGTAGGACCATTAAGCCCCGGACCATTTTTCTGGTCAAAGACTAGGTCACTTTTTGCAATTCGGCACTGTGCCGCTTTAACTGACAATTGCGTGGCCGTGTGATGTGGCTCCCAAACAAAATTAACGTCCTTTTTTTTCCCACAAATAGCGCTTTCTTTTGGTGGTAGTTGATCACCTCTGCGGTTTTTATTTTTTGCGCTATAAACAAAAATAGAGTGACAATTTTGAAAAAAAAATCGATATTTTTTACTTTTTGCTATAATAAATATCCCCAAAAATAAAATACATAAAAAATACATTTTTTTCCTCAGTTTAGGCCAATACGTATTCTTCTACATATTTTTAATAAAAAACAAAATCGCAATAAGCGTTTATTGATCGGTTTGCGCAAAAGTTATAGCGTTTACAAAATAGGGGATAGTTTTATGGCATTGTTATTAATAAAACATGTTTACTAGTAATGGCAGCGATCAGCGATTTTTATCGTGACTGCGACATTATGGCAGACACATCGGACATTTTTGACACATTTTTGGGGGCCATTGTTATTTTTACAGCCATCAGTACTGTAAAAATGCACTGATTACTGTGAAAATTACACTGGCAGGTGGCGCTGTAGGGGTTAAGTGTGCCCTAGGGAGTGCTTCTAACTGTAGGGGGGATGGACTGTGTGTGACACGACAGTGATAACTGCTTTCGATTACAGGAAGCTGTGTTCACTGTCCTGTCACTATGAAGACTGGTGAAATGCTTGTTTACATAAGCATTTCTCTCTTCTTCCTCACCATGACACGATCGTGGGTATGCCCGTTAGGCATGTGCATTTCGTTTCGTTCCAAATCAAAAATTCGGACAAATTTTTCATTATTCGGACATTCGGATACATACGAATTCCCGAATTGCAATATTAACGAATTTACCGAATCCGAACGAACGTTTTCGATTCCGAATCGAAAACCTGCGGACGAAATTCGATCGGAATTTGAAAAAAAAATTATATTCGAATCGAATTCGAAAACAATTTCTATTCGAAAAGAGACTATTTGTTTTCGAATCCGGTCGAAATATTTTTGAATTCGACCAGATTTTTCGAAATTCAGTCAAAAACTAACGAATTCCGAAAACGGTCGAAATTTTTTCGAATTCGACCGGAATTTTTTAAATTTGGTCGAAAACTAACGAATTCCGAAAACGAATTTAACACATGTAACAAATCTAACTTAACGAAATTAATTAAATAACGAATTAAAACAAAACAAATTTTTCCCTTTTGCACATGCCTAATGCCCGTGGACATCGAGTTCGCATTCACAATGACGCTTCTTAAAGGGGACGTATATATAGGTCCTTTTGCCTGCCCGTGACAGTCTGCCGGCGGTCGGCATTTGGTTAAAGACCCAGGGCAAATAAATTGGTTGTATATCTTTTCTATACCCACTGTATCTTGAGTGGACTAATTGAATTTATATACCAAGGATCATTTAAAAAACATCCAAAAATGTAATGCATAATAGCGATCCAAAAAGCAACGTTTCGAGGTCACGCAGGACCTCTTCGTCAGGCAAAAGACGAAGAGGTCCTGCGTGACCTTGAAACGTTGCTTTTTGGATCGGTATTATGCATTAAATTTTTGGACGTTTTTTAAATGATCCTTGGTGTGCTGGCGAATATGTGTACATGATTTGCTTTCCGGTTCCCAGCTGGTGATCGTTTCAGCACCCTTTTACTTATTGGCCATTTTCCTGGAAGGTGTGCAGTTGGAATATTTTGTGACTGTATAATTGAATTTATATTCTCACAAAATGGACCTATTTTTCTGAATTGTGAAAGCAGGTTAGGGAATCTGTCTGAACTACATTTAACCAATTGCATTTAGGAGAATTTGTGAAAAAAGAGCCTCTCTTTAACATGACTATATGCCATTTCAACTCTTGATATACTCATTGAAAAATGGCTATATTTAAAAAAGTGATAGAGAGAATGGGAAAGAAAAGGACTAAACTTGCTCTTAAAACTGAAATGATGAAAAATAAAATCATAATATACCAGACAAGTGTAATGTATTTTACACTCCCCCATGGTTTGTTGATATGTCCTACATAAAATATCTCATAAAACTTTTATATTGCTTTCATCTGGCTTTTTTTATACATAGGTGATCTGCCTAGTAGCAGTGAATAATGAATCTTACTCACAGACTACTGATGACTGTATAGCATCTAGTTCATCTAAGGTCACTGCTGTGACATGACCATTCATTTTTGGTTTTATTCTGCTTCAGTAAAATGCTTCAGGACCCTTACATAGAATGTGTTTACATTAATCCAGTGCCGGCCATAAATCTGAACCTTCCTGGCATTGGCACATTCATAAATCACTTCTCTTGGAGCAGTTTTGCTGTGCACTACCTTTTACATCATGACAGAACTGGTGCAACCTTTAGTTTAACAGAGAAGACAGAGCCAAGTATTTTCTGAGTTTATCAAGTGCATCTAAAACAAGTTTCTTTTCAACTGACTAAAAAGTGTTACACAATGAAAAGAAATGTGCAATGATTAACAGAGAGAAAATCTGATGCCGCGTACACACGACCGTTTTTTTTTTCATGTCATGGAAAAAAACAAAGTTTTTCTTGACGCGATTCCTCTCAAGCCTGCCTTGCATACACACGATCGTGATAAAAAATGCTTGAGCAAAGCGCGGTGACGTACAACACGTACAACGGCACTATAAAGGGGAAGTTCCATTTGAATGGCGCCACCCTTTGGGCTGATTATGCTAATTTCCTGTCTCATAACTTGCTTCTGAGCATGCACGTTTTTTTCCCCGTCAAAGAGTACACACGACCGTTTTTCACGACGAGAAAAACAACAACGTAAAAAACGACGAGAAAAAATAGATCAGGTTCTAAATTTTTAATGGCCATTTTTTCTCATCAAGAAAAATGCTCTGGAGCCTACACATGAACGTTTTTCACGACCAATTTAAAAAATGCAGTTTTTCTCGTCATGCGGAATTACATTTTTAGGAGACATACTTAGTAATTTTTCTGTATATGAAAGACCAAAGCAACATTTGGGGTCGATTTACTGAAGACAAATAGTCTGTGCACTGCAGTTGCTCTAGATCTTAAGGGAAGATGCAAGGAAAACAAAAAAACAGCATTTTTGATTGGATGATATAAATCCCTCATTTCAGATCTAGCGCAACTGCACTTGCAGTGCACAGTAAATTAACCTAATTGTCTTTTGTTTTCTTTCTATAATATATGATGTGAGGCTTTCATCATTAAAAATAGGTACAATTGCCTATACAAAAAGTCAGACATACAATTTTCCAAATCCCAAGTAGGTAGATTCACAAAGAGTTAGGCCGGCTTATCAGTAGATACGCAGACCTAACTCTGAATCTACGCCGGCGTTTGTTTAAGTGTATTCTCTAACAGAGATACACTTAAACATATCTAAGATAGGACGGCTTGTGCCGTCCTATCTTAGATTGCAATGTTTTGGCTGACCGCTAGGTGGCGCTTCCATTGTGGCTGGCATAGATTATGTAAATGAGCATTTACGACGATTCCCGAACGAACGCGAGCCCGTTTCCGTAAGGCCTTAGGCGGCCTAAAGTTATTCCACCTATGAGGTGGAATAACAATGTTAAAGTATGGCCGCCGTTCCCGCCGCGAGGTTCGAATTTTTTACGTTGTTTGCGTAAGTCGTCCGCGAATCGGGAGTTACGTCGTTTACATCCACGTCGAAATCAATAGGCCTGTACGGCCTACTTAGCCGCAATGCGCACTGGGAAATGTAGTCGTCCGGCACATGCGCAGTGTCAAAAAACTTCAAAAAACGTGAGGTCAAGCCTCATTTCCATACAACACGCCCCCCTCCAAGTCATTTGAATTAGGCGCCCTTACGCCCGCTCGTTTTAGGCTACACCGCCGTAGATTAGCAGGTAAGTAGATTGTGAATCACTACTAGCCTAACTAATTTACGGCGGTGTAGCCTAAAAAAGCTAGGCTAGGCCGCCCTAAATTTAGGCCAATGTATGTGAATCTACCTAAAAGTTCCTCCCCCTCTTAAAGTTCATAATCAAAAAAAAGATCATCAACACTTCCAATATGTGTTCTTTAAATCATCCATTATAATTTACAGCAAAGTAAAAAAAAAACAACCAGCTATTTTTATGTTCCATGTATTGATCCACAGCCAAACATTATCAGCTTCCAAACAGCATCCAGTTCATTTTACTTCTGTTACAGAACTTAAAATCAAACTGACTGAAAATCATACATACGACTGATGTAAGCTGAACAGTGCTGTTATTTTGCATTCTTCAAATTGCATTACGAACTCTTCTGCCGCGTACAAAGGATCAGATTTTCCATCGAAAAAACCTTGGATAGTTTTGCCGACGGAATTCCGCTCAAGCTTGGCTTGCATACACACGGTCACACAAAAGTTCTCTGAACTTTCGTCCATCAAGAACCCAGTGATGTACAACACTACGACGAGCCAAGAAAATGAAGTTCAATGCTTCTGAACATGCGTTGAATTGTTTCCGAGCATGCCTCAAAATTTTGCTCATCGGAATTGCTACAGACGATCGGATAGGGATTTTTTTCGTCGAACAATTTGAGAACCAGCTCTCAATCTTTTGGTGGTGGAAATTCCGACAGCAAAAGTGTGATGGAGCATACACAATTTCCGTTCAAAAGCTTGCATCGGACTTTTGCTGTCGGAATTTCTGATAGTGTGTATGGGGCATTAGAAAGGTGTCATGTATCTGCTTCTTAAACATTGTTTTATCCTTGACCATGACATATTCACACATCTCAGTGATGGAGGTCACCTGGCCTTAGAATTCAAAAGTAATGGGTATTATACCTGCCTGGTGAATAATATATTCAATAATAATAGAAATATAAGCATAAGATAAACAATAAAAGTTAGTTCATGGCAATATTAATTATTGAATTGTGGAAGGATCAGATGATGAATCGCATGTTAATGCGAACTTTAGAAGATACCTGCAGCCAATAGATCTTTGGAAAGGGGTCTGATAGGCTGTTGAATCCTGGGGCTTCCAGACATGATTGATTGCTGTGCAAATAAACTTTAAGTGAGAAAGACTTCCAATAAATAAATATTTTACACCTCAAAAAAATCTTAAGCTTAAGTCCATCTTCATATTTTTCAGGGAGAATCAGTATTTACCTAGTTGTGGTTGTCAGCTTTATTAGATCTTACTACCAGCAGCTTCAGAAAGGAATACAACAAAAAAAAACATGTATTCTACTGTAGGGGCGTTGCTAGGTGGCAAAAAGACCAAAGGCTTCAGCCCGAAGTCCGAGACCGGCACCTGGGGGGGGGTGTTGTGTGGGGGGGGGTAAGCTCACTTGCTGGTTGCTGCCTGGCTTACCAGTGCCCATCAATGCTGATCACTAAACTCACTTACCTGACCAGTCTTCAGGTGACCTCCTCCTGCAGCTCAGCCATAATGTGCGGCGCGCCCATCACAGTAGACAGTAGGGATGAGCCGAACACCCCTCGGTTTGTTCTTAGAAGCTAACAACATGATCATTGAGGAGGAATAGGATCGTCACACAGCATAACAGGATAGTCACTCAGCATCAGCATAGGCAGTCTTCAAGGGATCTCACATTCATAGTAAAATTAATCAGTTACATCAGCATCAGGTGCTTGGTAGCTGGTGATCCAAGACTGATTCATTTTTATGAAGGTGAGTCGATCTACTGAGTCTGTGGACAGGCACACTCTGTGATGAGTTACACAGCCTCCAGCAGCACTAAATGTGCATTCAGAAAGAACACTGGATGCAGGATAGGCCAGTAGCTCAGTTGCATATTGTGCAAGCTCTGGCCAATGATCCATCCTTAAGACCCAGTTACCCAGTGGATTTTCGGTTGGAAAGATCCCCAAGTCTGATCTTGCCCCTAGGTATTTCTGCACCATGAAAATCAGACGCTGGAGACTCCTTCTGTGACTGACCAAAGCCTCAGCCACACGTTGTCCAGGAGGACCAGGAAATTGTAACCTCCCAGTCTCTGAAAACGCATTGGACAAACCTTTCTGCAAGGCCTCCCGAAGATGTTTCATCCTCTGCCCCCTCTGCGAAGGCTGGATAAGTTCTGCAACCTTACCCTTGTAACGTGGATCAAGAAGGGTTGCCAGCCAGTAATGATCCCTCTCCTTGATTCCACGAATCCGAGGGTCAGGCTTTGCAGGATCAGGGAGGCCATGCAGCGTAGGTTTGCTGAGGCATTCGATCCAGAGTCCTCTGGGTCACTAAGGATGACATGATCTGCAGCCACCTCCTCCCAGCCAAGTACAAGCCCATGGGTTTCTGAGGACTGAAAATGATCCCTTGAAGACTGCTGCTGATGCTGAGTGCTAGGCTTCACCTCCATGCTGACACAATCCTCAATCCTCCTCCTGTGTGATCGGCGGGCCCGCAGGAATACTGTCTGGATAAAGGGGGGCCTTGAGAGGTAAGGAAGTCCTCCACTTCCTCCCTCGGTTCTGCCTCAAGTGCCCTGTCCATTATTCCATGCAGCGTGTGCTCCAAACAGGAAGACAAGAGGGACAGTATCACTGATGCATGCACTGTCACTGCTCACCATCCTCGTGGCCTCCTCAAATGGTGACAAAACAGTGCATGCATCCTTGATCAGTAGCCACTGGCGTGGCAAAAAAAGCCAAGCTCCCCTGACCCTATCCTGGTGCCATACTCACACAGGTACTCATTGATGGCCCTCTGCTGCGTGTGCAGCCGCTGCAGCATTCCCAATGTTGAGTTCCATCTGGTGGGCATGTCACAGATGAGGCGGTTCTTGGGCAGGTTGCATTCCTTTTGAAGGTCAGCCAGCGGAGTACTGGCATTATATGACCAGAGGAAGTACCTGCACAAGAACCGCTGCACCACAAAATTAAGGACGTGAGCCAAACAGGGAACATGGGTCAAGTGTCCCTGTTGGAGGGCGGGGAGGAGGTTGGTGCCATTGTCGCAAACCACCATTCCTGGCTGAAGCTGGTGTCGCGTCAACCACCTCTGAGCCTGCCCCTACAAAGCTGACAGAATCTCTGCCCCAGTGTGGCTCCTGTCCCCTAAGCAGACCAACTCAAGCACTGCATGGCATCTTTTTGCCTGAGTGCTTGCGTAGCCCCTTAAATGCTTACGGAGCACTGCTGGTTCTGAGGAAAAGTTGGCAGAGGAAGAGGCCATAGAGGAAGAAGAGGAGGGGGTGGAGGAGAGAACTGTGGCAGAATCACCACTACTAGCACTTTGAAGGCATGGTGGTGGAACAAGCTCCAACAATGCTGCACCCTGTCCTGCATCCTTACCAACTGCCAGTAGAGTTACCCAGTGCGCCGTAAAAGAAAGGTAACGTCCCTGTCCATGCCTGCTGGACCATGAGTCAGCGGTAATATGCACCTTACCGCTGACCGCCCTGTCCAACAAGGCCAAGACATTGCCTTCCACATGCCGGTAGAGAGCCAAAATGGCCTTCTGAGAAAAAAATGGCGTTTGGGAACCTGCCACTGAGGTACCGCACATTCCACAAATTTCGCGAAAGGGGGCAGAGTCTACCAGCTGAAAAGACAGCAGTTGGAGTGCTAGCAATTTAGACAAACTAGCATTCAGACGCTGAGCATGTGGATGGCTGGGACCGAATTTCCTTTGATGGTTTAGCAACTGGGGTAGGAAAATGTGCCTGCTACAATCAGATTTAGGTGTACCGCTAGCAGATTGCCCACAAGTGCTTAGGACACCAAATTATCACATGCATTTCTTTCAGTGCAGGTTTCTGAGAAGACTGAAGGTATAGTGAGGTTGGAGATCCCAGCTGATCAGGAGCAAGGAGCGGTTCGCCTTGTTCTTTGGTGTGGGTCTTTTAAGTACTGTTGCCAACGGACTGCATGGGAGGTCGACATGGATTGCTTTGTTATCCACTCTACCAACTCTTCTGCATGTTGTGGCTCAACATGACCAGCTGCCAAAAAAAAAGACAAGCGTGCCCCACTGCCACGTGCTGAGGATGCACCGTGTCCACGACCAGCACTGTTGGCTGTAGACACAGAGCCTGCTTGCCCTCTTTTAGTGGCCTGTGAGCGTCTGCCTCTCCTTGTTGGCCTTCCAGACATGCTGTAAAAATAAATTAGCAAAACACCGCTTGAAGTTTACTAGAAAAAGTACACCAGGAATGGCCTGCAGTCAGATATAGGCTTGGCTAGACTAGAATGCAGTGGATATATATATGTAGGAGGCTGTATATATATTTAATTCACTGCAGATCACTGAATCATCTACCTGCCTGCCTGAAAGTGTATTTGAACACGTATACCAGGAATAGCCTACAGTCATATATAGGCTTGGCTAGAGTAGAATGCAGTGGATATATATATATACAGTACAGACCAAAAGTTTGGACACACCTTCTCATTCAAAGAGTTTTCTTTATTTTCATGACTATGAAAATTGTAGATTCACACTGAAGGCATCAAAACTAAATATAAAAATAAATAAAATATATTTCATATTCTAGGTTCTTCAAAGTAGCCACCTTTTGCTTTGATTACTGCTTGGCACACTCTTGGCATTCTCTTGATGAGCTTCAAGAGGTAGTCACCTGGCGCAGCACCCCATCACTCTCCTTCTTGGTCAAATAGCCCTTACACAGCCTGGAGGTGTGTTTGGGGTCATTGTCCTGTTGAAAAATAAATGATGGTCCAACTAAACGCAAACCGGATGGAATAGCATGCCGCTGCAAGATGCTGTGGTAGCCATGCTGGTTCAGTATGCGCGGTGGTTCCCCTAAAAATAAAATGTTGACATCGCATTTAGCAAATAAATTACAGTTAGAATCGGGTTGTTTTATTTAAAAAATACCTCCGTACGTATCGTTTCCATTAGTCGGTCCCACCGCCACTTCCGGGTACGATGCAGGTGGTGGGCGTTCCTAATTGATTGACAGGCATCCGAACGACGCATCCATCGCGTCACGATATGCCGAAAAAAGCCGAACGTCGGTGCGGCTCTATACGGCGCATGCGCACCGACGTTCGGCTTTTTTCGGCATCTCGTGACGCGATGGATGCGTCGTTCGGATGCCTGTCAATCAATTAGGAACGCCCACCGCCTGCATCGTACCCGGAAGTGGCGGTGGGACCGACTAATGGAAACGATACGTACGGAGGTATTTTTTAAATAAAACAACCCGATTCTAACTGTAATTTATTTGCTAAATGCGATGTCAACATTTTATTTTTAGGGGAACCACCGCTTTAAATCCCCAACAGTGTCACCAGCAAAGCACCCCCACACCATAACACCTCCTCCTCCATGCTTCACGGTGGGAACCAGGCATGTAGAGTCCATCCGTTCACCTTTTCTGCGTCGCACAAAGACACGGGGGGTTGGAACCAAAGATCTCAAGTTTGGACTCATCAGACCAAAGCACAGATTTCCACTGGTCTAATGTCCATTCCTTGTGTTCTTTAGCCCAAATAAGTCTCTTCTGCTTGTTGCCTTTCTTTAGCAGTGGTTTCCTAGCAGATATTCTACCATGAAGGCCTGATTCACACAGTCTCCTCTTAACAGTTCTAGAGATGTGTCTGCTGCAAAATGTGGCTAATTTGAAGAACCTAGAATATGAAATATATTTTCAGTTGTTTCACACTTTTTTGTTATGTATAATTTCACATAGTTTTGATGCCTTCAGTGTGAATCTACAATTTTCATAGTCATGAAAATAAAGAAAACTCTTTGATTGAGAAGGTGTGTCCAAACTTTTGGTCTGTACTGTATATATGTAGGAGATAGGGATGAGCTTTATGTTCGACTCGAACATTCGCTGTTCGCCCGTTCGCCGAATATCGAACAATTTGGGGTGTTCGTGGCAAATTCGAAAGCCGCGGAACACCCTTTAAAAGTCTATGGGAGAAATCAAAAGTGCTAATTTTAAAGGTTAATATGCAAGTTATTATCATAAAAAGTGTTTGGGGACCTAGGTCCTGCTCCAGGGGACATGTATCAATGCAAAAAAAGTTTTAAAAACTGAAGTTTTTTTCGGGAGCAGTGATTTTAATAATGCTTAAAGTGAAACAATAAAAGTAAAATATTCCTTTAAATTTCGTACCTGGGGGGTGTCTATGGTATGCCTGTAAAATAGCGCATGTTTCCCATGCTTAGAAAAGTCCCTGCACAAAATGACATTTCTTAAAAAGGAAAAAAAGTTATTTAAAACTACTCGTGGCTATAATGAATTGTCGGGTCCCGGCAATATAGATAAAAGTCATTGAAAAAAACGACATGGGTTTCCCCCCCAGTGCATTACCAGGCCCTTTGGGTCTGGTATGAATATTAAGGGGAACACAGAACCAAAAAAAAATATCCATTACCAGGCCTGGTATGGATATTAAGGGGAACCCTGCGTCAATGTTTTTAAAATGAAATGGAGTGGGGTTCCCCCAAAAATCCATACCAGAGCCTTATCCGAGCACGCAACCTGGCAGGCCACAGGAAAAGAGGGGGTATGACAGAGCGCCCCCCTCCTGAACCGTACCAGGCCACATGCCCTCAACATGGGGAGGATGACCCATGTTGATGGGGAGAAGGGCCTTATCCCCACAACCCTTACCCGGTGGTTATGGGGGCCTGCGGGCGGGGGGCTTATTGGAATCTGGAAGCCCCCTTTAACAAAGGGAACCCCCAGATGTGAATTGGTAACGGTAACATATTAAATGACTTTGTTTCCTTTAGAAATTTAATTTTGTGCAGGGACTTTTCTAATCACGGGAAACATGCGCTACTTTACAGGCATACTATAGACACCCTCCATGTACGAAATTTAAAGGAATATTTCACTTTTATTGTTTCACTTTAAGCATTATTAACCACTTCCATACAGGGCACTTATACACCTTCCTGCCCAGACCAATTTTTAGCTTTCAGCGCTGTTGTACTTTGAATGACAATTGTGCGTTCATGCTACACTGTACCCAAACTAAATTTTGTATCATTTTGTTCCCACAAATAGAGCTTTCTTTTGGTGGTATTTGATTACCTCTGCGATTTTTATTTTTTTGCAAAAAAAAATGACTGAAAATGTTCTCTTTCACGGATGGGCACTGATGGTACTGCACTGACGGGCACTGATAATGCGGCACTGATGGGCACTGATGAGGTGGCACTGATGTGGTGGCATTGATGGGCACTAATATGCGGCACTGATAGGCGGCATGGTTGGGCACGGATAGGCAGCATAGATGGGCACGGATAGGCGGCATAGATGGGCACGGATAGGTGGCATGTATGGGCACTGATAGGCGGCATGGATGGGTACTGATAGGCGGCATGGATAGGCACTGATAGAAGGCATGGATGGGCACTGATAGGTGGCATGGATGGGCACTGATAGGTGGCACGGATGGGCATAGATGGGCACTGATAGGTGGCACTAACATACTAATGTATGTGTTGTACTAATGGATGCCAATCAGTGCCAAACAATAATGCCTGCCAATCAGTGATGCCCATTGTGGGCACTGATTGGCATCCATTGTGGGCACTGATTGGCATCCATAATTGTGATTGTCATCCCTGGTGGTCTAGGGTGGCATACCTGTGGTGGGCATCCCTGGTGGTCTAGTGGCATCCTTGGTGGTCCAGTGTGGGCATCCTTGGGGGGGCTGTGCTGATAATCGATCAGCAAGAACCCCCCTTGTCAGAGGAGCAGCTGATCGGCTCTCCTCTACTCGCGTCTGACAGACAATAACTTGCATATTAACTAGGGCTGTGGAAATTAAAGATTAATTCCTCGATTAAGCGTTAATTTTTTTGATCAATCAACATTTTTTTGATTGGTATTAGTGGTGCAACGGATCGTAAATGATGCATGATCCGAATGGGTCACCATATGCGGATCGGCACACCACGTGATCCACGGCACTCCACTGCTGCCTCCACAGACATCTCCCCACTGTAATATCCACAGACATCTCCCCCACTGTAATATCCACAGACATCTCCCCCACTGTAATACCCACAGACATCTCCCCACTGTAATATCCACAGACATCTCCCCACTGTAATCCACAGACATCTCTCCACTGTAATATGGTCCACATCTCCCCCACTGTATAGGAAGATTAGTGCTTGCTTAGTCTTACCAGAGAAGCCCACGGAACACGAGCAGTTGAGGCCGGGTGATGACGTCAGCGCGCCGCTCTAGGCTCACCCAGGCCCGCCACCGGGTGGACCAAGATGGCCGCCTCTCCGGGAGCTGGGCCGAAGCCGCAGCATTTCCTATGGCCGAGGCAGCAGCGGAGTTCCGCGGATCACGTGGTGTGCCGAGCCGCATATGGTGACCCGTTCGGATCATGGATCATTTACGATACGTTGCACCACTAGTTTCGCTTAAAAGAATTTTGATCGATCAAAACATTTTTGATTGATCAAAAAAAATTAACGATTAATCGAGGAATTAATCTTTAATTTCCACAGACCTAATATATACACACACACTAAATACACTGCAGCTCACTGGATAATCTGCCTGCCTGCTCAATCTAAATTACACTCTCTCTCTCATTTAATGCCAGCGACACACTTCACAGTGCCGATGTGCAGGCGGCCTTATATAGTATGGGGCGTGACCTTAACCCCCTGAGCCATAATTGGCCAAAGGCCAATTATGGCTCTCTTTGCTGAGGGCGCTGTGATTGACCAAAGCATGTGGGTCATAGTACATGCTTGGCCAATCATCAGACAGCAATGCACTGCGATGTTGCAGTGCATTATGGTGAGTGACGCGCCGCTCGAATTTGGCGTGAACGCCCCATAATGTTTGAATTTTCGACGAATGGGTGACCCGAACATAAAGCTTATCCCTAGTAGACAGCAGGCAGCTAGAGCCATGACAGGAGAGGAAAGCCGAGCAGGGATCTTCTCATAGTGACGCGGCCACATTGGAATTCCCACCTTCTAGAACCTGCAGCACCCATGATGAACGTCACATGTCCAGCGGTCCCAGCATTGGACCAGTGGGACGTCCATCATAGGAGCTGCAGGCTCCAGAAGGCGGGACCTGCTATGTCACTCGTACGCGCTCGGGGTCAGATCGTTCCCCGCTCGGGTCCCGGGCTAATAATAGAATTGTGAATGCCCGAGACCCAGGGCTTTTTGGGAACCCACTCGGGGCTCCAGGCCACCTCAGCCTCCCTATAGGGAGCTGCATCACCTGTCAACAGCAGAGATGAGGTCACAATGAACTCAACTTGTAAATATCAAAATAGGATCTCAAGATCCGCTAAATGTACAAGTAAAGTTGTTCTCAGATGTTGCCAACCTAACTGTATTGTACACCCATGCCTACTTAAATAAAGAGACGTTGGTTGTAACAAAAATGTTTCTACCTTATTAAAGCGGTGGTTCCCCTAAAAATAAAATGTTGACATCGCATTTAGCAAATAAATTACAGTTAGAATCGGCTTGTTTTATTTAAAAAATACCTCCGTACGTATCGTTTCCATTATTCGGTCCCACCGCCACTTCCGGGTACGATGCAGGCGGTGGGCGTTCCTAATTGATTGACAGGCATCCGAACGACGCATCCATCGCGTCACGAGATGCCGAAAAAAGCCGAACGTCGGTGCGCATGCGCCGTATAGAGCCGCACCGACGTTCGGCTTTTTTCGGCATCTCGTGACGCGATGGATGCGTCGTTCGGATGCCTGTCAATCAATTAGGAATGCCCACCGCCTGCATCGTACCCGGAAGTGGCGGTGGGACCGAATAATGGAAACGATACGTACGGAGGTATTTTTTAAATAAAACAAGCCGATTCTAACTGTAATTTATTTGCTAAATGCGATGTCAACATTTTATTTTTAGGGGAACCACCGCTTTAACTATTTATAAATTACAAACCTTGCTGAATATGTTGATGGCCAACTTTTGCTTTAAAACCTATTGTAAAGTAAATGTTATATCACAAGTCAAGGCTGAATTTTCATTATGAGTCTCATTAAGGCACTTTTATTTTCTGTGCCCTATAATCATGGTCCCAGGGTCCTAGAATATTCATGAATGTTTATTATGTAAATTTGAGGTGTTGGAGCACTTTATGTACAAGTCATGTAATCCATTTAGACATCAAATATGAGCGTTCTTGTTACATTTATTACCTTATCTTCATAGTACATCCAGAATAATCACTGCCAGATTTCCTGACCCTTCTGAACTGCAATTCTTTAAATTTACAGGAGAAGAACCGTTAACAGAGATATATTATTTAGACATGACCCTGATGGGATCAATTCAAGATAAGATCTTATAGGAAACCCATATCAAATAACTCTATATTGCATCCTTCCAGTTGCAATCCACAGAATATTAGTAGAGCTATCCCGAGGGGCCAGTTTATAAGAATAAAACGCAACTGCTCTACTCTTGAGGATTTGGATGCAGAAGCCAAAAACCTGGATCTAATGCCGCGTACACACAATCATTTTTCGGCTTGTAAAAAACAATGTTTTTCAGCCTCTAGAAAAAACTGCGTTTTTTCCAACTTCATCATTAAAACGACGTTGCCCCCACACGATCGTTAAAAAAAAATGCTCTAGCAAAGCGCGGTGACGTACAACACGTACGACGGCACTATAAAGGGGAAGTTCTATTCGGATGGCGCCACCCTTTGGGCTGCTTTAGCTGATTTCATGTTAGTAAAAGACGATTCGCTCTTTTCTGTCTGTTACAGTGTGATGAATGTGCTTACTCCATTACGAACGGTAGTTTTACCAGAACGAGCGCTCCCGTCTCATAACTTGCTTCTGAGCATGCGCAGGTTTTTCACGTTGTTTAAGCCCACACACTATCATTTTTTACAACCCGCAAAACGACATTGTTTAAAATGTCGTTAAAAAATGCAGCATGTTTGAATTTTGTTTTTTTTTCATTTTTCAGAACCCGAAAAATGATGTGAAGCCCACACACAATCGTTTTAAATGACATTTTTTTAAAAACTTCGTTTTTTACATGCCGAAAAATGATCGTGTGTACGCGGCATTAGATTCAAGGATCATGGCTAAGTGCATTATCTCTAGTCATTTACCTATTTTGCATGGTGATCCTGGCTACAAGACTGTCTTGGCACAAGGTGTCATCTATGTAGTCAGGAAAGCTCGGACCTTAGGCAACAGTATTTCTCCCAGTCTATTCACTTCAGAAAGATCAGGTCGGACTTGGTAACACACAACCATTTTTTTCAAATGCATTGTTCGTTGCAAAAATACAGGGGACACACATATAGTCAAGTCATGTTCCAATGGCAGTTCTTATGAGATAAGACAACTTGTAAACTGCCAAACAAAATATGTAGTATATATTATCACCTGTATTGAGTACATTAGTACAGGACTACTTCTGGGAATCGCTGATTCAGACGGTCGGCGCTGCGTTGATTAGGACGGTGCCAATGCTGGTATTAGCCGCCAATTTGGAATGCGATTTGACATGTCAAATCCTACCAATGTGAACCTAGGCTTAAAGCTGAAGTTTTTTTTACCTTTTTTTCTGTATTTCTTTGTGTTATACTTTTTGTTTGGAAATGCTTTCAGATACATTTTTGTTCAGCGAATATGTTGTTTCCGGCTCTCACACTCCATTGCTCTGCTGGCAATGCTGCATACCAGCTGCACCACTTAGAACAGGTTCCTTACACAGACTTGTAAAGTAGTGAAGGTTGCATTGTGTTTCAACCCCTCGTTCACATCGGGCCAATTTGACATGTCAAATTGCATTTCATATTGGAGCCTTTTGTCGGCAATGGTACCGTCCAAATCAGTGTGACACAGACTTTGTGTCGCCGCACCGATTCCCGAAAGTAGCACGACTTTTGGTGACTTCTGGGACGATTTCAATAGACATCTGTGTAAGAACCCACACAGATGTCTCTCAAATCATCCCTGAAGTCAGACTGAAATGCCGGTTTTAAATTGTGCGAGTTTAGCTGAACTGGCACGATTTCAAACCTGCATTCAGTGTGAACCTAGGCTCACACATAGTTTGGTTAATGAGTGCTAGTTACTACACAGTCATTTTATGGTGTGCTCACACTAGCAATTATAACCTAGCCTGAGCACAGTTCACCCCTTGGTCCAGTTCCTTTGAGTAGTATAAACTCCAACTGTGCCTGGAAAGAGGTGGCTTCAGGCACATGTGAATACAAACCATGCCTCCACACAAAACTCTCCATAGACCGCTATACACAGAAGCAGGGATCACTGTGGTTTGGTTGGCAGAGCTAATGATGCAAGGGTGCCAAGCAACACTTGCCTATAGCCCAGTGTGAATGCAAACCAGTGGGGGAGTGGGGAGGAGGCACAATGGAACTCAGGATTGGTTCAGTTCAGCTATGCTCAGTGTGGGTATACTCTTAAGCCCTGTACACACGATCGGTTTGACGGATGAAAACAGACCGATGCACTGTTTTCATCGGTCAAACTGATCGTGTGTGGGCCCCATAGGGTTGTTTTCCATCGGTTAAAAAAAAAAAACAGGGTTTAAATTTTTCCTATGGATAAAAAACCGAAAGAAAAAATAATCGTCTGTGTGGAAGTCCATCGGTCAAAAATCATGCTCAGAATCAAGTCGACGCATGCTCGGAAGCATTGAACTTCATTTTTCTCAGTACGTCATAGTGTTTTACGTCATGTTTTTGGACATGGTCAGATTTTTGACCGATGGTGTGTAGGCAAGACTGATGAAAGTGAGCTTCATCAGATATTTGACGAAAAAATCCATCGGATTAGATTCCATCAGATATCCGATCGTGTGTACAGGGCTTTAGACACTCTACACCACTACTATAATAGAAAAAGGGAGGTAGGACTCAGAATAAGAAGGTTGTGAATATTTTATGAGAAACTCAAAGTTTTACCCAGCCCTCACATTTCCTAGAACCTTCACAAGATGGATTTCAGCGGGTCTAAGGCTGGGTTCACACTACGGTTTTCCCGTCCGTCAGCCGCATACGATTTATATGAAAAACCGTATGTGGCTGAAACGGACGGGAACGTATGGAACCGCACATATGTGCGTTTTCCATTGACATTAATGTTAAAGGAAAACGTATGCGGTTGCCATACTGTTTTAAAAACGACCGCAAAACGTGGTTGAACACGGTTTTGCATACGTTTAAAAAACGTTTTGCCAGCAAATCGTACGCACCCGGATGCATCTGAGTGCATACGATTTGCAATGCATTGTCTATCTATACGTTTTCCCATCCGTGCCCGTACGTTTTCAATACTGAAATCGTATGCGGCTGACGGACGGGAAAACCGTAGTGTGAACCCAGCCTTACACAATGTTGTGACTTTTTAAAACCTGCCTCATTTAAAACATTTCCAGAAATACGTGAAAGTCATAAACTTCCGGCATCAGAAATTTTTCGCTATTTACAAATTAAAAATTTCTTTGCACCATATTTACAAGGTATAAATAAATTGAGTGACATGACGCAGTTTGAATGAATATGTAAACGAGATCCTCATTCAAGAGGACTCATTTCAATACTATATAGCCAACTAAGTACTAAGCTTACCGCAAAATTACCTACATATGCTGAAAAATGGATGAACGACCTTGGTTTCAATATAGATATATCTACCTGGAATAAAGTATGGTCAAATACTAAAACGTCCTCCCAAAATATACTTGCTATGGAAACAAATTATAAAGTTCTCATGTACTGGTATTTGGTTCCTGTTAGAATAGCAAAATGTGCTCCCCATTATTCCCCGCTTTGTTTTCGCGGCTGTGGTGATCCGGGAACACATTTACATATTTTCTGGGAGTGCCCTGTTACAAAAAATTACTGGAAAGAAATATTCCTCATGATTTCAGCAGTTTTCAAGAAATCCATTACTGATCCGACTACCGCACTCCTAAATTTAAAACCGGATTGTATTTCCTATGCTCAATTTAAACTGTTCCTACAAATCACCACAGCCGCAAAGCAAACCATCTCCAAAGCTTGGAAAACAGCTACGCTTCTAGTTTCTGAAACCAGAAATAGAGTACATCAAGCCATGCTCCACTCAAAATCAGAAGCCATAACCAATGATTCCATAGACATATATGAAACAATATGGAACCCATGGGTGACCTATACTATCTCATCTAACCCAGATGATTCTCTATTGAGACCTTGGTAGGATATTGTAAGCCAGTAACATTCTGGATACAGTCCCTCTATATTATTACTATCTCTATTATGTAACAATCCCGGAGCCTTTCCTCTATCCTGTACTGCCTTTCCTATCCTATTGTTTTCATCACTTTCCACTTTTTATACTCCACATTCTGTCCTTTTTCTTTCTTTTATCTCTCACTTCTTCAAATATATAGCTCAAGCTATCTCATTATATAAAATGGTAAATGTGAATATGTAAATACGATATCTAATTTTGCTCCTATTGTTTTAATATTTAACATGAATAAGATCCTTCTCCCCCCTATTTCGGCCAGTTTTTGAACCGATTCATTGCTAAAATTACAATTGCTCCATAGCTATAGTTCATATCATAATTATATCCGGTTCCATTTATATCACAATATTCTATAATATTTTATATGAGTTCAAATGCAATAGACTAACATGATTGGTTTGACTATAACCTGCTTTAATGATTCCTTTAATATTCCTCATAGGATCTACAAATATTTATTGGATTTGTCTATGTTTCAAATACTCTCTTATTACATGATACCATTTTTATTTCTCTGTAATCTTTTATTGTCAATTGTATCTACTATTTTCTCTTTACTTTAAACCCAATAAACGAATTTGACAAAAAAAAAAGAAGGTTGTGAATATCAATTTCTAAGGCCCCGTACAGACGACCGGATCTGTCCGTTGGGATTTATCCGCAGATCAGTTCCAGCAGACAAATCCGGTCGTGTGTACGGCCTGGGGGACATTTTTCGGCAGAGATTTCTCAAGCCGACGGTTTTCAAGCGGATAAAAATTTCTTAGCATGCTAAGAAATCTATCCGCTGGAAACCTGTCCGTTGGACTGATCCGGTCGTCTGTACAGACTCACCGGATAAGTCCAAGCGATCCCCATCCCTTGCATGCGTCAAAGTGATTCGACGCATGCGTGGAAGTATTTACCTTCCAGGGTCGCGCACGTCGCCGCATCATCGTCGCGGCGACGGCGCGGCACGTCACCGTGTATGTTTTCCGCTGGGATTTTGATCTGATGGTGTGTACAGCTCATCAGATCAAAATTGTGAGCAGAAATGTCCGCTGGAAATGGATATCCTCTCGTCTGTACGAGGCCTAAGACTTTAAATAGGCTTTAAATATAGGTAGGTAAAAAAACATGAATACATTGTGAAAGACCGGTAAAGTGTTATTTCAATTCAATGACTTGTCAGAAACAGCTGAGAAACATTTTAAGAAGAACTGAAAACAAGTTTTAAATATTCCCACTGGTCTGTAATGTAGAAGAATGTGAAAGTGCTTCTAGATGACTACTAGACATGTACTGCTTCAACAACAACAAAGAAAAAAAAAATCTATCCAGCTCAAAACTGAACTCCAGGCTGATACAAAACACAACTCAGTCTACTTATGTATTAATCAATAAATGTATTTACAGAACAGACAGATTCAAATACTTCAATGTATATCTTTATTTTAGCTCCCTGTTATACCTCTGCTGCAGCACTTAGATTGGGATGATCAGAAACGTTGTCATTTAAGACCTTTTGCATTGCCATGTACTTCCAGATAAACATTGTAAACATGCTTACAGGTCATCCCCTTGCTTTTCTAAACTACTGTACATTGCTTAAAGTAGAAGTCCACCCTAACACTAAAATCTCTAAATCTACTGGCAACCACAATCTAAGACTAACTTACTGTATCTAGCCTTGTAAAGAAGAAATCACTATACATACCTTTTTTGAAGCTGATCCAGTCTTCAGTGGTGGAAGCTATGCAGAGGAGACAGCCTACAACATAGAGACACATAGAGATCCAACTACTTTTAGCTGATCTCCTTGCATTGCAACTCTGCATTAGTCAGTGGTAAATGTGGTATACACTATATACAATCAGCCGACACTAGTTAGTTTCCACAATCCATTACTTAACTTCACAGTTCACACTTAAAATATGTTTTAAATTCAAATTGTAGCACTGACGTAAGTAATTTTTTCTTATTAAACTTTAAGAAAAATGTAGAAATTTAGTTTAACTTTAATTATAAAACGTATCTAGTATATTGACTGTAAGTCACTTTATAGTAGGCAAGTAGGCATCACTTTAGCAAGTCATGCAGACATACCAGAGTGTTTACATTTTCTGGAAGCAGACATGATCGCATTTTATTGACAATATACCCTAAAGAACTGAACAGTCATTCGCACGGAACAGATGTTGTCGATACACAAAGAATTGTCTGCACAAAACTGCTTAGGACAGGAAAACAATGGTTATTTTTGCCCCCTTCCCCTGATGGAGCCTGATGCATCCTCCTTCTCCACAGATGCAAAGGTACCAATGGGTGCAGTTTGCTCGCATGCAGCAGGGTAAGTCTCACTGTCCAAGCTGTCCGGTGACGTCACGAATTTTGATCGATTAAATAATTTTGATTGATCAAAAAAATTAAATATTAATCAAGGAATTAATCTTTAATTTCCCCAGCCCTACAATTTTTACATGCATACTAGGGAGAATTTAAACAGGAAGCAATTACCTAACCAGCATGTCTTGAGTGTGGGAGAAAACTGGAGAACCTAAAGAAAACCATGCAAGCACTGGAAGATCGTTTAAACTTCATGCAGATATTGCCCTGGCTGAAATTCAGACCAAGGACTGGGCTGCCCAATTGTCAACATATCTGAATTTAATAAAAATATACTTGAGAATTGCCTCATGCAAAGCACAACCTACATTATAATATTCAAAAGGCATCCCTTCTTTATTTCCTTCACAGATGAGAGATAGCTTCAGGATGTTAATATGTACTCATAAGGCTTCTGTAATGAAATATTCTGTTTATATACTTCCCCTGATGCAGTCAGGTATTAAGTAGAATATAAATATATCAAAAGAATCTTCAAGACAAAGGCTTCAATAGAATTTGGCACCTATTCTGGCACACGCATGGGAGTTAAAAGAATATCTGTGGGAGATAATCATAGCAAGTTATCACAAATGAGAAATAAAGTGGCTTAAAGCATGATTTAATTGGCCATGTTAAAATGACTCTCATCTAAACATGAATCAATATATATATATATATATATATATATATATATATATATATATATATATATATATATATATATATATATATATATATATTTTTTTTTTTTTTAATGTTTTAAATTTTTTTAATTTAATATAATACCCTCTGCCTGTCTATGGCATGAATATCCACTAGTGTCTCATCTGGGTTTTTTTTTTGTTATATAGTAGAGGGGAAAAAATCACTACTGAGTTTTAATGGCATTTTCAATTTGCCCTGAACATGCATCTGTGAATGTTTTTGTAGGAGAATTTTTTTTTCTTTTTAATTAAATTTTATTGAGATTTTATATACAATTGTATAAAACAAGAGATATTTCAACATACTGCAATTAAGCCGGAAAAAACATACTACACTATAAAAAATATACGTTGCATAAAACATATTACACATATATACATACATTTAAACACCCTACAAAAGCCCTTGACCAAATGATGGCCTTGATAAATAAGGTACTATTGAGATAAGTCCAATAATATATACGCTTATATATTAGGAGAAGAGAAAAAAATAGAATAAGATGGACTACCAGACTACTCAGTTTGTTGGACCCTTGTAGAGAATAACCATATTAGATCTTCCTTACCCCAACAAGATTATAGTCTATGACTACTACTTCCCCCCTTCCACTCCCACAAGGGTGTAGGACACATCACAAACAAAAAAAAATACACAACTAAGGGAAAAAAGAAAAAACGAATGCAATCAGGAATAGGCACTTGTACATACCGACAGCCGACCCATGTGTATATATTTATGTCTAGTTTCAGAGGATTCCCTAAACAATTCCCAAGGAAGCAAAATCTGACAGCATTGTTCATAGGCGTCCAATTCATGTGACAAGAACGTCTCCATCATCATAATATGGTCCATCTCCATAACCCACCCAATCAAAGGTGGGGCATGGGCCGATCGCCAGTGGTGCGGTATAACTGCTTTCTCTGCTGTCAGCCAATGCCTAATAGGGCCTTTTTTAATGCTTTTATAAGAGTTGGTTAAGATATATAGCAAAGTAGTTTGTGGCGTATTGGGGACTATTATCTCAGTTGCATGAATATGGAACTGAAGAATCACACCCCAGAAATCATTGACATTCCCACCAGATGTGTAATAAACCCTAGTGGCATGACAAGGCCAACATAGGTCTGAAACATTTGGATATATCTGCTCTGGTTTAATTTGAACATTCAAATCTGATGTCCACTTATTTGTATATTCCATCTAATATACGCTACGCCGACGTCGCGCAGAGAGGCAAACACCGAATTCTCAAAGCACTTGCCTCCCAAACTGCGCTGGGTTCCCTCGGCATTAGCCAACGTGGAAGTGGGCGTGAGCCATGCTAATGAGGCGTGACCCCATGCAAATTATTGGCCAAGTGCCATGCAAGTACTTAAAACGAACGGCGCATGAGCCGTCCCGTGGACGTATCCCAGTGCGCATGCTCAGAATCACGTCGGTACTACTCCCTAAGATACGACGAATCACTGCCTACGACGTGAACGTAACCTACGCCGAGCCCTATTCACGTACTACGTAAACGACGTAAAATACGACGGCTGTGTTCCCTGGTCCATACCTTTGCATGGGTTGCACCTCCTATATGGGGAATAACTTTACGCCGGACGTACGACTTACGCAAACCGTGTATATTATGCGCCGGGCGCAAGTACGTTCGTGAATCGGCGTATCTCCCTCATTTGCATATGTGCATAGCAAATCAATAGGAGCGGCAAATGCACCCAGCATAAATATGCGCCCACGATACGACGGCGTAGGCAAGTTACGTCGGTCGTAGGAAGCCTATTTTTAGGCGTATCTCAGATTGTGGGCACGGCGCATAGATACAACGGTGCATAGTTAGACTTGCGCGGTGTATCTCGAGATGCGTCGGCGTAAATGCTTTGTGAATCCGGACCATTGACTACATGTGTTTTCTCTTTTTAGTCTAAGTGCATTTTCTGCAAGCGCAGAAATGAAGTGCTAGACTTCATCAGCAAAACACGTAGAGAAAGATATACAGAGATGGTAGTACTGTTATAAGACGTCACATCCATGTGACTATAGAGCTAATGTTTCTTGATTATCATGTTTGATTTTACGTATATTTGTATTTTTTTATATATATTTTTGTAATAAAATGTATAAAGCTTTTATCTGAGACTACCATCTTTAGCTGTTATACGGTACTATTAAATTCCACCCCTATCCTCCTCTCTCCATTCTACTACCAACTGGTATAAACAAGAAAACAAAGTTGATTGAGTAGGGCTCATCCAATCAATCTAGTCTTTGCTCTGCATGCATCCATTCTGCCAGAAAAAGGAGACTGGAAATAGATTAATCATTCACAAATCATGCAAACATGTACAGTAGGGACCTATTTATACAAGAGGTGGGATTGTGTTTGGTGGCAATTCCAGTACAATCCTACCTCATGGCAAGGCAAAATGTCTTGTCTCTGTAGCAGCCTGCTCCTATTGAACAGGCGGTGCTCTAAATTTAGAGGGGGTCCGAGTTGTTATTTGGCCTCTGTTCCAGCCATGGCTGTTCTGGGAGTAACCACCATTGTTTGCCCGGGGGTGTTAATACCATCCCAGGCCAAGGGTGGCAGCAGCAGAGTCAGGGTGTATTGGGTGTCCTCCTTGGCAGCGAATCAGGGGAGTGATTGTCCCACTGTGCATGCTGGGAGGGGTACTTAAGGGACAGACGCCATTGGGGCGAGGTCGTCGGTCTGTCATCCCACGTGCCTCGTGGCCCACCTGGCCGGGGTTGCGTGCTCCTGAATCCTGGCTCCGGGACCATGTTGGTACGGGGTTGTGGTTTAGCTTAGTAGGCCCAGTAGTCAGACTGGGTCTGCACTTCCAAGGTGATCCTGTGCTGTCTATCCTGCGGGAGGAAGCCACTTGATGAAGGAAGGCAGGGAAGGACCTATCTTGGAGAGGACCATGCAAGAGGCTGGTATCTTGAGAGAAGGCCTGGAAACTTCATCGAAGGATGCACCATAAAGTGAGAGGCTTGATGGTGATCGCCTGTCAGATGTGAGTTCTACAGAAGTTAATCTGGAGAGATCCGGGTGCTGAATCCTGTGTCAGGGGATTCTGGACCAAAAGTGTCTCCTCATAAAGGAAGGTCTGTGGCAGAGACTGTACTTTATTCCGTCCACCATTCCGGCTGCTGGGTCAGTGAGAGGGACCTATCCTGGTGAGCAATACCCACTCTGGCTAGAGTGGCGATAAAAACTGTTTGTTTGAAGCAAGAGTGTTTCCTAATTCTACCTACTTATTTACCCTTCCACCCCTCCAACTTATTTTCTACCAAGTTCTGCAAATAAATCCTAGAAAAAGAAGTGTACAGTGTGGACATTGAACTTTTTCAACTCTCTTCTATTACCTTGGACAGCGAGAAGATAGAGGTAACATGCCGTAAAATACTCAGCAGCTCCTTTGGGGGTTAGTGCTACATCTCTTTATTGTGGTGGTGCATTAAGGTGGTTTGCAGGCAGTGTGTGATGGAAAAAAGTAATGCATGTAGTACTTTATTTCCAGGGCAGCTTGAGACAATCCAATACCTCGCACTGCACGTCTGGCATTGAATGAGATGTCTGTGTGTCATCTCAATAAAGTTATTTATTAAAAAAAGGCAGGAACAGTGCGGTGACAGCTTCAGTGATCTCGGCCAGACCGCACTGCACACCAGCTGATGTGTGCAGTGTAAACATACGCCAAGTGACATTGGTGATCAAAAATATATATAGAAATGTCATTGTGCACATTAATGTCTGTTACAACATTTCATTGTGCCAAGTGATTAATAGCTTAATTTGTCCATAGAAGTGGCTAGAGCTGGTCATTCCTGCAGGAACATAAGTGCAGGTCAGTGAGCAGTGTCTGTAAGATAAGGTTCATTGGTGCTATGAATGATCTTTAACACATTTCTAGACCAAACTGACTATTATACATTGACAGTACATTTAAAACCCCTGTGAGTGAGTGACAGGTGATATATTGCTTTTCTGTTTGCTTGGATGTTTTTATATAACATATAAAGAAAAAGAATTAAAATGTATCTGCTAAGTCAATCAAGTCTGTTGTCATGTTAATAAAATAAAAAAGACGGTATTTTAAATGGAAAAACATGTTTAGAAACAAAAATTATTTAGCTTCCTGCTGTAACCATCATCTTGAATTTATGTCATGGGTAGCAGTGGAACTGAAAATAAAAAGCTACAGTCATTTATGGCAGCTGTTTGACTTGCTGTACTGTTTTAGACAAGTGCTACTTTTGACACTTGTTCACTTCTCTTCATAGGGATTCTGATAAAACATCTCAACCCTTATTAACAGAAACATGCTTTTCTTAATTGAGTTTTCTTCCCTTGCTGACAGAATTGCCAAAGGTTATTGGGTTGTATTATCACATTTAATTATGCAAATCATCTCCCTATCTTGTATGCCGAAGGCTGTGGTACGCCACACAAATTTTCTGTATAAAAAAAAAAAAGTTATCATTTAAAAAATGCTCCCAAGCTTCATTAAATTTCCACAGTGTCCTCTTATGTGCCTTTGTTTCACCTGCCTGGTTTTGTAATTTTGTCAGGGAAAATTAAAGCACTATCCTTTGTGAACTTGAATTGATTTGTGTTGCATTTTTTTCAATAGAAAATGATGGGAAAGCAAAGTAATAGACAAAGAAACCTTGATTTTGTCTGCTCATTGGCCCTCAGCCACAGTATACAGTCTATATTTTTCTTGATTTCTGTCATTTGCCCTGCAAGGGTTTTTCAAAGCTTCTGTCACTACTTAATAGTATGCTTTCTTCACCACTGCTGAAACATTTTTTTACTGATGTTAAATATTATAATATTCAAAGAGAACCCCAGCAAGAGATGGAAAATATTTGTACATGCTGAGAAAATACTATGTCTTATTGTAGGGGTTTTTATTTTCTTGAGTTAGCCGCAAAAGTTCAACATGTAACGGGGAAAAAGGCAAATTAAGAGACAGTGCCCTGTTTTTTTTCAGTCAGTACCCATTTTATGTCATTATTGAAAAGCTCCCCTGAAAGTAATTTTTTACATACTTACATGCTTGATTTTTTTATTTTTATTTTTGTGTTTATCAGTATAGAAACACATTTCCTGATTCATGGCAGTTTGACTTGCATGAGACAAGGTTGCTGATACAATGAAGAAGTTGAGAATCTTCACAAAATGCATTTGATTAAATATTCAGTGGTGAAAAAGTCCAGTTTACTGCTTTTACTTGTATATACGTGAGTATTCTAAGTGAGCAGGAATTTGCCTTTTGATGTGATTGAATAATTGAAGTAAATATTCACACAATTTATTTTGTGAAAACTCTCAATTTCTTTGGTAAATTTCAAACTATTTTAATTATTGTTGATATTATTTTCAGGACTTTTTTTTTTATTTTTTTTTTAGGGGGAACACAGTTGTATGTATTTAATGGCAAGGAGTGCTGGATGATTTATTTATGCTGGCTGCTTGGGGATCCATTTGTGCATGGGGGGGGGGGGTCTATTGTTGCTGGTCAGTTTTTCCTGGGAAAGGTCTATTGATGTTGGCTGCTTGGAGATCTGTTGTTGCTGCTGGGAGTCAATGCTTGGGTATTTCATTGTGGGGGGGATCTATTGTTGCTGGGATAGGGTCTTTTGTTGTTGGAGGGGTCTACTGTTGCTGGGATGGGGTCTATTGTTGCTCACTAAAGGGGAACTATTTTAGTGTCTTTTTGGTTATCATAAACAAATTTAATGCAAATCAGTTAGTAGCCCAAAATTATACTTATTTCGGTATTGTCTCAAAGAGGCAGTACTGAAAGGTGGGTTGGAGGTGGAACCAAGGGACTGTGCTCATTGGTGGGTAGGGGGTAGAAATGAAGGGTGACTCGAAATGGGGGAGTATTCTGAATGTGTATTTCGTGGGGTTCATTTACTAAAAGAGTAGAGGCTGTTTACATATCAAAAAAAAAATTCTAACAAGTTGCACTATTACTTTTGCATTTTCTATTATGCTGCTTTGTTAATGGTAAACACTGAAATAGAATTTTCAAACCTGTTCAATCTACTTAAAATCAGCATGTTTAAAATGAGAGAGAGAGAGAGACAGGAGTTTTCAAACAGGAAAGAAGAAATAGGGATTGATTTAAAGGCTGTTTTCTTAGAACAGTGAATGTTCACATAGCTTACTGAATACAGTGAAGATAAGTACACTTTCAATAGAAAAGGGAATCTAAAAAAATGAATTTTGCTTGCATATGACTGGTTTATGTAAGTGTATATATCTAAAAGTAAGCATAGACTGCCAATTGCCTGGACAGCCCCCAGTATAGTCTGCCTCCAATACTCCTGTGCATTTGCCTACCAAAGTCCTGCAGCTCCAACACCCATGAGCATTCTTTATAGTCATAAAAGAAGAAATAGTGCTGCTCCTATCAACGATAAGCAACATTAAGGCTACCAGTACCAATTTAACACTAGAAAAACTTTTGCGTAGAATCCAGGAATGTGACTTCATCCAAGAGAAAGAAGGACTATTTATTTTAAAGGAAACTAAAAACGCAAGCTGACAGAAATATTCCTTGTTGGACCATTGGAACAGGGAGTTAGGCCTCGTACACACGATCGGAATTTTCGATGGAAAAAGTCCGACAGACTTTTTCCATCGGAAATTCCGATCGTGTGTATGCCCATCGGAAATCTGACATTACATAGAAAACATGTTCTCTTTTCCTTCGTTGGAATTCCAATGTGAGTTTGGTCGGGCTAAAGCCCAATCATGTGTACAGGGCATTAGAGAAACTTCCCTCTTAGATAGTTGTCCCTGGGACAGATGTCACCATTGAAAGAATTCCCACTTCATGTTTTGCGAACCAATCTTAAATTTTCTATTTCTTCTTTCTCACTCAGAATCACCCCAATGGGCACACAGACAGCAACATGTCAAATCGCATGCCAAATTGGCAGCAATTGCCAGCAATGGCAACGTCCGAATCGGTGTGGCGCCGCAAAGATTTCCGAAAGTAGTTTCTGTACTACTTTTGGAGATTTTAGAGTGAGATTTTCATTGACATCTGTGCAGAAACCCGCACAGGTATCTCTGAATCCGCCCCCGAAGTCTGGACTAACATGCGGGAATGAAATTATGCAATTTTAGCTGAACTCGCACAATTTCATTCCCGCAGTCAGTGTGAACCAGGGCTGATTCTAATTTGAAAAAAAAGGTGACTAGACTAGAGATAATCTTTAAGGGATAAGCTCACCTTTTATTTTTTATTTAATGCACTTTTTTTGCAGGTAAAAAAAATATGGGGCCTGCTGAGCATTGCATCCGCTATCACCAGATTTCAGGAGCAATCTCAGGCTCCTGCAAACTCTCAGACTAGCTGTCTGCCCATAACTTGTTTCTTCAACCACTTAAGCCCCGGACCATTTTGTTGCTAAATGCCCAGGCCAGGTTTTGCGATTCGGCACTGCGTTGCTTTAACAGACAATTGCGTGGTCGTGCGACGTGGCTCCCAAACAAAATTGGCGTCGTTTTTTCCCCACAAATATAGCTTTCTTTTGGTGGTATTTGATCACCTCTGCGGTTTTTATTTTTTGCGCTATAAACAAAAATAGAGCGACAATTTTGAAAAAAATTCAATATTTTTTACTTTTTGCTATAATAAATATCCCCCAAAAACATATATAAAAATTTTTTTCCTCAGTTTAGGCCGATACGTAATCTTCTACCTATTTTTGGTAAAAAAAATCGCAATAAGTGTTTATCGATTGGTTTGCGCAAAATTTATAGCGTTTACAAAATAGGGGATAGTTTTATTGCATTTTTATAAATATTTATTTTTTCTACTATTGGCGGCGATCAGCAATTTTTTTCATGACTGCGACATTATGGCGAACACTTCGGACAATTTTGACACATTTTTGGGACCATTGTCATTTTCACAGCAAAAAATGCATTTAAATTGCATTGTTTATTGTGAAAATGACAGTTGTAGTTTGGGAGTTAACCACAGGGGGCGCTGTAGGAGTTAGGGTTCACCTAGTGTGTGTTTACAACTGTAGGGGGGTGTGGCTGTAGGACTGACGTCATCGATCGAGTCTCCCTATAAAAGGGATCACTCGATCGATGCAGCCGCCACAGTGAAGCACGGGGAAGCCGTGTTTACATACGGCTCTCCCCGTTCTTCAGCTCCGGGGCGGCTGTAAACGAATAGCCGCGCCGTCGTCCCGGATCGCTCCCCGAGGTAAGCCGCCCGCCACACGCAGCGGAGGGGGTCCCAATCTACATTCGTAGACATGACTAAGCATGATGGGAATTGTAGTTCCTGAACAACTTGAGGACCATAGTTTAGAGACTCCTGTCCTATACAGTATAAGAACAGGGAATGAACTATAAACTATGTTGACCTTCTGGGTGATGGACAAATAAGAGGTAAAAGGAAGGAGAAACAGCCAGTTCAGGAGAGAAGGCGGTGATGGCCGGTGACAAAGGCTCTGTCAAAGGTGGATTGTTGGCTGTATGGTCTACTCGTCTAAGCAGAAGGGACCCAAAGTCAGGGCCCGCTGAATAGCAGAATTCTCTTATGAATTGGGCTTAAACCACGACTGTGCATGGCCACTCGAAGTATACAGCAGTTTGCCTGGTTAAAGAGTCAGTGTAACGTATGTAAAAGAACTGGTGGAGGGAAATTTCTCTCAAAATGACTTTGCAATCAGTGCCAGGACAGGCGTCACTGGCAGGTAAAAGGACGTTATCCTTCTGGTGTGGGGCCCAATGCAGTAGCATGGCCTCCAGCCACAAGGCTATTAACTCACACAAGAGAAAACAATAACATCAAGATAAAATATGGTGAATGTAACAATCCTTAAAATTGGTGGCATGTGGTTCCCCACCAACAAGCTGCAGGAACCTTAAAGTGTTACTAAATCCAGGACCCCACTTTCACTATATCTGGTCTCCCACAGTACACAGAACATGGCAATGCAATTATTTTAGTTAATATAAACTGCTAAATATCTTTTCTCATCAGCCGTATATAGCAGTCTTGTGACTTCTATCAGTGTCTGCACTGGCTAAAGCTTGTAGGAGGCGTTTTCATTCTCCTCTGACTGTCCTATGAGGCAGTATAACCCTTGACACTCTGTTTTCTGATTGGCCCTGTGCTGATCATATGCACCCTCCCCACCAAAAAAAACCTCTCTAGCAATACACTAGTGTTGAGCGAACAGTTCGGTTTGAGCATGAGTTCGGGCCAAACATTGGCTGTTTGCCTTTTCGATGAACACCCGAATTATCAAGGCGTTTAACCACTTGTTAGGCTCACTGAAGGACCACAATGCACTGTGCTGCCCCACAGTGCATTGGAAGCCCTGATTAGCTGAAGCAATGAAATCTTTGCCCAATCAGTGCACATAGCACTGTCAGAGCCATGATTGGACACTGTCACGATGACTCTATCCAATCATGGTTCATTGCTCTTAGTCCCACCCCACACTATACAAACATTCTTCCCATAGCGGCCATTTGTAGTGTGATATTGGCATTGAGAGTAATTGAACAAGGCTCTGTTCAGTGCTATTAGCGAGTTAGGCCTCGTACACACGACCAGTTTCCTCGGCAGAATTCAGCTTCCGACCGAGTTTCTGGCTGAATTCTGCCGAGGAAACTGGCCGTGTGTACACTTTCGGCCGAGGAAGCCGACGAGGAGCTCGACGAGGAAATAGAGAACATGTTCTCTATTTCCTCGTTGTTCTATGGGAGCTCTCGTCCCGCCGAGCTCCTCGGCGGCTTCAGTGCTGAACTGGCCGAGGAACTCGATGTGTTTGGCACGTCGAGTTCCTCGGCCGTGTGTACGAGGCATCTGTGTGCTATTGTGAGTGTAAATCTAGTGATAGTGTAGTGCAACCATTAATTTTTACTTCAGTGTGAATCTAGTAATAGTTCAGGGAAAGTGTAGTGTGACCGTTCATTTTTAATTTAGTGTCATTTTATTTTGTATGGGCAGGTTTCCTGCAGTATATGTCAGTGTGTTACTGCATGTTTACCACAGTATATTGCAGTGCGTTATTTCAGGTTTACCACAGTATATTGCAGTGCATTAGTGCACGTTTAACGCAGTTTAACGTAGTATATTTCAGAGCGTTTCTGCACGTTTACCACAGTATATTGCAGTGTGTTAGTACACGTTTAACGCAGTATGTTTCAGTGTATTGCTGCAGATTTAATGCAGTATATTGCAGTGCATCAGTGCAGTTTTACTGCAGTATTTTGTCGAGTGTGAGAGGAGTGTGTCTGTGTAGCGAGTGCTCAAGTGCACCAAACACCTCTTTCTGATTAAAGTGCATCCACGCACCATGATTCATGGAGCAAAGGCAGGAGTAAAAGCCGTTTTGTCATTTACTAAAGAAATGCGCTGGCAGAGTAGCACATTTCTTTATTTACTATAATGCCTAGTGCGCCCAGGAGGGGGCGCATGGTGCGCCTCTATGGACCTGGCGCACGGCATTTAGAAATGTAAATAGAAGGTGTATGTGAGAGAGTTTATTAGGGGGGGGGATGTGGGGTGATGTGGGGAAGTGTAGTGACATGTGTTTGTTTAACTTTTACGGGCCGAATTGAAAGTGAAAGTGAATTTTATGAAAACGAGCGCGTACGCCGGCAAGTACGTGCAAATCTCTGGGAGTTTTATTTGTGTAATGCGCATGCGTGAGCGGCAATTACGGAAATTCACGCATGCCGCTCCACTACGCCGGCAAAATCTTGGCAAATACCAAGCGGCGTAGCTGCCTTTGCACGGCTTGAAGCGGCGCACGTGAATTCCCAAACCATGAAGGGGGAACTCCGTGCCAAATTTCAAATAAAAAAACGGCGTGGGTTCCCCTCCAAGAGCACATCAGGCCCTTGGAGGTTCGGTCTGGATCGTATGGGGGAAAACCTACGCCGAAAAACAACGTGAGGGTTCCCCCAAGATCCATACCAAACCCTTATCCGAGCACGCCGTCTGGCCGGACAGGAATGGGGGTGGGGACGAGCGAGCGCCCCCCCCTCCTGAGCCGTACCAGACCGCATGCCCTTAACATGGGGGATTGTGTGCTTTGGGGCAGGGGTGCACTGCGCCCCACACCCCAAAGCACACTTGTCCCCATGTCGATAGGGACAAGGGCCTCTTCCCGACAACCCTTGCCGTTGGTTGTCGGGGTCTGCGGGCGGGGGCTTATCGGAATCTGGGAGCCTCCCTTAATAAGGTGGCCCCCAGATGCCGGCCCCCCACCCTATGTGAATGAGTATGGGGTACATCGTACCCCTACCCATTCACCTGGGGGAGAAATGTTAAGTAAAAAAAAAAACACTACACAGATTTTTGTAGGTATTTATTAGTCAGCTGGGGGGTCTTCTGCCGGGGCCCCCCCTTTATTCTTTAAGCTCTTTTACAAGGGGGGGGTAGGCCCGGTCTTCGCCGTTTTCTGCGGGGGGCGGTCTTCTCTCTTCTGCCGGGCCCCCGGGCCCGGGCTTCTCCTAGCTGTCTTCTGCCGGGCTCCACCGCGGGGTCCGGTCTTCTCTCTCCCCACTTCTGCCGGGCCCCGCGTGGCCCCGGACTTCTCTCTTCCCTCTTCTGCCAGGCCGCTTGGGCGTCTGCGCTGTCTTCTCTGTTCCCTCTTCTGCCTGGCTCCACTGTGGGGGCCGGGTCTTCTCCTCTGTCTTGTTCCTTCTTCTCTTCCAGCGATGTTGACACAACGAGCTCTCCCTCTGTAATGCAGTCTGAGCGTTGCGCAACGACTTATATAGGCATAGGGCGTGGTCCCCGGGTGATGCCACCCGGCGACCCCACTCTTTGTGACATCACATTCCGGGGGCATGATGGGAATGTGATGTAACAAAGGGTGGAGCCGCCGGGTGGCATCACCCAGTGACCACGCCCTATGCCTATATAAGTCATTGCGCAATGCTCAGACGGCATTACAGCGGGAGAGCTTGTCGTGTCAACATCGCTGGAAGAGAAGGAACAAGACAGCAGAGAAGACCCGGCCCCCGCGGTGGAGCCAGGCAGAAGAGGGAACAGAAAAGACAGCGCAGAAGCCCGGGCGGCCCGGCAGTAGAGGGAAGGGAGAAGACCAGGCCCACGTGGGGCCCGGCAGAAGAGGGAAGAGAGAAGACAGCGGAGGAGAAGACCGGACCCCGCAGTGGAGTCCAGCAGAAGACAGCGGAGAAGCCCGGGGGGGACCGGGTGCCCCCCCAAATGTAAAAGAGCTTAAAGGGGGTGGGGGCCCCCGGCGGAAGACAGCGGAGAAGCCCGGGGGGATGGCCCACCCCCCGGCAGAAAACGACAAGGGGCCCCGGCGGAAGACCCCCCCAGCTGACTAATAAATTATTAAAAAAATCTGTGTAGTGTGTTTTTTTAACTTTACATTTTCCCCCCAGGTGAATGGGTAGGGGTACGATGTACCCCATACTCATTCACATAGGGTGGGGGGGCCGATATCTGGGGGCCACCTTATTAAAGGGGGCTCCCAGATTCTGATAAGCCCCCCGCCTGCAGACCCCGACAACCAACGGCCACGGGGACAAGAGTGCCTTGGGGTGGGGGGCGCAGTGCCCCCCTGCCCCAAAGCACACACTCCCCCATGTTGAGGGCAACCCATGCGGTCTGGTATGGCTCAGAAGGGGGGGGGGCGCTTGCTCTTCCCCACCCCCATCCCTTTCCGGCCAGGCGGCATGCTCGGATAAGGGTTTGGTATGGATCTTGGGGGGAACCCCCATGCCATTTTTCGGCGTAGGTTTTCCCCCTTACAATCCATACCAAACCTAAGGGCCTGGTATGCACGCCGTTTTTTTTTTTTAAATTTGGTGTGGAGTTCCCCATCATGATCAGCGCCCTCCGCTTGGCCCTAAACCCGACGCGGGTGCCCGGCAGACGCGATCATTGCCGTGCACCCCCAATCGCTCTTTACAGAGCGAGAACCGTGAGTTGTGTGTGTAAACACACAGCTCCCGGGCCTGTCGGGGACAAATGCCTGATCGTCTGTTCATACAATGTATGAACAGCGATCTGTCATTTCCCCAAGTCAGTCTCACCCCCCCCTTCAGTTAGAACACACACAGGGAACACAATTAACCCCTTCCTCGCCCCTAGTGTTAACCCCTTCCCTGCCAGTGGCATTTTTATAGTAATCAATGCATTTTTATAGCACTATATTCGCTATAAAAATGCCAATGGTCCCAAAAATGTGTCAAAAGTGTCCGCAATAAGGTCACAGTACCGATAAATAATGATCGCTGCAATTACTAGTTAAAAAAAAATATTAATAAAAATGCCATAAAACTATCCCCTATTTTGTAGACGCTATAACTTTTGGGCAAACCAATCAATAAACGCTTATTGCGTTTTTTTTTAACCAAAAATATGTAGAAGAATACCTATCGGCATAAACTGAGGAAATAATATTTTTTTATATATATTTTTGGGGATATTTATTATAGCAAAAAGTAAAAAATATTCTTTTTTTTTTCAAAATTGTCGCTCTATTTTTGTTTATAGCGCAAAAAATAAAAACTGCAGAGGTGAGCAAATACCACCAAAAGAAATCTCTATTTGTGGGAAAAAAGGACGCTAATTTTGTTTGTGAGCCACGTCCCACGACCGCGCAATTGTCAGTTAAAACGACGCAGTGCCGAATCGCAAAAAGTGGCCGGTCATTGACCAGCAATATGGTCCGGGGCTGAAGTGGTTAAAAAAATAACAAAACAGGAAAGTTAGCCCATATTTTTGTGATAATGTGAAAGATGATGAAAAGTAAAAAAGGCAAAAAAGGGTACCACAGGGACCCAGGGGCTTTTGTAATGGTGCAGATAGAGATTCACACAATCAAGGTTTTATAAAAATAGAAAAATATTTTAATAAGACAATTATATGACATAGATATGAGAAATAAGATAAATAAGTGATTGGATATACAATATGGAATCAAGACATGGCATTGACTAGTCGAATTAGCTCTACATGTTTCACTCTTTTGAGCTTCCTCAGGAGCGTTAACAGACAATGCTAGGTATCAAAAAAGAAAAGAAAAAACATATTAATTAATTGACTGTAAAATAAATTTACATATCAAAATTTAAATGAAGATAAATAAATCTGTTGATATTTAATATACAGAAAAAGGGAACAGATTTATAGGTTACATCAATTTAAGCAGGATATGTATGCTCGGCAATCTCAATCATAAATAGCACAGGCGCAAAAAATAATAAATAAAGATAACTTACCCAATGGTAAAAATATCAGAAAAAAACAGCATGTGCAGACAGCAACTGACACAGGGAAAACTATAACTTCAACCAGAACACGGGGAACCTCAAGAGGACCATAGCCAATAATAAGCCACCTAGTGGATAAGTATGCATAAGACAAAGGATATATATATGCAAGCATGTATCCAAATATCTTGCTAAATTAGTACCAATAATATTAAAATATATATTGAAGATAAATACCTGTCAATTAAGGCAAAAAAGCCTATTTGAATTGAACCAATCAGAATTGTTCCACATACAGGGATTGGATGAGGAGAAGGGCAATGTATATGCCAAGTGATGAAAGGTTGATCACGATAGTGTATCACTATATCAAAAAGATATATATCAAAAAATATATATATGCATGAATGAAAAATTAATTCAAAGAGAATATATCAAAATAAATGAATTTCATATAGTCCATAAAAGAAGAATCAGAATGGAGCCAAAAAGGGGGCTGTTTGAATGGTTACCTGGGTTGAGAAATTCCAAGGAGAAGATTAACAGCCTGGAGAGCATGAAGGACACGACTGCCCCTCACAGACGTGTGTCTGATCTGACAGCTGAGCACCATTGAAGGCGCCGTGCTTTTTATTGGCCACCGTGGCGGTGGTTGACGAATACATCCGCCACGATGCGGACACGTGACCGCAGCGTCAACAAACCATCCCCTCAGCTGCATACATCAGCTGGACCGATGGATCGAATCCA